>NC_091015.1:72166814-72508243 GCF_041296385.1 Aphelocoma coerulescens | reverse complement strand
CGGCCACTTCTCTCGTTCAGCAATATCCAAAGCCAGCTGGACGGCTTTAAGCTCTGCAACCTGACTCGATCCACCTTGTCCCTCGGTAGCTTGTGCAACTTGCCGTGTGGGGCTCCATACTGCAGCTTTCCACTTCCTGTTAGTGCCTACAATTCGGCAGGAACCATCAGTGAAGAGGGCATAACGTCTTTCAGTCTCCGGTAGCTCATTATATGGTGGGGCTTCCTCAGCACGAGTCACTTGCTCTTCCTCTTCTTCAGAAGATAATCCAAAAGTCTCACCTTCAGGCCAGTTTGTTATAATTTCCAGAATCCCAGGGCGATTTGGGTTTCCAATACGGGCACGCTGTGTGATGAGAGCAATCCATTTGCTCCATGTGGTGTCGGTGGCGTGATGCGTGGCAGGAACCTTTCCCTTGAACATCCACCCCAGCACTGGTAGTCGGGGTGCCAGGAGGAGCTGTGCCTCTGTGCCGATTACCTCTGAGGCAGCTTGGACTCCTTCATAGGCGGCCAAGATTTCCTTCTCTGTGGGAGTGTAGTTGGCTTCAGATCCTCTGTAGCTTCGGCTCCAGAATCCCAGTGGTCGGCCACGAGTCTCACCAGGCACCTTCTGCCAGAGGCTCCAGGACAGACCATGGCTCCCGGCTGCAGAATAGAGCACGTTCTTCACCTCTGGTCCTGTCCTGACTGGGCCAAGGGCTACCGCATGAGCGATTTCCTGTTTGATCTGGGCGAAGGCTTGCTGCTGTTCAGGGCCCCAGTGGAAATCGTTCTTCTTGCGGGTAACCAGGTAGAGAGGGCTCACGATCTGGCTGTACTCGGGAATGTGCATTCTCCAAAAACCTATGGCGCCTAGGAAAGCTTGTGTTTCCTTCTTACTGGTCGGTGGAGACATCGCAGTGATCTTGTTGACGACCTCGGTGGGAATCTGACGTCGTCCATCTTGCCACTTTACTCCCAGGAACTGGATCTCTTGGGCAGGTCCCTTGACTTTGCTCCTTTTGATGGCAAAGCCAGCTTCCAGGAGAATCTGGATGATTTTCTCTCCTTTCTCAAATACTTCCTTTGCTGTGTTTCCCCACACGATGATGTCGTCGATGTATTGCAGATGTTCTGGGGCCTCACCCTTTTCCAGTGCAGTCTGGATCAGTCCATGGCAAATGGTGGGACTGTGCTTCCACCCCTGGGGCAGTCGGTTCCAGGTGTATTGCACACCCCTCCAGGTGAAAGCAAACTGGGGCCTGCATTCTGCTGCCAAAGGAATGGAGAAGAAGGCGTTGGCAATGTCAATAGTGGAGTACCACTTCGCTGCTTTGGACTCCAGCTCGTACTGAAGTTCCAACATGTCCGGCACAGCAGCACTCAATGGTGGCGTGACTTCATTCAGGCCACGGTAATCCACCGTCAGTCTCCATTCTCCGTTGGACTTACGCACTGGCCATATAGGGCTGTTGAAAGGTGAATGGGCCTTGCTGACCACCCCTTGGCTCTCCAGTTTACGAATCATCTCATGGACGGGAACCACAGAGTCTCTGTCGGTGCGGTATTGCCGACGGTGTACTGTTGCTGTGGCGATTGGTACCTGTTGTTCTTCAACTCTTAGCAGTCCCACGGCAGACGGGTCATCTGAGAGGCCAGGCAATGTACTCAGTTGTCTGATATCTTCTGTCTCCACAGCAGCTATCCCAAAAGCCCAACGATGTCCTTTTGGGTCCTTGAAATATCCATTTCTGAGATAGTCTATGCCGAGAATGCACGGGGCCTCCGGGCCAGTCACGATGGGGTGTTTCTGCCACTCGTTCCCAGTTAAACTCACTTCGGCTTCCAGTACAGTCAGCTGCTGGGATCCTCCTGTCACCCCACAAATAGAAATGGGTTCTGCTCCCACATACCTTGATGGCATCAGAGTACATTGAGCGCCTGTGTCAACCAAAGCCGTGTATTTTTGTGGGTCAGCTGTGCCAGGCCATCGGACCCACACAGTCCAAAAGACCCGATTATCCCTTTCCTCTACCTGGCTAGAGGCAGGGCCCCTCTATTCCTGGTTCTGGTGCATGTTGCTCCCTTCCGGTGAATATGTTCCTGAGGTCCCTTCAAGAGGATCAGTCATACTATCATTCTGGTACCGTCTGGAGTTCTGTGTGCGAGAGACCGGAGCAATGTTGACTCTAGATGCGCTTCTTGTGGTAGTTGTCCCTCTTTTTAGTTCCCGTACCCTGGCTGCTAAGGAGGAGGTGGGTTTTCCATGCCACTTACTCATGTCTTCTCCATGTTCCTGAAGGAAAAACCAGAGATTACCTCGTGGCGTGTATCCTCTCTCCCTGGTTGGGGGGCGCCGGCTCCTAATGGCAGAGACTCTTGTTGGTTCTGGCGAGATGTGATAAATCTCTTCCTTAAGCTCCTTTTTCAATTTCTGATGGTCTTCTTCAACCAAGCTCCGGACTTGCTCAGCCAAAAGACTTGTTTCCACGGATGAGACATGGGTGCGAAACGGGGCTGTGACAGTGTCCTCGTAAATCCTCAGCTTGTTCACCAAGATGCCCACCCTGTCCTCACCTTCCCTCCATTGCAGCGTTGCCAGGTAACGGGAGTATATCTCTGGTCCAAGGCGTGTGAACCTCAACCACATCTGTGATGTGCACTGGACACCATCTGGGCTCTAAGGAAATCTCTCATCTTCTGAGAAAATGATCTCCAGCACAGCCAATTCCCTCAGGCACCGGATACCTTGTTCCATTGTGCTCCATTTTCCTTGGTGTACCTGGAGGTCTTCTTTACAAAGGTACCTGTCCCTTACACTTGTAAGCAGTCGCCGCCAGAGGCTGAGAGTTTCTTGGGTTCTCCCGATCCCCTGGTCAATTACCACATCCCGGGACAGAGATCCCAGTTGCCTGGCCTCACTTCCGTCCAGAATGGTGTCATTGGCTGCAGCGTCCCAAATGCGAAGCAGCCAGGTCAGGATGGACTCATTCGTCTGACGGGTGAATTCCCTCCGCAGGTCACGCAGCTCCCCCAGGGATAGCGACCGAGTGATGATCTCTGGCTCTGCCTCTTCTGCTGGGTGCGAAGGTCCTGCTGCATCCTCGTCAGTCACTATGCGGACTGACTTGCTTTTTGATTTCTTCTTCTGAACGGGGGCAACTGCAATCGGTTTAGGCTGTTCTGGTTCAGTGATGGTTTGCGTGGGGATGCTGACAGTGCTTTTGGTTCCTTTCTCCTCTGTGTCAGTCTGCGTAGGCATGGGCGCTGTTGTCTTGCGTCTGGCTTCTTTCTCCTCTGTGTCAGTCTGTGTAGACATGGATGCTGTCGTTTTGCATTTGGTTTCTTTCTCCTCTGTGCCAGTCTGCGTAGAGATGGACACTGTTGCTTTGCGTTTGGTTCCTTTTTCCTTTGTGTCAGTCTGCGTAGACATGGACGCTGTTGTTTTGCATTTGGTTTCTTTCTTCTCTGCGACAGTCTGTGCAGACATGGTGTTTGTTGCTCTGCTCTTCTTCCCTCCCTCATCCTGAGGATGCTGTGCCATAGCTCTGATTCTGAGCATGGTGTACATGGTGCAGGCTGTACAGAGAAGACAGAGCAGAACTGACAGCAAGTTAATGCTATCTTTGACATCCAGAGGGAGTTCAATATTTTCAAAAACTGCTGTGCCTGGCCTGAAAGGCTGGAAGAAACCACTCTCTACTCCTCCCACCAGGGGCTGGGTGCGATTGTTGAGGAGATCCCAGAAATAGGAGCCCAGACTAGGACAGCCAAACAAAATTGAGTATATTTTCCGAATGGCATTCATCGCCTCGCAGGTTATTATGCTATAGACATAATAAACCATTAAAGCAATTCTCATACCATTCCCTGGTTTTAACAGGAGTAATACTACAGGCAAGTAGTTCCCCATGTGAGGAAAGATATAGAGAGCAAGATACAGTACCCACGCAGACAAGCTGAGCACCATGGTGAATACAAAATTGTAATTCTGACTTTCTCTCAGAGCAGTGCCTCACGTTGGGCGCCAAATTATGTACTAGTTTGAAAATAAACCAGTGAGAGGCACCAAGTCAGAATAACAATTTAATGGAAATTAAAGAAAAGGAACAGAAAGTAAAAGAAAACACTGACAGAGTCAAGATACAACCTGAGTCCCTATTAGGCAGGGTAGTGGTAGCAGTCTGGTGGAATGGTGGCTGCAGTCCTCTGAAGTGGTGATCCTGTAGTAGAAGGGCTCTGCTCTTCCTCAGAAAGTCCAGCGGTGGCTGTGTAGCTCCTATCCTCTGGAAATCCAGTGGAGCCAGTCCCTTTGATGCTCAGAGTCCCAGTTATATCCATGATGGGATGCTTGGTTCCTCCCTCTGGGTGGAGCATCTCACAATGGGGTAATGAGTCATGAGGCCAGGTGTTGATTAGGCTCGTTAACAGAAGATAGTCCGGAGGGAGTTATCTCTGAGTCATGCAGCAGGACAATGATGGGCCATTAACAGAAAGATAGTCTGGGGGGAGAAGGCAAGGAAAACACTGCCCCACCTGATTTCAACAGCTCATGAGGATGGTAATAGAATACACCTCAACCCAGGACAATCAGTTTAGAATATTACAGAAATGACTTAAAGATTTCCTTGGAAAACTAATGCACTGTGAATATTTTATTCTCTGTCACAGAGACAGAGCTACAAATAAGGGCTGTTCAGAATTAATGCTTCTATTAAGTGAGAGCATGGAGAGTGGACGAGTGTAAATGTTAGTTCAAAAAATGAGGTCTTTACCTCCACCGAGGTTTTTTACACCAAAGGTGCACAAAATTATATATACAGTGTTTTTCACTAATACAGCTGTTTATATGATACTTGTGTGCTCAGAAGAACTGCATCTATTCTTGACAGGCCCTTCACTGTTGTCCAGACTGCGGTGAGGGCCACTTAGCTCTTACTGAGGAGGGAGAGGGTGCAGTGACATGGTCCCATTAGCAGAGCTCCTCTTCCCACTGGGGAATTTCTGCCATGTCTCACAGAGCTACATCACAGACTCTCACGAAGAGGCATCCACCTGCAGGTGTCTCTGAGTGATTATCCTGGGTTTAAAAGCTCTGTATGAATCTCAGGATGGGGACAAAAAGACTGTCATTTTCTATGGGAGCCTTTCAGTCACAGGGAGCCAGATGTACTCTTTTTTTTACAAATGCATATTCTGTGATGATAATGAGGGAAATTTTCATGGAAGCCTGTGGTATTACTCATGTTTCAGGCAGAATTTTGGGCCAAAATAGAGAATAGTGCTTAGAAAACATGGATCAGATGAACATACTCTTCACTTTCCTTGAAAGGATATATTTGGCAGGGTCACCTGATGAGATGTACATTATCAAGCAGAAATGCAGCTGTGTTTTAAGGGATGAGCTGTGATGTACATCTTTAAGAAAAGGGTCACTTCAGTTTGCAAATCGAGATATTTTTGTCTTTCTACAGAAAGAAAAAAAATGGGTTTAGTGTATCAGTATGGTCATCTCATTTATTGGAAATATGATGAAGTAAGGAAAAAACGGATTTCACAGTTGTGCTTAGGCTGATTAGATGAAATGCTACTGGGACAACTCACCAGCAGCATTCACCACCACTGGAACTTTGTAAACCTTGCTAAAATCTCTTGTGCCGTTCTGTCCTACTAGCAGTATGCAGCACTACCTAATGCATATGCAGTGCTTGTTGCAATAGAGGTGTAAGAAAACAGTATGGTAACAAAAAAAAAGCAGTATAGGCTATTCATGATCAAAATTATACCAGCGAGATGAGACTCTGGTTTTATGTTGGAAAACAGAAAAACTATATAACATAAACAAAATGCCAGTGAAGTCACTGCTGTAAACTATGGCACAGAAACATGATTGAATACATGAAACACTGATGTGCTTAACTGGTAGTGAAGGGGAAAATTAAACAAAAGTATCTCAAACATTTTGCAACTTGTAACTTGTGCTTGGGGCATTTTGCTGGCTGTCCCTAGTCTTGCTGAGACATGTAGATAGGAACAGAAGCTGAGCAGGAAGAGGAGCATTGAGGAGAAAGTTACAATGTCATTTATGAGGTACTGGCCCTTCTTACCTGTTTGCCAAGGGATAGCATCTAGTCTTGTACAACTAAATAACCATGACTTTCATGATGCAGTGTAGAACTATTTAACTAGGAGCCTATAGGCTGATTGTAGTCAGCCAAATTTTAAGTCATGAGTCAGTGAAAAATAAATATCAGAAGAAATAAGACTTTAGTACTGATATTTTTACAGCCTTATCCATTCCTTTAAATCACGTTAGCTTTAGTGTTAATGTACCAACAATACATGTAAAAACAGGTCATTACCATAAATTAAGCACCTTACATTAGTAGAGATTTGTGAGACCTGCAAAGAAAAGAAAAGCTTTATAAATGTCTAAAAATAATAAATTGCAAAAGAATTTTGATTCATTTGTAACAAATTCTCAATACTGTACATTTTCAAGTTTAATCTACAGGTAAAGGTTAATCATCTTTGGTTTTGGGAGGACAAAATAGCTATAGCCAGGTACTAAAATTTCAGATGCCTTAGAACCTGATTGTAATTAATAACTGAACAATAGTTTTTGATTAAGTTAACATGTTCTGCACAATATAGACTGAAGTTCTGGAGTGGTGCTGCTACTGTGCCTCACACTGTGGAGAGCTACATCCCAGTGTGCTTGCCTGTTTCCTTTCCTCTGTTTACCCAGTTGATGGTCTTCTAAGTGCAGTATGTGTGAGAAGTCATCCTCATTTCATAGTTCACTTGGTCATTACTTTGCCCATGTGAATTGGGGTGTAAGTCAGCAATAACTTCGATGTTAGAATAGCACTTACTCCAGGCTGTCATTTGCCCCTTTGATGCTTACTTACCTAACCAGTAGTAATCATTATTTTCCTCCTACATTTACTATAATGGAGCTGATTGCTGAAATAGAAAACAGGAGGCAGTTACAGAAGGTTTGAATTGTGCTGTCACACTTTCACGGGCAGGCACCTTTCTTGGAGCTTTGATATTTTTTTGAGTTTCCCCAGAAATATGTTTGGTGCAAGACTGAGAGGGCATCTGGTCTGTATTTTCATGTGGCCCTGTTTCAGCTTCTTGGAAATACAAGATTATCCAGATAGGTACTTTCTGGGTCCCTGATTTGTTTTATACAAAATGTGAAAGGGAAAAAAATTAAATGGTTTAATCTAAAACCTTTTTTAACTGGAAATTTTCAAACCAATTAAAAAACCAACTGAACTCAGTTGAATTCCCAAGAGATTATTGAAATAGAGCAAGGAAAACAGAAATGATCAACAGAAATATTGAATCTTATGATGCAGCATCATTACACCTTTGTTTAATTACACCTTTACCACTTATATCTCTTGCAAATGTCATCAGATTACAGTTTCACTGGATGCTTTTCCTTTTGAGTATCTACAATGCTGAACTGAACAAGGGTATGAGAGAAAAGAGCCTTTTATTCTTTTCACTTGGATTTTTTGCTGAAATAGTGATGCAACATCTGTAACTTGTGCTGCAGTTAAAAGACCTCATATTCTTGGGGATCTTGGTGCTTGCAGTCAGGTTGGGAACGGTAATGGCAGGCACAGCAGGGAACTGGGATTCAATATGCTGAATGAGAAGGTGAGTGTTTTAGCACAGCTGCCTCCTGAGGGTCAGGGGAAAGGAAAAGCCCTGTGGGAGGATTTTTCAAGCACCACTGAGCTGGCACACCAGGAGTCGATGATTGACTTTAGAAGATCCCTGCTGTGCGAAGGATTGAGTGTTGTGGTCCTCTTTATCACTGGATAGACATTTCGTTTGGAGAAGCCAAAAATTGGAAAGTAGTGAGATAGCAGCAAAACAAATTTAAAAATAACCACCAAACAACTGTCTGTGCTGACAGTGAGGTCTGGAGATTTGCTTTTGTTGCTAACAGCTGCATTGATTTGGCAGTTAATTTCATTAGAAATACTGATTTTGTATGGCATTTATAAGATTCCTGTATGAAAAACTGATGACCTGATAATGATGCACTGCAGGTTGAATTGTTGGTCTTGAAAAGGACATTAATTTGAACTTCAGTATAAAGAGGAGATTGTATTTGGTATGTACAATCAGAAATATATAACAGTTGCAATCTTAATATGTGCATTTCTTCACAGGAGTTCAGACGTGCACCACAGAATGGCACAAACTGGAAAGCCCAGCCTTCTGCTGAGATCCCAGTGAAAACACGGCTCAGCTCGTGGATGGCTTTGCAGCTCCCATGGCAACAAGAGGGAGGTGGACTGAAGATCCTGTCTGTCAGCCTGGCTCTACTGGCAGTTCTTGTTATGTTTTATTACAGAGGAATGAAAACAGAACCATGAACTGAATGGGGCTTTTATAAAAACAATGAAACTGCTGTTTAAAATCTTCAAAGGAAACACTTTTACCAACAAATCTTTTTTTCTTTTTATTTTTTTTTAGAAAAAAAGAAAGCTAATCTAAATTGGGCAATAATTTGTACTCACTCTATGCCTTTCCTGTCATTCAGAGGAGAGAGCGTTAATAAACTGTAGGGAGGCCTATCTTGCCAAAACCTGAGATCCTTGGTTGGTAGAACAGTTTGTTGCACCTTTTCTTTTCTTTTTTTCCTAAACTGATGCAATGTTTGCATTTCATAATTGCTATATCAGGTAAAATTTCATTAAGTTTGTAAGGAATCTTTCCATTGAGTGATATTGGTCATCTTTTATGGTTAGGATATTTAAAGTTTTCCTAAAGATTTTTCTTGATGCAGTGTGATGGTTTGGTATCTGTCTTTTTACATTAGAATGAACACTGCAAGGCCATTAAAGTTTGTCATTTGTTGCTATTTATTTTGCTGTCATGTCTGAAAGAATTTTTGCCTGCGATCTTGCCTCTCTCAAGTTCACAATTAGTTATTAGGCTTTTTACATAGAAATAGCTTTAAAGGTTTTGGGGTTTTATAATTGAATGGGAAGATGTAGTTCTGGTGATAGAGTTCTGTTAAAAGATGGATTTAATACAGTCTGTAGATTTAATACAATGCTTAGAGAACTACATGTGAATCTCCAGAAGCTGTGCGTTGGCTCAATAAGACAATTACTACTCTGTTAGTGGGAAGGTTGCATTTTACACAATGAAAATTTCTAATTACTTTCTTCAAGCCATTTTTGTCATGACAGGATCTCCAAACATGCTGAGAGTGTCCTGGTCAGTCAGGGACTGGACTGTGTGCCCAGTTCTTCCAGCACCTGATTGCATAATATTGTTGGTTTGTTCATGCCTTGTCACCTTTCTGAAACTTCATCCAAACTTCCACTTGCAAAGACTGTTTAAAGTCATAAGAGCAGGAACTGCAGAGGGGTTTTTTAATGTTTATTTCATACTCAGATGTAGCTGAGCTGTCTTACTTGGCTGTTGTGGTTTAACCCCAGTAGGCAGCTAAGACAGAGCCACTTGCTCACTCCCCTGCAGTGGGGTGGGGGCAAGAATCAGAAGAGTAAAAATGATAACACTTACGGGTCGAGGTAAAGACACTCAAATAGGTAAAGCAAAAGCTGCCCATGCAAGCAAAGGAAACCAAGGAAATAATTCATTCATTACTTTGACAGGCAGGTGTTCAGTCATTCCTGGAAATGCAGAAGAGGCCTTGACTCGGTGCAAGCTCCACTCAACAACAGCAAATCCAAAACACAGCCCCATGCCAGTTGCAGTGAAGAAAATTAACTCTATCCCAGCTGAAACCAGTACATTGTCTCTACAGTGCAGAGGAATAATCCCCTAGTAAGAGTGCTTTGTACTTTATAAACTGGGGATTCATAATAGTTACAGACAATTGATCAGGAAATTCCACCATGATGTTTTTAGCACAGCCTGTAAATTATAACAACAGATGTAATTGTCTTCAGGAAATCAGGAGTGTGATGACTTGAATATTATATTCCTTATTGCAACTACTGAAGGTCGTGAAGGTCATGAGCCAAGACTCAAAATTCATGAGTTTTAAAAGAAAAAAGAAAAAAAGGAAGCAAAAACCCAACAATCATGCCCTTGATTTGCTTCTCTTTGTTGGGCTGCTTTTTTTCTCAGGCCTTTCTGTACAGCCAGGAATATATAACAACAGTAACTTACTTTTCTAACAAAACCCTCACCAACTTGACTCTGGGAGTTGAAATTTTCAGGAAAGTACCACAGATTGCAAGATTCTCAGGAAAACTGTGGATTGGCAAAATCATCATATCCAAGCCAGATTTTCACATGTGATGGGAATAATCTATGCAGATATGTTCTGTGCCTCTAGCATTATCTCTGTCAGCCACTCTAGCTTATCTAATCGTGGCAATTACAGACTCATTGCATCAGCTATTACGGAGATTTACGAAGCTTGTGATTTAGATTCTCTGCATCGTTGTCTTTAATGGGACCAGCTTATTTTCTTAGAAATAGTGCAATATACTGAAAGAGGCCAAAGAAGACTTTGTAAATGATATTGCTCACAGTATATTCTTAAACTGAGCTTTAATCTGGTAAGTAGGAAGTGTTGTTTATCACATAGTTTGTTGCCTTCCTTTAGATTTTGAGAGGTTGTGTTGTAGAGCAGCATTATGTTTGTTATTGTTTTCTGTTTATGTACAGCTAAAGCTTCCAAACCCACTGAGCTGAGCGAATCAGTTCTGGTCAAACAGCTCACCTGGACCAAGCCTGGACTGCCTGGGGCTACTGGTGCAGCTTGGAAACCTCAGTGAGTGTGGAATGAACTGTACAAGTACATCCTCCTCATGGAACAAGTTGACCTGTACACATCTGATCTGTGATTTTTTATCCCGTTTGGCTCCCTGAATGCTTCTAACTGCCCTGCCAGGCAGCATTTTTAATTTTTACATCAACATTATGTTTGAGACCTATTTCCACCAAGTATTCCCTCTTTACAAGCCATAAGGGTGGGTGAGAAATCTGCTGCACTCCAGCTTAACAAGGTCATTGCAGGAGCAGTTACCCCACAGTCAACTGATCCCACTTTTACACTTTCTCAACACACTCATCACTAGAGAATGGGTCTGCTAATAAGCAATCTACATTCAGTGCCCTTTTTTCAGAGCAAAAAAAGAATATCATTTCCATTTGATACCAGTCTCAACAATTTTTCTTAAATTTTTGCAGTAGCTCTGAGTTCTCTTTGGCTGTTTTCTATGAGGAATCTTGCAAACCACAGAACCCTGAGTAGCAAAGACATCTTAAATCTCTCGTGAACAACGTTAAGTACGCACATTTTATTTTCTACTTGTACATTGTATGCTAGAGGACTTTGTCATTTAATCTTTTCATTGCAGCTTTCTAGTAATGGTATACTTTTTTAGAAAAAGAGTATGACAGATGAAGTGTTTTATGTAAAGCTTGTTCTATAAAGCAAGAGAAAGAAGAAAAAGAAGGTGCTTTTTGAGGAGATTCACCTCTGTTGCATCATTCCTTGCACATCTCTGAACATCTGATAGCTACTGTTAATCTAGTTTCACTCCCCAGTTCAACTTCCCATATGGAAAGCTGGAGTGATTTTTGAATAACAGCAAATAATATCTGAAGTGGCAGCAACTGGCAACTCTGACACTGAGCTTGGCTGTGGCCATTACCCAGAATCCTCCTGCTCTTCTTGAGAAGCAATTACAATTTCACAGGTTGGAATTAAAATTCCCTGCAGTATGCAGGAGAGTAACTGAAACTGTCAAAGTGATTTCAAGCTGCTAATCTCTCACTGCTCCAAGAGTGAAAATAGAGCCCCTCTTACCCAGGCACAGATCTGACAACTTAAAAACTCCAGCCTTCCACTGCGTTTAAATACATATGGAGAGTGGCTTGATCTGCTCACAGAGGATATCTGTAAAGATGTTATGTCTATGAACATTTGTGTGTTATTAACAAGTCTATCTTTTTTCACTTTAAGACGTGTGTAACTTCAGGGACTAAGACGAATATAAAAGAAGTCTTATGCAAGAGCTCTGACAATTTGGAGGAATGAGTGGGCATGTGACTGTGTGAAGCTTATTAAAATCTTTGTTTATGTCTTCTCGAACATGTACTTTTTGCTAGAAAAATTGCTTGCAAATTTCCCAGATTTTATTTTCATGGTTTTATATCCCACATTATATTTTGTGTGCACTGTGGTTGATTATATAGATAGAAACAAAGAGCATTTAGAAATGAAAAAACAGAGGAAAAAATTGAGGGGCTGTAAAACTAGGGTGCAAAATGAAAAATACTAGTGCAAAAGCTTCAAAGCAAGTTTGATCTAGGAGACACGGACCACGGAGTTAGGAATTGGCTGGAAAATACCATTTGACTTGTTCACAGGCAGGGTTCATCCACTAGATAATTAAAATCAGAGTCATTGCTGGAAAGTGTTTGTGCAAATATCATTAAATGTCTTTTAGTTCCATATTTGATTCATGCATGCTCTTAACATTCAAGTGAATGCTTTTTTTCTTTAAATGAAGGTTCTTCAGTAGGAGGAAGGGAGATGAATTATTAATAGTCTATTTTCATTTTAAAGAAGTACAATAAAAAAAAAAAAAATCATGCCACTGCACCACATGTCTGTTGGTATCCCAGGGTCTGTTAACTCCCACTTGGGAAGTTTTGGTTATGGAATTGGATCATTAATGCTGTCTAGTCATGTCCCATGAATGGAGAAAGAGTAATATTTGAGTATTCTTTCAACAATCTTTATTTTGCTGGAAAATGTTTAGCAATTACAGCCATTCTTCTTAAAAAGTGGTCTTAACGTTTTATAGAGGACAATCTGCCCTGCATGGTGTGCTTAATGCTGGTTTTAGGTAATGGGGTGAATTTCCATGTTGGTGACCAGAGCATGATGCAGATTTGTGCCTACAACTTGCATGCTTTAAATGTGCCATCTGTTTTTGAATGTGCAAACAGCATAGTTGTGCTCAAGTGAGCATAAAATATTGTGTCTGCTCCCTTCCTGGGTGGTGTTTGTGGGGAGTGGTGTACAAATGTTAGTTGGCAATGGGTTACAGATTACAGGAGAAGTTTGGAGATGATAAAACACACCAAAAAAGGGCCATGATTGTTTGGCACATCATAAGAGTTGGGGATCTGAGAGAAATTAATGTGATGAAATCATGACATGATGGGAAATTTGGCTTTTCATGGTTAGGATATCATTACAGTATAATCTGAAGAATGAAACTTTAATGGTGCTTGGAAGGCTTTGCTGCACAGACACCCTTACCCTTCCCAACTGCTCATAACTCTTGGGTTCCTGTGCTGTGTCAGAGCAGTCTGTTCCACCACACTGGTACCACAGCCTGGCCTCTGGCTGTGGGCTGGGCACACACAGTTTCATGGAGGAGGGCGTTCCAACTCTGTCTCCTCTCACCCTGCTTGTCAGTGCATTACATTCTTGCTGCTTGGTACGTAAAATGGGTAAACTGTGGCCAGCAAAGAAACTTCCTCAGTCCGGTGGCATTCAGTGTATAATGCACGCTCTTTAGTGGTTGCAAGCTTCAACTATTTGTTTGGGTTTTAAGTACCTCCATTCCACTGTGAGCCTGCATTCTCTCTTAACCTTTCTTCCAGCTGCTTCATCCAAGCTATCAGCACCTCATTTTGTTTTATGGACGATGACGTGTCTTCAGAAGGGTACATATTAGTCTGAGGAAGATGGCTTTTTCCCTGAAAACAAGAATGCTGCTTCTCCAATGGAGCTGATTTGCCAGAGGTATCAGTGCTTGTTGTGCAGTGTCTGTCCTTCAGCTGTGTGGTGTCTGTCTGCCAAAGCCTTTGGGTTATGCCAGAAACTCCCATTTGCTAATAAGCAGGATTAAAAGGCCTCTTCTGCTGTGCTGTATTAGTTTTGAACTTGCAAACCCCAGAAATGCCATAATTCAGAGCAAGAGATAAAACACATCGTTGATGTCAGCTGAACATATTAAATTTGATATGCACTAGTGGCTTTATGAGCTATAAAAGTCAATATCTAGAAATCACCAACTACAAGATGTCTATACAAGAGATTACAAAGGGCTGTGTGGGACATGGTCTGCAGAGTGTTAGTATGAGACTGCAGGAGGAAACAAGAGAATGAGTTACCAAGTCAGCTGTACAGATAACCAGTGGCAGAGTAAAAGATGTTCACACTCAAGGGACAGCTTAATCTCCAAGTATTATGGTAATATTAAGCAATTTAGAAAAGACAGATAGCAGCTTGGACATGCTGCAGCAGCATTAATTGCTTCTGTCCTGCTTGGATTGTTTAGTAGGCGAAAAGGGCAATCTGAATGACATTCTCCAGCAGAGGGATAAAACAGAGCCTAACAGCAGATAGCAGCTTTGGATCTGTGAGTAGTAAGTTATTTAGAACAAGTCTGAACCTCCTGCACTCCCATGTCTCCTCCCTGTGCTCCTCTGAAGAGACACTTTTTTAATTTTATCTGACTGAAATAATACTGAAAAAAATCATTTGCTTATGCTTCTGGTTTTAAGATCGAACTTGTTTGGACTTTTTTGCCCTGTGAGCCTGCATCAACCAGCATCTTACTTGTAGGAGGGGGGATCAATTTATACTGAAATGAACCTAAACTGGAAGTTTTCAGTTGGTTTGTGAAGTACTACTAGGGATATCAAGAAAATTAAGCCTAGCTGGCAATGTCTCTATCTGCAGATTTGCCAGTATTGCATACTAAAAATTATTGAAGCTAACTAATCTAAATCTACTGATAAATTCTCAGTTTCTACCAATTTATAGTGTCATTAAAGTCAGACACACAGCTTACTTGATAGCCTTGCCCCCACCATGTATCTGCTCTAAGAATTACTGCTGCAGGACAGTATTATACATTGCTCTCACCAGGTCCTCCATAACACCTACAGTGCTCTTGTAAAAACAAACGATAAGCAGCAGATAAGAGGCAGTTCCTAAACTTTGTAAAGAAGCGGCTGTCTTGAGCCTCAACACAAGCGCTGATGAAAGGATGTAGTAAATTGTAGGTTCTGAGTTCAGAAAGTTTGTTCTGGAGTAGCTGTCAGCTGTGTTCCAATATAAGAAGTTTCCACGCCATGATAGAAGGCATGGAAAAGGATGGAGGACGTCTTCTCTTCCCCAACCATGTAGCAGCAGTTGTCTAGCACTGTAGACATAGATGCGGCATATATATATATACATGTTGTATGTAAAACAGCAGCAGAGCTTCCAGGGCCAGCCCTTTGTCACCTGTGTTTCTCTCCATAGTCTTTGAAAGCTATTTTACTTGCCATGTGTCCTGCAGGACCCTTATATTTCTGATGTCCTTTGATGAGCTCGGAAGCTCTTGTGAGTACATTCTGCAGACATCTAGGATTACAGCTCCAGCTTTCTGAATCACAGCAGGGAGAATGAGCTATTCCGGCCTTTCACATCAAAGTTGTTGTCATAAGAGGGTTCAATAGTATATTTCCTGTTCTTGCTGCATACACTGCTGCAAAAGTTGAGTCATCAGCATATAAATACTTTCTTGGCCTCAGAATACCTGATTTTTTTTTGTGTGTTGATTGGCTGCCCATTTCATTTTTCTTTCCACACTTATTGACTCATCTAAGAATAATGAAATTGGGTTGCTGCCAATTATACTTCATATTGCTTCAAATGTAGGAATGCTAGGGCAACTCATAAATACTATCTTATCTGCCAGGAAATCCATGAAACTGAATTTTGAGTCATTCTCATTCACAGCAGTAGCTTGAGCTAAAGACCTGGAATGGTTTTGGTAATAAAGTCTGGTCCTGTGGACAGTCTTGTGCTGTACTCTCTTATCGTGTGCTCGTGAGGAAAGAAATTAAATGAAAGTCTGCTTCATGGGGAGAACAGGTTTTATTCTGTTTTTTTGAAATGTTTATCAATCTGTCCAAACTCACTTGACAGGTAGAATTGACAAGGTCTCCTTGCTTTAAAAAAATGACAGTTCACTAACTAGTCTGATTTTCTAATTGTCAGAGTTCAGTTATCTAGACAGGCTATTCATCTTTCAGGCAGTAAGAATAAGCTGGTATGATGGCCAAAGAAAGCATAAAACTTCTCTTTTCTTAGACACTTCATACTTGGTTGGAAAGCAAAACTTTTAGCCTTATGGAGGAGGAATGCTATAGACAGTTCTTTCCATACCTTGTAATTGTCAATATGGGACAAGTTTTAAATAATACAAAAACCTAAGCAAAGGAAGAATTTTAAATAAATGACTCTATTCTGTTGTGCAGTATGGTTTTAAATTAAATTACACTTTAGGCATCCAATTATGGTATTTTGCTCGTTTTTCTCTCTCTCTTCTTTTTTTAATGTTACATTTCCTCATAGTTCTTGTCAGATTAAATATTTTCATTTCAAAGTAGAATGGTTGCAACTCACATGGTACTCTTATGAAAACAAATTTTGAGTCACAATAATTTCTATAGGCTGAAACTTAATTTCCCAGAAAGAAGGATCAATGTGGCAGCCTTGGGAAGTGAGTACAGTGGCCCAAAGAGATTTAAAACTAAGGATGCTGCCTTTCTGTCCTATGTCCTTCTATTGACAGCTCTTGCTTGCACCAGCAGTACTGCCATGAGACTGCCTGAAGGGAAGTTTGGGTGGCTCATCTGACTGAAATAGTGTTTTGGTGGGGTTCATTTTGGGATAGCTCATGTTGCTGCGAGCATCTTTGCAAGGCAAAGGCTGATTTACATCACCTTGAACTGCCAGAGAGGATTTTGAGTCTTGCAAGCTGAACTGCCTCTTGCTGGTAGAGCTTTGGAAAGGTCTTCACTCCACCACTTTATTTCCATTCCTGAGTTGCAGAGACATGCCATTGACACGCAAATTTATGACTGAAAACAGATCACTGTTGTGCAAGCACTGTGGAGCAGAGCCATAAACTTGTTTGAAGACCTCCACACAGCTTCAGAGGTAAGGTGTGCTTGGGAATTGCAGAGCCAAGGTCACGGCCCATAGGGCAGGCAGGATGTTGCTGAACTACAGGGTTTACTGCAGTGATCTTTTCTGATCAGCTCAGGATTAGTGAATCATAAAGGACACAGAAATTTCCTCTTGACCTGTCCTCTCCCTTAGGCTAGTAGCTCATTTTTGATATCTAGAGGTACATACCTAATAGAACTTTCTTTTTCTTTCTTTCTTTTTTTTTTTTTAATGGGTGTTCAGTTTGCTGGTGGGCTCCAGGAAGTGCTGTTCATGTGGGTAGAACAGGCTTCATCTTCCATGACTCCCAATCTGTCTCTTTTGTTAACCATAGAAATCAGTTTAAAAAACAGCTGGCATGAGAGTGGGTGGTTTTGGTTGTTTATGGTTTTGGGGATTCTTTTCTCTTGTTGCTTACTTTCCTGATGCACATGCTGCTAAATTTCTATTTGTTAAGGAAGTTCAAAGGAGGAAGAAGTAAGTTCTGCGTCATTTCAGTTTGCCTTTGTGCTTAGATCTGGTCAGAGCCAGCCAAACTCTGGGCAGTCAGCAATGTGAGCAAACATAAAGCAGAGATCTAGAAAAGGACTGGGAGCTTTAAAGTCACATTAAGACTTTGTTATAAACTTCTGCTTTGAAGATTTACAGTATGACACATGAAAAAAATGTTAACTTCCATTAAAGGCTCTCATGAGATTTGTTACCAAATGTTAGCAAAAAATTCAGCAGAACATTTCAAGGGGTACAATCCAAAAGTTCCTATTATGCATTTGATGAAAACATCTTTAAATAGCCTAATTAGTGTAAAGGAGGAAACAGTGTAATTGCACCAGATTGATATTAAATGCAAATTTGGTTTTTTGCAAGCATTTAGAAAAACAATGACTTTTAGTGAGAGCTTCATGGAAATACGTGAGAACAGAAATGGTTTTTGCTTGACAGTCTGTCCAGTGCTCCCAAAGTATGTGGAAAGCAAGTGACTAGACATTTACATTGTGAAACACCAGGAAAAAGTAGCAGTTTATGATCAGTATTCTTAATGGAGTACTGTGGGCATCCTGCTATTTCTAGCAATACTCTTTTTCCACAAGTCTTTCCCCTGGATTGGCTTGCATTTACTAAAGAATATATACACTGCTTATATATGTATTCTGATATATTTTGGTCTTTCTCCTGTTTATTCTGTAGTCAGTGGCTTGAGAAGGCTTGTATGAGTTTAGAAAGAGGAAAACATGGTTTAAGAAGCAGTACTGTGTCTTGTTCTAATGGCTCTGAAATTTAGTCATTTCGATTTCTTGAAGCAAATGCCCTGTTTGGGGCCAGCTGAGGGAGAGAGCTGTCTCCCCTGCCCAGGCCTGCTTGCAAGACAAATGGCTCCATTGTTTCTGTGGTGTGCAAATATCACCGGTCCTGGGAGGTCAGGATTGCACACACTGAGTGGGTGCTTAAAGGACTTGGATGAAATACACACAGAAGATTTTAAAGATAAGGAGTCAGTAATGGTAAGACTTGTGTACTCTCTAACTGTGTTTTGGTGGTACAGTAAAAACACAAAGCACTGAGCTTGTGTAAACTTACTCATTCTGCTGGATCAAAATATGTCAAGCTGCTTTCTACCAGTAGGCTTTGTGCCAGATAAGGTATCATTTTTCCCTCCACAGCCAGCCTAAAAACCTGAGGCTGCCATAAGCCTTCTGTCTTTTGCAGAAATGCAGTTATGTACTTGTGCCTGACGCGATCCATGAGTGTTGTAGGTGACCTGGTGTTTATGTGGGTATGGAGGCGCAGGCTGGGAGACAGCAGTTGTCTGAGGCTGAGCTGGGATGGGGCGAAGCTGGGCTCTGGAGGCTTTCCAGAGGACTGTACAACTGCAGGAATCTGGGCCTAGGGTGAGGCTGAAGGTTAGCTGTGGAGGAGCATATAGGTTTTTAATTTTAGTGCTATAAAGGTGATTTTTATTTCCGTTTTGAAAGCAGGAGTTGTCATAGGCATAAGGGCTTATCTAGCAGCCTGCAGGCTGATCAGGTATTACAGAAAGGCACAGCAGTGTTGGTGAGCTGGTGATCTTTGCTTTGGCTCTTGCTGGTGGTATTCTGCATTAGGCTGAAACAGTTCTTCACGGAAGATCAGCGATAATGGAATTTTGGCAGACTTCTAAGTTACTTATGTTTCAAATAGAAAATAAAAAATCTTCCTGATGTATTTTATATCACCGCCTGTTGCTCTGAACATGTACTTTGTGGTACAGCTTTGTGCTGTCCTTGAATTACACAGATGGCTTCTGCTGTGTGGTGTCCTTCATAATTAGCTGTCCTAGAGCTGGAGTAAAAACATGCTAAGAACTTTGGCATCTTAAAATGCCATATAATCGCCTAAGATTTTGGAAGCACAGTCTCCGCCCTTCACGCCCCACCCCTTAGCCTCAGGAGGAGAAACACTTTTCTCTGTTGTCCTGCATCTTCTGCAGTGGGAATTCCCCCTTCAGTTGTGTCTACTAGAAATGGCACTTTACCAATATCTGGGACTGTTACTGACTTTTATATTGCAGACAATGACAAATCACTCACAAACACACTTCATTGTTATGGTGGTTGGTTGGTATCTAGGTAAAACACAGTTGGATGAATTCTAGTCACATGCCAGTGTCTTCACTTAGCCTGAGACTCTATAGAAAGCAGTTTTGGTGGGGGACCGTTGTCAGAATGAGACAATCCTGATGATAGGACTGAGTGGGCTCTTTTAATTCCACTGCAGCAAAGTGGTTTGAGGACCTGCTTCTCTCTTATTTGGAAACAGAAATTATCTGACTCGAGGATTCCTACATCGACTGCAATCCTGGGGTAGAGAGGCAGCACCAGAACTGTATGCAGAGTAAAATTTTTTTAAATACTAATTTATCCACATTTTCAGATACATCTGCTGATCTCATGTTTCTTCAGCCCACCAGAAAGGGCATATTTTCATCATTCTTCTTTGCAGATAAGCACTGGAGTATAGAATTCTTTCTAATGCATTTGAGTGAAAGATTAAATCCTTCTCTCCCTATAATTTCATTACTCCCGTTGTTTTAATTTATAAGGTCACTGCGACAGATTTTTTTCTAAGGTGGGTTTTCTGGCCTTTTTTTAAGGGCTTGGAGGAAGGGGAAAAACAATTAATGTAAGAGAATTATTTTCATTCCAGTAATGTTGATTTGTTTGGCTCATAAGAAGAGCTTATTTCTTTGTTTACTTGGAAAGAATGAATATCAACACATAAATAATCAGCTGAGAACTAGATTTCCAGGAGGAAGAACTTTCCTAGTCACTTTTCTGTTAATTCAAAGCAGTATCTTTTAAAACTGATGTAACTCACAGCCTTATGATGATCACATTACCTTCCCTTAGGAGTAAACACAGACAAAAGTGTCTGCTTAGTTTCCAAACTAGAAGAGTTGTTGCCTCAGGTACTCAAATTCCTATAGAAAAAAGCTTTCCATAGCTCTTGTAGCTGTACATACTGAATGTATCAGTGTATCTGGGGACTTCCATGCCAACTTTTGCCAAGTACCACGAACTCTTCTTCAGAAAGACATGGAAAAACAATTTACTGAACAAGCCTCCCAGAAGTACATTTTTCAGACAGTCTTTCACCTAGCTAAAGTACACAGGCATGATTTGCTATAGCTGGAAGAAGCTAACCACATCATATCATTTCTGAACTGTTTTCCCCCTTCTTTTCACTCTTGGAAAGGTATGTAACCTAACAGGACAACAGGGCTGACTCTTTCTTCAGACCCCATTGCAGTGCAACACTGAAACCTCCTTCTGGAAAATCCTCTTGGGCTAATACAGTGTAATCCCACTTTTCATAATTTGCAAAACCTAATGTATTTAGCTTGTTGACAGCATCCCACAGAATCTGAGGTCCCAGGGACAGTCCCTGTCCTTCACAGCTCAGGGATTTTGTAATACTCAACAGCAGTAAGAGATTTGTCCAGGAGGAAGGCCGGGGTCACTGGTCATGGACATAATCTGCATCATTATCCCTTTCAGCAATTTAACTTGGTTTTTAATGTTACATTGGGAAGTGTATTGCTTACAGTATGCATAAGTCCTCAAATGCTTTTATCAAGTACCTCAGATGTTCCAGACTGCAAGCATGTTTTTGGGCTACATGCATCTATTGACTTGTTTCTTTATCATGGTTTCATAGCACTGAAAATAGATAGAGAAGCAGATTCACCTTCCTCAAACTGCTTGATGTGAGAAAATTCTGCTTCTAGCTTATGCTATTATAAAAGGTTACTGTGACCCGGAGATGTACTACTTAGCTTATCATTTTCCGAGTTTAAAAGAATTAGCTGCCAGCAACAGAAACTTACTTTCTGGTTGTTCTAAAAGCATTTTGCTGACTTTGGATGCTACACGGGAACCGTTAAATAAATATAAGTGACCCAGTCTTCACACTGGCTTCCAGATATTTACAGTAATAGTGCCAAAATCCCTCCTTCAGACATTGGACTTCTATAACCTAATGAAACAGGCGGTGCCAAGAATTTAGTAACTTAGAGGATAAGAAGTTGGTGACAGAAGCTGCAAAGGAACCAAGCTTTACAAGCATACCTTGAATGCACTTGGTGCATTTGGGGGTGAGGTGGAGTTATTGCCTGTGCAGAATACCTGAAAAGAATTGCTAGGTTTTGAGTCAGCAGAGCATTACCAGCTTTACAGCTGAGGAATGTATTTTCTACCCAGATTGAGTCAAATGGAAAACCAACATTAGTTTTGTAATAAGAATTGCATGTGATTATTAACAAAAAAAAAGAAAAATAGAGATCCTCTTGAGTTGTGTTTTCATAATGGGAAAGTACTGGTCCTTTCTGGTGGCACTTGGAATCGGCCAGAGTATCTTGTTCAGCTGTTTCTGGACATAGTTCAGGACAGACATCCTTGGGGATGATTAAACTAAAGAGAGTCTTTGTAGGTGTACAGTTGTCTGAGTTACCAGTAAACCTACTGTTCAATGCTAAAATGAAATCTCACTGCCAGAACTGTGCTGGAACATTCAATTTTTAATTACTATTTAATTATAATTTTAAAAAAATCTGGCCTTAGACTTCAGCCTGCTCAGTGGGGCAGCAGAGGCTGAGGCCTATGCGGGGAGAATCAGTGTGATACTTTTTCTCCCATTGTTTTGAACTTTGTGTGCATGTGACATTACAAAGAATGAACATAAAATACTGCCAAGTCATGACTGTAACAAATCTGCACCTACTTGCACATAAGGTGGTCGGAAGTCAAGGCTGGGAATATTTACTCCCTGCAGCCTGTCAGTAGTCTGGCAAAAATATGAGTACACACCCTTATCCAGAATAATGTTAGGGCCTCATTCAGGTTTAGCTGAACTCACTTTGGAAAGGGAAATACCTTGTGCCATTCTTCAGTGGCCTCTATGGACAAATAAATAAAAGATTTAATGGAGCTTTCACAGTAGGGTATTGGCAATTGAGGAGGACCCTGAGGACTGGGTTGTATAAATTAGGCAGAACTGGGATATTTTCAGAGCTCCATAAGGGATGAGGAAGAGGTCTTTCATCCACCCAAGTTCCTGGGGCTCTGAGCGAAAAACCCCGCTCCACGTTTAGCACAGGGAACAACCCTTTCTCATGAGTGTTTTGAGGCTGTGTGTGCATCTTATAGTCTGGCCTTGTTCCATCGAATGCTTTCCTCTGAATTGGACACTGGATGGTAACGGCTTTTATTATGCCAGCAGGTAATTAATTATGATAAACGTGCAAATTGTCTATTGTCTCAATAGGCTCTGTAGAGCCAAAAGGGTGCATGTAACTAAAAATATTCTGGTGAAAGGTCTGCAGTATTAATGAGCACTGCAGCAGTATTCCACACTGAGTCACTTAGAGCTGTGCTGTCAATTACCTGTGGATTAAGGACCAATGTGATTTGAACCAGATCCCTTATGACCTGAGTGGAAAGCCCCAAAGGGTTTTGTGGCACTGCCTCTTACAAATGCTCCATGACAGTTCAGTTTTCAATTCTTATTCTTTCTCTCTTTTTTTCTATTTTTTTTTAATTTTAAATTTTTTGAAAGAAAGACTTCAAAGTAACAGCCTAACTTGTTGTTAATATGCTTTATAGTATTTATCCTATGACTCTCTTTCCTTGTCCCATTCATTAGCCTTTACTTTAGTTTCTGCACCTGGATGCTGGAGGGAAGGAGGTGGGGCAGGATGAGGGGGAAACAGATGATGCATGCCAGAAAAAAAAGTAACTGTGGTGGTAAGAAGTTTTAGCAACTTGGAGAAAAAATCCTTTCCCTCACAGTTTTCCAACCTCTTCTGGCTTTCTTGTTAGCCTTTCAGGGTTATTTGTGTGTGGGAATTTTTATTTTTGTGTGTGTGTACGTATTAAGCACATTGTTATATGTAAAGAGGATGGTTCTTCACTTCAACACATCAAGGAGAACTCAGAACCACTTTGTCAACATAAATAAACTATTAGACTATCCACAACTGACATCTTTGAGGTCATCTTCCATAGACAGAATAAATTTGTCTTTAACAGTACAGATGGATACTAGGAAAGCCAGCAGATGCATTGTAGCTAATCAGAAAGAGACTCAGCAGGGTAACTAAAATCTCTGCTAGAATTCATATCCCTTCATGGAGTTTAATTAAAGAGCTTTGTGTGCATCCTTTTGTTTTATCTGTTGCCAGTGTTTTGTCTCCTATTGTGGCAGTTCCTTCAAATAACCATCAATTTGCTGTGATAATCTACTGAGGAGAATGAGCAGCACTGTTTAATCATATAAAAATGATAATGAGCTTTGGCTGTCAAAGAGTTAAGGAGCTGCTGCTGGCCACTGGAATACAAAAGATCTGGTGCCAAAGGGGCCCCTGGAAGTCTGTGGCACTTCAGACTTCATTGCTGAGCAGCAGTAACTGGCTTGAGCAAGCAGCAGGACAGCGGAGCTTCCTTTGGGGGGAGATAACTGAATTATTGAGCAGCCTCTTAACAGCAGGAAGCAGAACAGGCATGGACAGATTTCTGTTTCACACCCCAGCAAAAATACAAGGCAATCAAAAGAAAGACTTCTTGTCCTATATAAGCACAATGCCTTTGGCATTCCTCATCCTCATGGCAGAAATTATAGTTTGGGCATAACCAGGTGTCATTTGGTGCCATTTTGCTGCAGGAGGTAGCAGGAGAACTTCGGGGAATGGGGTTCTGGCTGCTGGGGAAACATGAGCCAAGGTGCAGATAACTAAGGTATGCTTGTGCTCTACCCAAGAGTAGTGTGGATCCAAGTTTATCAAGAAGTAACTCTTCTAAGAGGTGAAAGCTTTCTGTTCTCAGGCCTTTTTTCAAATCCTCTTCTATTGTCTTTCTTTTTTTTTTTACCAAGAGGTGAATAAAATCTTGTGCAACCTCTGTATTTTGCATCCAAATGATTTACTCACCGAAGCTGTTGTTTTCCCCTTTCTGTTTTCTCTAGCTGGGATCATGCTGAAGTAAACATGGGGCGGGGAACTTTGTAGAACAGGCACAGCACTGGATCTGAGGAGGAGAAATTGCTGGAAGCCCTATTTCTTAAAGCAGAGGACCAAGAATTCAGCTTAATATTATGTGACTGACTTACCATGTGCTTGCTGTCCAGATTAATGACAGCACTAATGAACTCGCGAGGTGTACAGTGCCCACAGGGGCCTCAAAGCCAGGTCTCCAGGCATGGATATAATTGGCTGGAACGTGTACAGTGGAGCTGGCAAAAACACATCCAGAACCAGGGATGTCTCTGAAGGCAGAGAGATGTGACAGGGCCTGCCTTCCTTCTCTCAGTGAGCGGCCTGGCCACACTGCTGTGGGAAGCCAAGGACTCCAGCACCATGGAGGTAAGCAGGGGCATGGCTCGTGACAGAGCAAGTCACAAGTGTGACGTGAACAGGGCTATGATGGTGCCACTTCGGACTGACACTCCTGTGCCACTAACACACAGAAAGTGGAAAACACTCTGAGGAGTACTCTGGTTTTGTTGGTTGTATGTAAGGAACACTGGCAAGGGAAGTGTTAGTGCTGAGTTGGTAGGAGATACAGCTTTGCCATTAATGCAGCGTTCATCCTACAGGACACTCTACTGTGTGTTGGTATTTCTGTAGCAGAAAAGTGAGCACAGGTGCCGTCTTCCTTCCTTCCTTTGCCTACCTTCCACACCTCTCCTCTGCAACTCTGTGTTCATACTGTCCATAGCAGTCCTTTGTGGCTCCTCCAGGTGCCACTGTCTCTGCTCTTATATTTCATTATACTCTCCACTCCTGTCTATCCTTCTTTGATCCCTGTGGGCACTGAAGCCAGACGATGCTGTTCAGCCCCAGAGCCACAGAACTCCTTTGGCACTGGCTCTTTGGTGTTCCTGTGGCAAGCCACAGCAATGCCTCTATGACCAAGGCACACTATCTTATTTTGCATGAAAAGTGCCATGCACCTTCCTCATTAGGAAAGATGTGAATCTGAGTCACCTCCTCCTCTTTTAAGCTCACTCTTTTTGACATCCCTTTCATTTGTAACTCAGTCTCCTAAGTTCATTCTGCATGCCGTCTATGCAGTACATCCTTTTCTCTCAACCCAGACAACTACAACTTTGCTGTTACAACTTCAGCTCTTGTTATCTTATGGATCAATCACTGTACTCATCCTGTCACAAATCTGACAGATGTACCATACCAATCCCCAGTGCTCCTGCAAAGATAACTTTCCCAACGCTTAAATTTAACCATGTTGTCTGTTCTCTGTGCTTTCCCACTGGTTGCTCTTGAAAATTAAGCTACTTGTTTTTACTTCAAGGCTTATCATGACCTGTCTTCTCCCTACCTATAATCACCTCCTCAGCATTGAAGAGTTAGCTTCCACCTCTATTAACACAAAGTCCTGGTCTTCTTTGAGCACTCGTTCCATTTATAAACATTTTTCGTACTCAGGAGGAGCATCCTGTGGAGCTCTGCAAAGCAGCTTTTGGCTCTTAGCATCCATTCATAAGGCTCTTTCTTTCCATGTTGCCTCTTAAAAGACTTCCTGGCTGTCTGAAATTTTCTTGTTTTACTCCCTTCTCTGGCCATTCTGTCCCACCATTTTATGCACAGGCCATGAATGCTTTGGGATTGGGACTGTCACACTGTTTGGCCCAGGTACAGCACATAGCACAAGGGGAATGTAGTCTGTGGAAAGGGCTCCTTAAACACTTTGGTAGTAAATCCTTATGCAGCAGGAGTGCAGCTGTAAAAGCAAAGTGCTCTAAGTGTACTAACACAGTAAAGTCATCACCCTCCTCCTGGTGAAACAAGGAATCCAGAAGAAAAGCAGAGTAATTGGTATCTTTATACCCCCACTCAGCTTGTCCAGAGTCAGAAGAGGTTCCATCTCTTTCTGCTCCTACCTGGCTGATGGCAAGGATGGTGCAAGCACGCCTTCATCTCTTGCAACACAGATTCATCAGCTTATCTCTGCTTTATTGGTGGCTCAGACTGGCAGGGCTGGGTGTGCACTGCTGCAGGCTGGGAGGGAGCACTTGTGGGCCTGCTGGGGTGCCTTTGGGGCAGTAAATCCTAGCAGTGGGTTGGTGGCAAACAGCCGGGGTGTGGGAGAGGCGGAGCAGCTGGAATGTCTTCAGCCCTCACAGCTGCATGCAGTGTAAGTGTGTATCTGCAGCACCACTGTACTTGCTGGCACATCACAGAAACTTGTTCTTTCCTTTTGCAGAGACTCAGGAAAACATTGGTGCCTTTCTATAGGAATTGAAATCCTTCATTATCCGTGGAGTTTGACTTGTGTCGCATTGAAATGAACTTCAAAGCAAATTCACATCGAAACTGCTAGAGACTTCATGTTTGCTTGGTTTTGATACAAAACATGAAAATCACCTCAGGCTAGCTGGCAATGCTTGTGACGAGCAAATCTTTTGGTGAAACAAGAGAGGGCTTCCAGTTACTAATGAAATCCTCCCCTCCCCACCCCTCAATCCAGTGGGCATTTACATGGTTTTCTTGTGAACATTTCATGCAGCTTTGAAAATCAAATGCTTCCTTACAGGAAATGTTTTTTCTCTGTTGTGCATCTCTTGTGGCTGGCTGCCAAGAGATCCTGATCCGACACCCAGCTGTGCTTCTATGACTGGCTTTTGTGACCATGGAAAATCTTTTTCTTTATTTTTTTTTCACTTCTGCCTTCTCCATTTTCTTCTCTGTTAAATATGTATAAACAAGTGGAACAAGTTGGAAATCAGAGCCTGCATGTTCTTTGCAGCCATACTGAACAGAAGTGTGATAGCAAAAGGTTAGAGTCTTGCAATCTTAAAAAGCCTCTGAGAAATAAAATGGATAAACTTTTTGTTAGTCTGACAAAAAAAATTTTTTATTCCCAAGGTAAGAACCATACCATATTTCAATGTAAGTTAAAAGTAAGTGACAAAAGGCTCATCCCACATTAAGTTTTGTTACATGGGGGAGGAGATAAAGCTCATGCAAGGAATACACAAGGAAATCAGTTTCCTTTTCTGGAAAACACGTTTTTCTGGTATGCACCCTTCTATACTGTCTTAAGATATTCTGAAGTAACAAGGCTGCAAAAGCATCCATGATAGCTTCATTTTGACTTTAAGAATGAGGTAATTACTAATGAGGTAATTTCACGTGGGCAGATGTGTGAAAATCCAGAAGGACACCCTGCTTTACACTTATGCAACTGTAAAGTGTTGCAGGTATAAATACCAAAAAGCAGAGAGGAAGGGGGCATGGGGAACAGGAACAGGCCTGGCAAAAAAAGCCAGCTGAACAGCCCTTCATTTGCATTCTGAAAGCAAGGCCAAATCAAATTAACAAATAGAAGGACATTATGAAATTATGTTCAGAAGGAACACTTCATGGACTGCCATGTTAAAGTGGTTGTAGAGCCTGCCCTTGGCCAGTCTTGTGTACACGTGGTGTCCCAAGTGGGCATCACTGCACTGAGGACACAAGGGCTCAGCAGTGGAGGCTTTGGGTGGTGTTCAGGTACATACTAGGAGAAATCCATTTGGCTCTTGTGGAGGTTTCTTTTGCACTTTACAAATCAGGGACTTGGCTAATATGTAGAACAAATGCCCATTTTGGCCTGGGAAACAGATGCAGTCCTGAATATACAAGAAACACAGTGCTCCGTGTTCAAAAATAACTTGTATGTGATGGTATCTTTCTTAAGATAATCACAAGAAAATAGCATTAAAAATAAATATTTTTCCTTTTGATTTGTCATTACCATGATTTGGAATATTTAAGATTTGTGCTTCCAATTTCTCCTCATCTCTGGCAGTAGATTTGATGTATGTTTCTTTTCTTGTTAGTGAAATTTGAGGTTTTCTCTGACTGTGAAACTGGGTCAAGTATTTCCTTCTTTCCCAATCTATCTCTCCAGTCTGTTGGCTGTCCTGGAACAGTAGGTTGTGGTTAAAGATCATATTTCTGGAAACAATGTTTAAAAATTTGCCTCTTTTTTAAATGAAGATTTACTTTCTTTATTTTTTCATAACCATTTTTCACTGTCATCAGTAAAACATTCCAAATGGACTGAGTATGACTTCTCCATGCTCTAATAATGCCTTGAAGGTCATAAGAGAAGTAAAAGATCATTCTTAGCAGGCTGATGATATTGTAGTCTTCAAAATGAATTTTCTTAGCCTGACTCTTTGTGCCCAGGAGGATTACTGAATAGTCCTTCTTGAAGGCACAACATCTACCAGAGGTGTGGAACAATTCTGCACCAACATCCAATTATTGTGAAGACTGTGGAATAAATTTGTGAGGGGGGAACTCCTGCTTGCAACTGTGCAATTTTCTAATACTCTTCTGTATCAGCCTCAGAAGAGTGTGTTCATTGACCTCTAATTCAATCAGGCTCATAGCTGAAGAAACCTACTACCCCAACAAAATAAAAACAAACAAACAAACAAAAAACCCCTACATAACTGTGGACTATAACTGCTCCTATCTGTTAGGAGTTAATTTTTCTTTTTATCCTGTCTTCTCAACTATTGAAACTTGGTTAAAATAAATAGAAGTAGAAAAAAATATTAGCATTTCTGACAGAGCTCTATAGAAAATTCAGAAAGTCTAAAAAAAGAAAAAGAAGGAGGTACTCTGTGCACTGAGAAGTTGCACTTTCCATTTGGGAAGGCTGCTATGGCAACTTCAATAAGCAGTTTAGAGATGTCATTGATTAGTCTGGTGGTGAGTGGTCATTTTTAATGCACTGTATTGTCCTCACCTGTGGCCTTTGGAGCACATCAGCTGCAAGACTTGGCAGGCTCTTCACTTGCTCTGTTCAGTCTGTATGGCTGGGGTAGCAAACCTGTGTTTGCAACTCCCATCATTTCACTCTATAAAAGTGTTGTGGTACTTCATGGTGATGCCTTAGGTTTTAACTTTCATATTTTTCAAATCCTGTACTATTTAGTGTGCAACTCTGAAGTTTCTTGTAGCCTGTTAACTTCTGCCCTCTCATGCTAGGTAGACATAACAAAGCCTCTCCAGGCCTGCTCTCCAAGGACACCCAGAGTGTCCTAGGCCCAAAATGTGTAAACCAACATCTTAAGAGGGGGGTGAGCTTGAGGAAACTACATCATTAACTGAGGCTTTAACTGGAGAATTAACCCTGCTATGCAAATCAATCAAACCTATAAAAGTGTGAAGAACTCGTGACCTGTCGCCCATCTTGGGGTCCATTTTGGGAATAGCCTCTGGCTCCCCAGGGGGTACCTTTGAAGGCCTTTCAAATAAATACCTACCTTTATTCCCTTACTCCTGTCTAGTCTCTGTTTTTAGGTGGCCTCTCAAGGCATCAGTGGTGGTCAGGGAAGCATGGGCTTGCATTGCCACTGCTGTTCTGCTGGGCTTTATGTTGGGGTTCTTGCGGTTTTATCCCTAATTCCCAGAAAACTTTGCAAAATTTGTTTTAACAAGGTGAGTGAGCTTTCTAAACAGCAAATCAGAGATATCCCCATTTCCTTGAATCTCAGCACTGTGGGTGTTTGTATGGGTCAGAAGTGCCATAGCCTATGGAAAGAGCTTGGGAATTTGCTTAGCTGGGATAAGAGAAGAAGTGAATTCTTTGACAGTCAAGGAGGACTTAAAGGAGTGTTAGAAGAGCTGAGTTTTGTAGTTGCTCCCTTCTGTAATTGCATCATATTTCCTTGTGAGCTTGGATGACTTCAGAATCTTCTTCACCAAACCCCAGTACCTATCACCTGGATTTATGAGGATCTTAGCTTGCATTTTCTTGAAGCACATTTCTGTGCCTTGTGGTTGCCAAGAAATACTTGGAAACACTGCTGAAGTGTCTACACAAGAGTTCTTTCCTTTCTTTTAAAGTGAATTAGCAAAAAAAAAAAAAAAAAGCTAAACCACAGGATAATTACTTTTCACATTTAATAAAATCTTATGCTTTTAGAGAGACTGACTCATGATGTTTGAATGCAAGGAGTTGGAAATCCTGCTAGAAGAAGTGTTAAATCCCTTCAAGATATGCTCATCAGCTTTATTTCACAAAGAACAATAGGGTAGGCAATATACTTATAAGCAAAAAATTAAGCTCAGGCAAAGATGTCATTAGATGCTCAAAGTGGTGTATCCTCTCCCTGAAAGAATTTTGACTTGACAGTGACTATGGTAATAGCCACTCATATGTTACCTTCCAAGACCCAGGAAAAAAATATCTTTGAGCATCTCTCTCAAGATGAAACTATACTATTGGAATGTCTTCCATTACCTTGTGCTGCAACATATTAATTGGAAGAGCGCTAGCATTTAAAATGTGTTGTTCAAATGACACAGCCCATGCCCACCTGGTTTGGATATCGTTTCCCCCTTCCAAAAATCTGAAGGAAATGCAGAAATATTTTAAACTAAATATTGGTCCCTGTGTATGTCTTATCACTTGCATTTCTCCCCCTTTCCACCAAGCACAAAAAAAATCTTTTATCTTTGTTGTTTATGTATGGTCTTGTGATATTTTCTCTTGCTATTTGTCTAGCTCCACCTTTATGAGGTATGCTTATGCCTCTGGGGCAGAAAAGTGGAGGAGGATGTTTAATATTAGGTGCAAAATTATAAAATGCTGATAAATATTTATGTAATGTGTATTCAAAATCACTCAAAATCAAGAAATTATGTTACCAAATCACAAGCCAGCAGTGCTGTTTCATGCTACCAAAGCTCCATTGGAAGAAAATACTCTGGATTTGGATTTTCTGTCAAAACCTTACTTGTTTCTAGACCCCACCACCCTTTGGACAGAACATAAAATAACCATTTTAATGATAAGGTAAAATAAACACAGTTGGATGACACCAGGACACTTCCAGCTAAGTCTGTTTTGCCAATGGGAGAGGTTTATCATGAGACACAGAGAAGCTGGGATGTGTAGGATATTACCTGTGTTGTACAAAGAAGCTTCCTGCTGTGGAAGCTGTATTGTGCTTTAGAGGCTTGTACAGTGCCCTCAGTTAATAAACAGAAGGTTACTTCTTCTAAATGAGGTCTAGTCAGCATAAATGGGTAGAAAGTATATAAATCACAAATAGATTTCAACTTACATCAATAAAAATTTAAACGGTATGGAAGCTGGGTCACTGGTTAATCAGAAATGCCATGGAAACAGCATCAGCTTTAGTAGAAACTATGAGATCATAGACAAGGTCTTTAAAAACAACACTGACTGGTTCTGTGAATTTCTTGACTGCTGCACTTAATATTTTTAATCTGAAATTACCAATAAAAATATCTGTTGCCCTGGCAGATATCAGGCACAGGCTCCTGACATGGTGGGTACAGGAAATGTTCTACTATCTGCTGCAAAGGCAAAGCTGTGCCGTATTTTTTCATAGATATTTAAGGCCAAGAGGGACCATTACAATTGTGTAGTTTGACCTTCTACATAACACAGACCAGAGAATTTAACTCAGTGATTGCTACCCTCCAGCTATATTTCAAAAGTGGAAAGACATTTATTCCTTTCTTTTTTTCTTTTGATCCCTCGGTGTGCTCAACTGCCTGAATCTGATTATTTTTTAAAATTAAAAGACTGTAATTTTAATTTATGGGGTTTTTTTCATAATGTGTGCATAAATACATTCACATATATGTATAAAAAATACATAGGTGCATGTGCAGACACACATTTAAAATGTTTTGCATTTGTAATAATAGTTGGCACCAGCATAGAGATGACCTCAGATTTAAAAGTGTACATAGACCCATAGGAAAATTGGGAAAGGATGGCAGAAGGTAGCATGACCTTCACATGCAACTCATCATGGGCCTCTCTGGTGAAGTGTTTATCCTTGATGTCAAGTCAGCACGGGGAGGGATTAGAGGCCTGCAGAGAGAAACAACTTGCCTCACCCTGAAGAAATTGCCAAAAATGTAATGCAGGACAGAGACTTCTCAGCTGGGGCTCATTTTAAAAAGGCAGAAACAGGCCAGGCACTCAGCTGTTCACAGGGATGTTGAAAACCCCTTCCCTGTGCCCACTGTGGGTAAAGGCTGGGTAGGAACACGCATGCTGAGGAGCAAGTGTGGAGCCTGCTTTGCTACCCACTGCATCTGTGCTGGATTGGAGCTGCGAGGCTTTTATCTTTCACTTCAAAAAGTTTTTAGTGAAAGCTCCAGTGAGATTATGTTACTTTACCTTATGTGGGCTAAAAATAATTTTTCAAAGAGCCTGAAATCACTTCACACACTCTAAGGAGTGTGGTAAACATGATGGGATACTGTCAGGCCTTCAGCCATTTCATGTTTACTGCCAGTGAAGACCCTTGGCCACCCTCAGAGAAACAATTTCTGTTAAGTGGTCCATTAAGTGCTGTAGTCTGATTAATGAGGCAGACTTATTTATTGTCACTGGAACTTGACGTGGAAGCTTATTTTAAAGGAAAACGGCAAGGGAAAGTTATCACACTTTGGATAGGTACATACTAAAGAAATAAGGCCACATAAAAATGGATTTTTATTACTATAGCTACCCTTTCTTTCACAATTCCCATAATAACCATGACCAGTCTGAATGACCTCCCAGTGGGTCTTTTTATTGATACTTCCCAGCAGGAGTTTCAGCCTGATAAGTAGGTCAGGATTCAGTTGGTCTGGTTCCCATTTGAATGCATGACAAAACAGGAGGATTTCAGCTTCACTGTCAAAAAGGTTCTTCCCTTTCATGTTCAGGTTATCTAATATCTAGAGGGCAGGTGCAGGGGTAAAAAAAAATCACAGTGGGGAGAAGGATATTAAGGGAAAGAAAGTAGCAAAATTTAATCCTCTTAGTGATAGCATGACTAATGACTCCAAAATCTGTACTCGGCCATTTCCTATCTACCACAAAGTTGTCCTGCTGCAGACAGTTCTTAATGTCCCAAAATATTTTCTAACCACCTTTAATTTCTGAAGGGATCTCCCACTTATCATCATAGCACTATCTTTTTGGAGTGGAGGAGAGGGTGTGTTGATGCATTCTGCCCTCCTCCACAAAAATGCAGAAGGTCCAGGGGGCAAAACTGAACTTGCTCCGACAATTCCTGCTTCTCCCTTTTCTCCACGCGCCTTGTCCTGGGAAGGGAGCTCATGCAAATTTCCCAGTGCCCCTCTGGCACTGGGAAAGGAAATTTAATCAAATTTACTAATTCACCCATAGGCTTATGATGAATAGAAAATGAAGAGGTGTGTCATCTTGTCCAGTGAAGTTGGGGGTGATGAGCTGAAACCAACAAACGTATTACAAAGAAGATATCAAGCTGGAATAAAACCAAATTCTCATTGGTGAATTATTAGTCCACTGTTCATTATGATGTCTAGTTTCAATCCTAATGAGGTGGAACTTGATGAGATAATTACTTTGAACTATAGGATTCTGTTTGCCCACAACAAAAGCTTATAGTACTGTATCATCTCATCAAGCTTTTTCTCAAAAGTTATTAGTTTTCTTTTAAATGGGATGTTTGTCTTTTCTCATTTAATAAAAATGGCATCTTGACTGCAGATATCTAGTACCTATCAGGATTTATCTAAGGGTAACCACCATCTGCAGACAGTTCCTACTCACTCTGGTTGAGAAGAATCTCAAAAAAGGAATGTTGAAAGGATATTTACGGGCAGATTTGGTGCAAACTTGGTGTTGTGTGTATTGTCTGGTACAAAAAAGATGAAGTGAACTGGTGTTATTGGAATATTTTTTGAGTCAGGTGTTTCACAGCATGGACCTATATTATATAATTGGCACAAAGTGAGTTGCAGCATATGGAGGTTGCAGGTTCAGCTAACTGGCAACACCACTGGTGTGTGGACACCTCAGGTCCCTCTCGCATCCCACCCTCACTGACCATTTGTTTCAGCTGAGAATATAGGAGCATTTGTGAACCTATGGGTGAAAGATTCCCTGAATTTTATTGCTTTGTCCCATGGTGTTAGGATATATTTATTTCACTGAGAAGTTACTCACAGTTAAAGGGGGTTTTAAATCCTTTTTCCCAAAAGGATATGATGTACTGGTTGAGGCTCATCACTTTGTTCGGGAACCTAGAATTGCTGGATTTGCCATCATTTGGTAAGTGGATGAAGGAAGCTGCCTTCAGACTAATAATAACAGAAGGATTTCTCTATGGGTTCCAGTCCCAAGGATGCAGCAATATGTTATAGATAATGCACAGCACAAGCAGTTGGGTACCTGCTTATCTTCTTTTCCATGAATAGCACAGACTTTGGATGAGTCACTAATTTTTCTCTGACCAAAACTTCTTAGTTAAAAATCAGATTGATACAATACAAGTCTTGTAGGGAGGTCAAAGAGCCAAACACATTCCTATTTTCAGAGAGATGAAGATTGAAGGAGCTCCAGAAGAGCTGTGTTTATAGCAATCAAGTGAGATTCACTGAGGGAATGGGGGGTGTGCTGAAATGTTGTGGAACTAAGGAAAAATGAGGAAAATAAGCAAATTGGATTAGTAGTTAGGATGGATACAAAAGGAATTATCAAGTACTAGAATGCAATCTTGTGCACTTTAAAACTTGGGGGGAAAGATGAAGGAACATATTTCTTCCACTCATTCGTATCTCACACCAGCAATGGCTTTAGTACAAAACAGTGGCTTTGTGCTTTGAAGTCCTTGATTTTCTACACAGAGACAGCGAATGGACCAGTTCCATAATGAGACCATCAGAACTGCCATTCTGGATCAGATTTTCTATCTTGCCTCCACATCACTTCTTGGCCTTTTAGCCAAAATCTAATGTAATATCCATTCTTGTCAACTTAATGTCAGACACATCTTCAGTTTGAGGCCTCAGTGTTGCATGGGTGTGAGGAGCAGAAGGTCAGCTTGGAGCTTTCTCTGTGCCTGCACATAGCAATGCAGTGCCCCCAGGAACAGGGTGATGGGAGGAGGGAATGCAGAGACAAAAGGGTGCAAGCAAGGTGAGTATGCAGCAATATTTCTCAACAGTATTTTCCCAGGCTCCAGTGACTCATAGTTCAAGGACTGTCTGGGCCAAAGCAAGTCTTTGTGTAAACTCTTTTCCAGGAATTTTCCAGGTTTTTCTGAGCCAGGTAAATTTTAACATTCCACGGCAAGGAGAGTGCAGCAACAGTCCCCAACGCAATGTGTAAAGAAGCATCCCTTTCTCTTGGCTTTAAACCCCCTACCTGCCTTTTCCATTTATGCTCCCCTAGTTCTTTTTTTTTTCTCAGAGACATAGAATAACCCTTGTCTCATTCACCTTCTTTGTGGGCCACTTAGGATTTGAAAGGACTGTGTCATGTCTCTTTAAAAACTTGTAAATTATGGTTACAATACTAATACAGTTAATTTGGTTTAATGGCAGGCTGTGAAAGAAAAAAGCTAGCAGGAAGTTAAAACAATGATACATCCTTCAACAGACATTTCAGTGTGATTAAGAGACAATACAGGAGCTATTAACTGTCAGGCTGCAATGAAGTTAAACAGCTTGTTTTGTTTTTACTGGAAAGAAGAAGGACTATAAAGAATTTAAAATGTCTTTCAGATCAGGGCAAAGGAGTTGCTAAGAAGCTATTTCCTCATGTAAAAACCTTACTGAAACGTCTGAGGAGCTTGAAGCTCCTGAACACTTTTCACAGGGAATAGGTAGGAGAGTTGTGTAGAGAGACCATTTATAGCTCTAAAACTCCTTTTCTTTGAAGTTTGCCCTGTTCTTACAATTCAGACAGACAATACTGTGGTACTTGCTCTTTGTTAGAAGAACAGAGGGAAGAAACAGAAGTAGTGAACCCTGTCAGAACCACATGGATAAGCCCTGTTAACTTGGGCAATTGAAACATCGCTGGGCATTGAAACCCATGCCATAGCCTGAGCAAAGAACTTGAAAGTTCCCAGGAGAACTGGTGAAGAATCAGGTTTTGTTAGTTAAGGAGATGCAATGAGGACACTGTGGAGGGCATGGGTGTTTGGGAAGCCCTCCAGGCATTGTTTTCATTTTTATGTATTTTTAATTGTTTCAGGTTTTTGCCTCCAGGATAGATATGGTTTAGGGAACTCGTAGAAGCATGCAGTATCTTTCAGAAACCCCAGCCTCCATTTCTTTAGACTTTAATACCTTTGTTGGCATTGATTTTTTTATTTTTTTTTTTTTAATTTTTTTTTTATTAAATGCTTTTTGGGGGTTATTTGTCTGAATACTGTGGCACTGGCTGTTTTGAATAAACTTATGCTTCCGTAATCCTGACATTTTATGCATAAATGCTCTTTTCTGTTTTAGCCACAGGTGTTAAAGCAAGATGTGCTGACTAGCTCAGGTAATTTTCAACACTAGTTGTCTCCTAAAGTTGTCATCAAAATAAACTGAGCACTAGCTCAGTGCTGAATATGCAGATGTTTAACCACGGGTCCCAAAGGTTGTGTTCCAGCCTGTAGAAATGTCCTGTATCTACAAAAGCAGGAAATTCAAGCTCCACTTTCAGGGTTTCCTACTGACTTGCTTAGAGTTCTTTTGCTGAGAGCACTGAAACTACTGAGGTACTTTTAGCCTCCATGGCACAAGTACATTAATTTCTTACAACTGTGTGGTCCATTTTGCTGTTTGGAAACTCAGTAAGATTCATCAATGAAAGAAATTTGTGAATGACACCTTCAGTTGTAAGGTTGGTGCTTGAAAATTTCCCAGTGGAAAAATACCAATTGTTGTTATTGTTGTCATTTTATCGAGGTTGTTCCCCACCAAAGGAATTGAGTCCATGAACTATTTCTTCACATGCAGCAAAATATTACCACTGTGGAGAAGTCATCATCCTCTGTGGAGTAGTAGATGCTGTACTCTGAAGTGCTGTACCAGTGTTTTTTGTTTCCCCTTCACCTGCTTTGAGCCATGTGAAGAAATTACAGAGAGAGTTTTGGAAACATCTACCTTTGGAAATTCAGGCCTCGAGTTCCCAATCTTAATGTCTTCAGGGCCAAATATACTCTCAGCATCCACAGATGGCAGAAGCCACGATACCTTGTGGGGTGACTGGCCCAGGGACTCTTCCCTTTCTTGCATGTTCATGACAAGGTGCCCCTCACCCTTTTCTGTTACACAGCTTCATCCCCTCAAAATTGTATTTGCCAATGTATTTGCCCCCCACAAATAAGGGGACCATAACCACATACTCCCATCTACCTCTTACACCCCTGAAATCTGTCACGGTAACATCCCATTGCTAACATTTTTATTTGTACAAAAACACAGATTAAGTCCAAGTTCGCTTTGTGTCAAAATGTACTTGCAGATGCTTGAGAAAAGTCTGTAGCCATGATACTGCCCTCTCTATAGTGCAACTACTTACATGTAAGGTGTCGTGTGTGAGCACTGCACAACATTTGAATTAGAGATTATGGGGATTATCAGCCAATGCTCCTGGCAGCAGCTGAGGAAGACAGGCTCGGGAGCCTTGGCTAAGCGCTTGTCACTAAACCTGCGCTTCCTTCCTCATGCAGCTTCCTGTTCAGTTCCCAAGAGCATTTCTGATCTGGGCAATGGGCTATTGACTCAAATGTTTGCCTTTTACTCTTGGTTGAATCTCCGAGTGTTTCCAAGCTGTGGTATGTTGGCTGCTCACAGAGCCCAAGTGTGGTTCAAAATGCTGCCCAGCTGGGGAAGAGATCAGTGCTCCCTTCCCACTGGTGGTCCCTGCTGCTGCAGGAACTGTCACTGGGAAAAAATGCATGCGTCTGTGGCTCTTAGTCTCTTATGGGCAAAGCCATCTCTAGTAAAGCCTTGCTTTGGCCATTTTCCAACTGGGAGAGGTTAGAAAACAGTCTGGCAGCAGCTTTCATGGGTCTTTCATGTCTGACAGACTGGACCAGGTGGACTGTTTCACTCAGGAGTTCGTGTGTTTTGCCAGCCAACTTCTTTTCTGTGCTTAATGACTTTTACAGCACATTCTGGGCAGCTCCAGTTAATCTCATACTTTCATCCTCCTGTGATCTCACTCAGTTTCCTGGAGAATGAAGTGTGAAGGTGCAGTTGGCTTTTTCTGTACTCTAAACCCTCAGGGCTGCCAGTGCTGGAAAGAGGCACACATACATGGTAGTGCTCCAGATTATGCCTAATTTTTGAGGTGACTGGAAAGGTAGCTATCCTTTCAAAGATCAGTCCTCCATTGGAGAAATCCTGATAGCACTGATATTTTAATGCAAATTAGTTGTAAATTATAAGCTCTGGTCTGTGTATGTGAAAACACTCGGTTACATGCTGAATTTATGGAGGATTTTTTTTTTTTAGAAAAGAATGTGGAAAACTATGCAAATATTCCTAGAGAATAAACTGGCAATTACTATATTTATGTAAAGAGGATATAGAATACACAGATGGCTGGTTTAGTGCCTACCACTGTACTGACATATGCAGAGAGCTGCTTCATGTACATATGTGTAGCAGTAACTGAATATTAAAATTGAACAGTCATGTAGCACTCTCTATGTTTTCCCTCATTTTAAAAAATCTGGTCTGCTTTATTTAGGCTATGTATTTCTATTCTTTTTGGAATGTCTGCACAATATTTACTGATTTCATAAGTCAAAATATTAACTCAGTTTTCATAAATTGAAGAACACTAACCCTTTCTGTGGTCTCATCCTGTTTGCATTTAATAGAAAATTCACAAATCGAATAATAAATTTTGCGAGTGAAAAGCATTTTGCAAAAGAAATTCATAAAGATGTCTAGTTCAGAGAGGATGCATCAGATGTAAAAGTCCTCAATATGCTGGAATAATTGCAAACTCCTTTTAATAAAATTTATTAATGGTATTTTCAGATGTTTTTTAGGATGATCACATGGAGCATTTCATAAACTAAAGACTATAAACTCTCCATCTAGGGACTGGAATTATTATTTGGACCATCTTTAAAAGTTCTGCTGTTTATTCAATAGTCTAAAATGTGCTTTATGAGCTGTAGGATTTCATTATGCAAATACCCATTTAAGATTTGTATGGACCAAATTAAAAACATATCTGGAGAAAATATGTTATTTTTACACGCCCGGTAGACATGCTCCAAAGGGAAGTATCTCTACTAATTCAAATTATTTTAGTTCCAAGCTAACTTAAAAAAATTTGCACTATGTTTCCTTACTTTCTTTCTCTTGTTTTATTTCCAAGCCTTAGAGTTAAGATCTATCACTGAATCAGGACAGAGAATGAGACCTGCTTTTCAATGCATGTCATTGCTAGGGCATGTTAGGGCATGTTCTGATGAGACCTTTACTTGCCAGCATCCTCATTAGGGTTATATCTTCAAATGCGCCTCTTTCTATAAACTTAAAATGGCAAAATTTCATAAGACATTTTTAAAAGAGTAAGCTGCCAAGCCTGAAGGGTCAGTAAATTATCTCCTTAGTTTGCAGCAAGGGTTAACTCTGCAAATGTTAACAAATACTTGCCTTCATTCTGCCTTTTGTCCCCAGCTGCAGATGTTTCATTTACCTGGAGTGTGATCTAATGAAAGGAGCCCTGTTGTCTTCCACTGTTTTTTATGGAAGGCGAGTGTACAGAGTCTCCTCTGGCACTGACTATAAAAGACTTAAAGCAGAAGCATTTTCTGTCACATATGAGGTGCAAATAAAGTCTACAAGAGTCTCTTCAGGACACTAATATATAAAATCTTCACCTCACAGGGTTATCATTCTGGTGTTAAGTTGCAAATGAAGTGGAAAATCTTCTGTGGTAACAAGACATAATAGTGAAGCTTTGTGCCCCATTTTTTGTGACTTACAAGAAATCATTACTAGTATGAAATGGAAAATATTTTCTTCTCTTTCATGGCAGTGGTATGAATTTCGTTTAATAGAGATTATGGTTGTTGCATTAAGCTTGCTCATGTTCTCACCTAAGAGCACTAGCAGTAATATTGCAGATGATGTGTTGTTTTGTGCTCTTTATCTGACGATCCCACAACAATATAAGGTGAAATTACCCTGTGCTGGAAGCTAATCACATATTTTCTATCTCCTCCCCTAATGTTGCCAGATTGTATTAATCATAAATGTCAATGAAGTCTCCAGATGACTTCCTGACTTTTGACAAAAGGCCTTCATCTCAGCCTCTTAAATTCCAAGGTCAAGGGGAATGTAACATTCAGAATAATTGTTAGCATTATTTTACCTTGACATTTCAGCCCTGCTTTCAGTTTAGCATTCCAAACAGGCAGTTAAGACGAATGTTGTCTTTCAATTCACTGGAGGGAATTGCCCCAATTAAACCTGACTTTAAGGATATCTAAGGACCTGTATTAATGTGCTGTCCTGTTTTATTCAGCAAGAAATACTTCATGAAGGAGAGAAAATTTCATTAAAAACAGTCAAGATTTACTGTCAGAAGAACAGCAATTTTTGAATTGCACTTTTTCCCCCTAGGCTAGGATAATAATCAGAGCTTCTCATTTTCAGAGGAGTAAGTGGTTGTGCTGCCCTAAAGATTGTTTCATCTTTTGTTTCTGCTAAAAGGTCAAACTTATAATTTTGTCTCATCATAAACTATTAGTGGTACCTTATCAAAACTTTGTTACTTGTCCAGGATCTTGATCCCATCCTTTGTACATGCCCACATCTACTTTATTTTTTAACATCCTGTCAGGTAATAGGGACAGAATACATTTTTTGTGCGTTTTTTTCCAGCACGGAAAAATGTTTTCACCAAAGCATGGATGAAAAGAAGACACAAACCACTGCACCACACACAACCCTGCAGCTATTTGACCTTGAATGGGTGGAGAGCTGGCAGTCTGGTTCAGTCAAACAATTTTACTTACTCACTTCCTGCAAACTTTTGATGACCCTTGAGATTCTGGAAGTCTGTGTCGATAATGAGGTAAATAACTGTATAAACATTGTTCACTGTAATTTGGTCAGAAAGCAGGTGCACACAAATAAACCACAGATACTGGTTAGTCTTCAGACCATAGGCTTTTTTGGTACAGTACAGAGAATAAATTGAGTTCCCATGATGAGCACAATTTATTTTAATACTGATGTGCCCATTCAGCTTGTGGCAAAGTTTTGCTGTAGAAAAAAAATGGAACCACACTGCAAAAGGATACATAAGACTCCATAAGTTTAGCTCCCTGCTCTTTTTAGCTGCTTTTCCTACTTTTCTATGCCTTTCTGTGAAACCTTGAAGATAAAATTGTTTTGCATGTTTTGGGCTGTAATTCGTGGCTACTCTCCAGCTGATAGCAAATTGCTATTTGCATCTGTCATGGTTGTGTGCCCAGTGTGTGATTTTACACAACTGCTGTGGCCCATACTGTTTCAGTGGAAGTGAATTTTATTGACTTTTAGTAAAATTTGACTTTGGGACTTCACCTAACTGGAAAGTAAATTGATTGATGCTGACACTCCTTTATTCTAACTTCTAACTCCATGCAGATTCATACTAGAAATGCTTTTGCCTCCAGCACAAACCCGCTCTTTCTCTTATTCTTTCTTTATTTTAAATTAGAAATCTTGCATAAATATCAGATGAACATATAGTTCACCGCATAAATGTGTAACAATCTGCATTGTTTATTCCCCCAGAATTTTCAGGCAAATTTGACAGTGCCTTCTTACTTAAATGCTGTCAATTTTGACAAGGCTTCTTAGTCAAACGTCAAATTGTACACAAACATCAGAATGCTTTCTGTGAAAAGTTGGTTAAGGAATGCACCTCTGTAACGTACCAAGGAGGTCTACAGGAGTCTTGAGCCCATTTCCATTTTCCATTTCCTTCCCTGTTTCCTCCTATTAGATATTTACTAAGAATAGATGACTAATCTTCAGTGAGTTTATGGCCAGCAGTTCCTGACCTGTTCCTAGTTAGCTTTCAGTGGCTTAAGCAGCGCTGTGATTAATTGTGCTGATAAGAGAAGTGGAAGCTTCTTTCCTTCTGCCTGCCAAGCTTAACAAAAGCAGTGAATCCGAAGAACATGGCAGGAGTAAAGAATTGATATTAAACCCCATGGAAATGATCCTGTGCTGTCTCAGCTAAGGATCTGGCCCATTTTCTGAAACAGAAATAAGTTTATTCACTTACTTCACTACATAGGTGCTGCAGTAAAGCACAGGCATTGCATGCATATATACAGTGTAAGGATATAAAAGAAGCTGTTGCTGGTCTTTTACATAATAATTTTTAGTTAGTACTGTGTGGTGTTGAATGAGGGTATGAAAAGCATTCCACTGAACATACATTTTTTCCCTTCTTTTTCCCCCCTTCCCTACATTTATAATGTACTTTTAAATTTTGTAATAAGGTTTTCCCAGACATCTAAATGCCTCATTAGTGCCAATTTACCACATGGGACCCTGGAAAGAGAGATTCAGAAGATCTAGCTGTAACCCAGCAAAGGAAGGTTTTCTAGATCCCCTGTCATCCAGCTGCCTTGTATACCCTTTTGGGGGGGCTGCCTTCTAGGGTTTCCTCTGTATTCTTTTAGGATTACCTGACCCCATAAAATCAGTCTTCCTTGTACTAGCATTTACTTCTGTGTCTCCAGAAAGTGTGGGATTGGTGGTTTTCAGGTCTGAGAATACATATCTATCACTTTCTAGAGAGCACTTTTTTTTTTTTATTGGTACAAGCAGTACAAAAATTCTTTCCTCGCAATACACTGCAGCCCACAAATTCACCTTTTCAAGAGACCACACTCTGGTGCCATTTCTAACTTAATTAGTCCTTTTCACAGTCCCACTTCTAAGCCCTTGAAACCTAAAGCTTGGGAGATAATTATTTTCATCCCTGAAGAGAGGTCTTTCAAAATCCCTTTGCATCTTGTGGGTTAAGTGTTTAATGTTTCAGCTGGAGATTGGTAAACGCAGGAACAGAAACTGAATGGAATGCCTTGTGTTCAGTGCCCACCCATTTTAAATAATTTTCCTTTTGGTTCTAAACTTCCTTTTTTTTAATATATAAAAAATGTATTTAGAGTTTGCAGTGAAGAGGAACTAGAGATTATTTTTCCTTTCAGCTGGAATAAGCACAGAAGGAGTATCTGGCTGATAATGGATCTGCAGCAGCACAACTCCAAGGCCTTTATTGTCTGTGTTTTTCATTAAGTGATGTATGTCTTCCCAGTAATACAGAAATGCTAACAAAGGAGTGTTGTCAAGTGTGGAGGAGAAAATTGATTCAAATCTATTTTTGGAGTCAAATAAATTTTCTTAAAACATTAAAAATAAAAAATTACTCCATGCTGACAAGAAGTCCTAAAAAATTGGTCTGTTGAGGTAATTTATATGTGTATACACACACAGACAGGTATTCTGGTCTGGCTTTTTAGTTTGAGACAGTTATAAAAGTGATTGAAAACAAAGGGAGTTGTTTGGGAGCACTGCTTCAGTGAATCAAAACTATTAGGGATTTTACTGTTGTGAAAACAGGATTTATTTAATAGGCCTCTCCAAAGTGTTTTTCCCCTCTGCCTCCAAGCCAGAGTGGACATTGGCATGTGAGATGATTGCAGGCTGTGAATTTTCAAAGAGGTTTAAAGTAACAAGACCACCCCAGTTGCTCTGCTAATGCTGCTACTGCTGCCCTTCGAAAGAATTCTGTAAGTGTTTGAATTACAGAGGCAGCACAGTAATTGAGGAGACTTGTTCAGGAAACAACTTATGAATGTTTCCTTACCCGAGAGCTCTTTGGTCAAGAACATGAAAGCAAATGTAGCTTAAAGAAACCTACTAAAAACCTTAATGTAACACCATTGATTTTCTGATTTATGCTTTTTTTCTTCGGGGTTTTTTTCTTCCCCTTTTCTTCTATTTTAATGTATTTTCTAACAAATTACAGTATTCCACCCATTGCCTAAGAAGTTTAAAAAAAACCAATTGGGCAATTAAACGGGTTTCCAACAGTTTCAGTTACAAAGCCATTGGGCTGCATGGAGAATATGCTGGCAACAAACAACTGATATAATTTAATGAGGTGTAACTGAGTAATTTGGGGCATCCAGCAGGTTTTTTCTATAAAGGGCTACATCAGAAGGCCTCTTTAATAAGTATCCTGTGATTGGCTTTTGGAGTTGTCCTCACAGAGCAGTTTTGAAATGCATTGTGGTGATGCTGATCTATGGGCCCTGAGCTCCTGCTTTTCTCATTTAAATAATTAGAGAAAAACAGAGCCAGAGGATAAGTGACTCTAAGGTGTCATACTTTCTTTTCACATTGTAGTACTTGCAAACAACTTGAACAGGGAGAAGGTGACCTTGCTTGTAAGTGTAACATTCCTTATTTTTTTAATATGAAGAAAAATCTTTTGTCCTTTACATTCACATGCTCTTACAGGTAGTCAGTTGCTTTAGGTTTGGATTTTTCTGTTGGGATGTTAAGATGGTTTTGTCCATCTTCTGTTGCAGAAGTGGTCATAAGTTTCCTGAACTCGTGTGCCATTACAGTAATAGCATTATTTTGAGAGCACTTAATGTTGCACACTTTGTGACACTGCTTATGTATTCAATGGATCTGAAAACATCTCTGATGTGGTTATTAAAAGAGACAGTAATGGCCACTAAACCGAAAATTACTGCAAAAACAGGTCATTTTTGCCCTGTTATTTTTCAAATACTAAATTGAAAAGCATTGATCCATGTAATAGCCATTTCTCTGGTGTGAACTGCCACCAGGTCTGTTTTTTCTTGTCAGTGCGATGTGAGTCCATAATGCCCTGGCTTTGATCAAGCCTTCCCTGCTTTTGGAGGGCCAAATGCCTGGAAGAGTCCTTCCTAGAAAGCAAGTCCACTTGATCAAATGTACTCAGGTCTTCCCCAGGAAGAGAGAGACCTCTCCCAGAAAAGTGCCCACATCCACTGCCCTCCCAGACCAGCTGCTGGGCTCACTAGCTTTCCTCATCCACTGAGCAAGAGCGAGGCAGCAAGGAGGGAATTTCTGCCTTAGGGAAGTGTGAAATACAGATTTAAATGTATGGTGCCTAGTACAGGCTATTCATATATATTATAGTGTGTGTGAGTGAGGATGGGTAAGGGGTGTACTGGAAGCTTCCTGTGTCCCATATTTTTAACCCCTGCCGAAGGGTATCAATGAAATCACTGCAGTGAGCAAAGGTGGCACTCCCAAAACATCAGAAGCTTTTGAAACATGCATCATGCCAAATAGCAGGTAGCTAATGGGAGGGCTCTCTACAAAATGCTAGTTTTTAGTCCTGGTCTGTTTGATCAGTTTGTTACCAAAATATGTTCTGCTTCCAAAATGTGCCCAGTAGTTTGAAACAGTACGGTACTTTGGTACCATCACTTCATCACTGATATTTGAGATGTTTGTTTCTAAAATTTACACTGTTGGCTTTTGACAATTTGAATTATTTTTTCTTACTGCTATGTTTCAACCTCACTGCCTTCCAAGCCCTAACCATTTTGTAAATGATTCTTACTAGTACTTTATAGAGAAGGTCCTTAGGTAACATTTCTCATCATATTCATGAATATTACAAAAAGAAATCTGTTTCTTTACCTTAACCTTGATGACTGAACCTTAAAAGAACTATGTTCATCAACACCCAGTTGCTTCAATATTTGTGCTGAAACAATATCTTGTGACAGGAACACCTTTTAGAGAAGTGTGGTTTATAATCCAATAACTTCAAGTGTTGTAGGATGAAAGGAGATCTGGTACTTTTGACAGTATACTCAAAACACCACCTCGTATAAACCAAGCCTGGATGAGGGTTTAGGTGGCTGTGTCTCTTCACCTGTGAGCAGCTGCTTTTAAAAAGCATTGTATTTCAATCAGATAGTAAAACAATAAAGATCTACATCTGCTTGCGTACATAGGCTATTATGGAAACTGTGCTGGAAAAGTTGCTTGGAAGTTAGCTTGATGATGTCTGCTTCCTTGTTTGCTTTTGAGAGTTTTTTCCAGGTGTAGATGCTCAAGTTATGTACAGATACAAATGGAGTTAGAAGTACTGCAGTCAGGCTGTTGAAATTATACACACAAGATAAGTAGGAAATACGTTTTGCATGGGCAACTACTTGAAATGTTTTGCAAGTGCTTTTTAGGCACCTATAGGAAAAAAAGCTGACAGGAAAACAAAAGTCTGGCATTGCTCGCTCTAATAGCTGAAAGCCTGGGGTTAGAGCCAATGGTCTGAAATAGAAACAGGCAGCATAACTCATTTTTGGTGAGTAATATAAAGCCTCTGTTAGATTTCCTAGCTCAGATCAGCCCTAAATATAATAGCAGGTGAACTAGCAAACAGTGGAGAGAAACTTGTAAAAGAAGGAGAAAATAAGCTGCATTTTTCTTGGTAAGCTCTATCAGAGAACTGACTCATTGACTAAAACTGGTTAAACCAGGATGCTTGAGCCTTCAGGAATTAGATGCCTTTACAGGCATCTGTTTAAGGGAAACCCACACCTTTCATTTTAAAAAAATGCCATTCTACTTTATGGGCCAAGTTGTCTTATCCAGAAAACTTTGATCAAAAACTTTGGTGGTTCTTCAAAGTTGATCATAACCACTGTGGGTGGAAAGCCAAAGTGAAAAGTATGTGAAAGTTTTTCATACCTCCTGCTTTCTTTTTAGCTGGAAATGCCAGAGAAGGGACTTTCTCATTTCCCATGTGGTTGTTTCCCCCATTTCTCATCATATTTGGACTCCTTGGTGAAAAGGGAGTTGTGGTTCATGGTTGTGAAATGTTTTTCTTGTTCAGAGAGCAATGTGACCTGAGCAAAAGACTGATCTATGCTAAGAAATAGGTGATATTATTATTCCTTCCATGTTTTTTCCACCATTAGCACAAACTTGGGCTTGGCACTGAGAAGTACTGAGGCTGTAGTCTACTACAAATGCCCTCATCTCGTCTGTGCTTAATGGAAGTAAATGATGCTTAGCATCTCACAGGACTTGCCTTCATATCCTGGTTTAAAAGAGGGGTTAAGTAGGTTACAGGAGGTCTTTCTGCTGCCTTTTTCATAAAGGTCATATTTTTTCATCCCCTGCTTCAGAAACAAATTAATTTGGGAAAATCATGAGTGGTAACAGAGAGGGGCAAAACTTTACCCCGTCAAGCCTCCCCCCTGTAAAAAGGAAAGCACTGATGGTATGTGAAATCAGTCAGTTCAAGGGGGCATTTAAGTGCTCTCCACTCATCCGAAACTGTCTCGGGAAGGTTTATGAAACTCCAGAAAGGCAGTTCTAAGATTGTAGTGGGTGGGAAGACCCAAGAAACTGGGTGGAGTGGTGAGAAAATTTTAAGAATAGCTGGCAATTAATCTTAGCTCCTGGGACTTAGGGACTTTCCAATGCTGGCAGGTCTCAGTATGTGTGTTGTTATTCGGGCTGCATGCCAAGAATATTTAATGCTGACTGCCGAGTGTGTTGGAGAAAAGTCATTGTGCAGACACTGTCACTCAAAGGAAACGCGCCACACCATAATCATTGGTTCAGCAGTCATTTTGCAGACAATGAACACTGACATTTGGATACCAAATGGAACAAATAGCAAAAAAGGTGGGTGGGTGGGGAAACCTTTGACTTTTTGCTAGTTAAGACTATTAAATCTGTTAGTATATATTGTCTGTACGTGGGTCCTGAAATGCTGTTGCAGCTTTGATAATGGCAGTGCTGTGAGAGGGTGTTAGGGCACACAGGGAAAAGCTGATAGTTGAAATAACAATGGCCCTTTATGGTGAAACCCCCCGCCATGTGTCACTTTCCTGAAAAAATGTACAACATAAAGCAGTAAAACCAGAGAAGAATTAATAAAGGGTGACAGAAAAGAGGAAAACTGAGTTTGGATGTAATGTAAATATGCAAGTTGCCCTGCAGATTTCAACTGAGCCTGGACTTCAGAGCTTATTTTGTGTAATATGCTACCTGTCAATTGTGACAGGCTGGGATGTGCCCTTCCCACTGCAATATGTCAGTGAGTGCTTATGGGATGAGCCTATTTAGAGAGCTGGGTGGAGTGGGGAGACTGACCGAGCAAATGAAGATATGGGGGTCTTGCTGAACTGAGCCAAGCAAAGATGCAGGGCTATGGGAAATGTGTGATGATGGCCGTGCTGTTGCCCCACACATGTCCATGCGAGGAGCTTCCAAGGCACCTTGTCAGCACCAGGGCCACCCATGCTGTGCACTGCATGGGGTGCCCCTGACACTAACAGTGATGCTGGCACTCCCTGGAACCTTGCCTGCACCTGCCACATCCCTCCTGCCACCCTCCAGCCCTGCCAGCATGCTAAGGTAGCTCCAGGAGAAGGGGAGAATCAGGAGGCAGGCAGAAAGGCAAACACACTGCAGCGAGTAGCAGCCTCTCAGTGGCTGCTGCAGGGCCAGTTGGCTGCCTTATCTTTGAGACTTGACTTGATAACCCCGGCGCCAGCGCCAGGCTCTTGCAGATTATCAGCCAGTCACTGTCTCAGATGTGCAGGACAGGATCACTGCCACACTTTGTCACAGTCCTTGAGGGAATATGTGTAGTGCTCCAGGGCACATTGAGAATGGCCTCAATTATTAATAACCATTATGATTTTTTCTGTCAGACTCTGAAGTCTTGCTGATCATCATGGATTATTTATTCCCCGTAGTGCCGATTGCACCAGTTCTGTATCATCAGCCCTCTAGCGCCTACCTTTCTGGCTGGCACCTTTTTTCCTATGCAGTACCCCCTGATCACAGGTGTAGTGATCTGTCTGGTCAACAGATGTATTCCCTGTTCTCTGCACTGTAAATGCAGCCATAGTCTTGTGACTTCAGAAAGTTCAGCCATGTCCTTAATTTATTCAGGGTGTGTTTGTGGTAAAGGACAGGTAAAGGATGCGCAGGGTTCAACTTTGTTTGTGCCTCAAGGTTGTGTCCCATGGAGGTTGTAGTGATATTAATGGTATTTTTCACTCAATCCTTTCAGATGTTCAAGACATCCTTCTCCTCATCCAGCTGGTGGTGATGTGTTTCCCCTCCTGCTGCTTTTCAGTGATAGCTTGATGCATGTCCATCATCATCATGGCTTCCTTCCCAAAGACCATGTGAGACAGCCTGTGTTGAAGGCAGGATCACCTCCAGCTTGGAGAATTACTATTCCTGGTCTTGTGAAAGCTATCCTTTTTTATCCATCATTGGAATACAGCCTGTATGTATTCTTTTGACAGCCTTTACCTCACAGAGATCTTATTTCTGCCTGAAAAATACTGCCTAACTAGAACTGGTTGGGTATTTTTCAGACAGATAGGTACACAGGTGTGGCCACTGCAGGTTGTTCCTCTGACTTGGCAGTCCTGTGCACCCTGCATGGCTGTGACAGTGCAGGCCTTACCCAGTCTCCAGCATTCACCACACAGAGCTGACTCACAGCAGGCTCTGTGGGAGGCAGTCTCAAATGTGACTTGTCTGAGATACCAGTTATGTGGAACTTCCATGGAGGTCCCCCAGGGCACAGGACACTCCTGAGGTTTATTGATGGAGCAATGAAGGTCCCTTGACGTCTTTGTCACTGCAGGTGGATGGCGTTGTGTTTCCTGGATGCCACCAGAGCACTCCGCAGAAGCAGCTGAGGAAACCAGTTCTAGCAAGAAGAATGACATGGGAGAAGCTTAGGCTAAATAAAGGAGCAAGTAACAGATTAAGAAGAGATTGGAACAAATGGTCAATGTACAAAACCTCCAAAGTGAGATTTAGATACTGAACTGAGCAGATAAAGGGAATGAGCAACAAAGACACGTTCACAGGCACTGAGAGCAGTAAGCATCCAAGTAAATTTGTTGTCCACCCTTCCCTTAATTGTCTTTTCTTCTGCCTAAATATGAAGAATAAATGTATTCCCTATTTTACACCACAGAACTACACTGTAGAGAAAACCAAACATAACATTGCTGGGCTGGGAAGAAAATTCCTGGGCCAGAGACCTTGACCGAGGGAAGTAAGTCCACAATGGGTTGAGAGTGCTCTTAACGGGTAATATTAAACCAGTCTAAAGGCTTAGTGCCTTCAAAAAGGCTATTCCCTTGCTGCATTCCTTTGCTTCTGCAGTGAGCAGAGAGTTATGCTACGGGGAAGGGTCTCATTGTTTGAAGGTCTTTGTGTCTTCAGAAGTTTTTCAGTGCCCGGAGCAGGAAACTGGAGTATGAGGCTGGAGAAGCAGGACCCTTGCTTTAGGTGGTGGTCTGCTACTGGAAGAGCCAAACCTGCTGTGCAGAACTGAACTCTGTCTTCAGCATCACTAAAACTCTCAGAGCAGGTTCCCATAGGAACAGTGGAGGTGTAGTCACCTCCAGGTACCCAGTGCTCTGAGGTTTAGGTTTACTCCTGGAGGGGTGGAGGCTTGTCTTCAAAGCCAAGACCTGAAGCAGGTCATGTAGGTTAGAGAGGAGAAGAACATGAGAATAAAGGTGAACACCAGGAGTCAAATGTGGCAATAGGAGCATTTTTAATGTTGAAGTCTTACTGTGGGTTCCACTGTGTTTACACATGGCTAATTTGTAACACTGTTTTCTTTGCCTGTGAGATATAGATAGCCCCAACACAGTCATAAAAGCAGATAAAATAATTTATAAAGAATGCATGTGCCTATTACATTCGAAAAATAACCTATGGGCATTGTGGTATATAAAATGTTAACTGAATGCCTGTATAAAATTGGCATCTGGTGTCATCAGCGAGACAAGATTATAGACAGTGATGAGACAGTGATGTTACTAATGCTATTGACAGGCGAGAAGAAGCAGCAGGAATTCTTCCCTTTCGTGTCACCAAAGTCTAAGCACATGGTTAAAGCCAGAGAAGAGTGTGTCAGGGAAGAGCACAAGAGAATGCTGATTTTCTGTAATATTTTTATGTTGAGTTTTTCCGATTCATTTTCCTACAAAGAGGTTGGTTTATTTAGCCTTGAGGCTGAAACTGTAATTTCCAAGGACAGTAAATTTTGTGTGTGCAGTACAAGCAGTAGCGTTTTCCAAAAAATATCCTTGCAAGGCTTGTGAACACAAGAATTTGGAGATGCTAATTTCTGGGATGTGTAGGGATAGTGTAAGTGGAATCAGTATTCAAAATTCAGTTAGAGTAAATATGGCATCACCTTACAACCCTTATGAGAGAACCCCAGCATTCTGTGTTATAAGTACAGGCAGCCCTACAATCAGAAGTGATTCCTCAAACGCAGGCAGAGAGGAGGACTCAGCCTGAGCTTTGGGTATCTTTTAAAAGAACCCTCGATTCTGAGTGTGTTACGCTTCTCCCCCCCAAGGACGTCTTCTGCTTTAAGTGCTTTGCTGCCTAGCAGTGAAGGAGGAGGGAGCAGCATTGCTGAGGACAGGAGGTTAAGGAGTAACCTGATTGGGGAAGAAGCCAAATTAAACAAAGGTTTAGAAATGTCGCTGAAAATAGTATAACTTACCATTTTCCTCTGCCAGTGGCTGACACACCACATTTTTTGTTCTTTAAAACCACAGTGAACCATTCCCAAAAAAGGAAGTGTAACCTCTGTTTTCTACACTTCTGTCCTTCCCCTCATCTGGGGAAAACCTTTCCTTGCTGTATTTCTCATGACACATTTGACTGGAGGGTTTCTTCACAGAGTTTCTGCTACGGGCTGTTTGTTTTATCTTGCATTTTGCAGGAGATAACAGACCTGTATGCTGCATAGATTAGAGTTGGCAAATTTTGCCACTGACTTCTTAGGCACAGATAAAATGCCTTAGTCTCCGCCTCATGTCTATACTTAAAGCAAAATTTAAAAATATCTGTTAATGGGAGTCCTGAGTGATCTCTGCATTTCCTTTGCTTCTCAGCTGGCCACGTGTGCTCGCTAATGAGACTCACGAATATTAAAAGTGGAATTTGGAGCAGAGCAGAGGCCAGCCTAATAAATCTGCTGTTAGTTCAGGCTCTGTGGTGATGTGGCTGCACCCGGGGGGAGGAAGGGCAGAAGCTGGGCGTTGGGCCCCAGGGACAGAAAAGGAAGTCAGCTGTGGGCAGGCAGAGAGGCAGAATCTCCGTTGCTGAGGGCTGGAGGCAAAAAACAGCTTCTGACAGAGTGCTGGAGGCAGGAGATTGTGCAAAAAACAGGCTGTAGCAATTTTATTTCAGGTGGCTGTACTGCAATGAGGAGATGAGTGGTTTTGGCGTAAAAGGTTCTCTATGCCTAGGAGTAGAAACTGAGAATACATATATTTTTTTTATTTATAGACATATATATAAAATTATAAAAGGTTAATGCCTTAATGTGGAAGCCTCTTCCAGGAAGACAAAGCAATCAATTTTTCTCCTTCTAGTACAGCCAAGATTTTATGCTGACCAAGCTTTGACTTCAACACTGACCCTTCTCTGAGCAAGGCACAGGGCCTGCTGACTCTGGGAGGTCCCCTCAAACCTGAATATTCTGTAATTGAGTGATTCTGAGAACTGAAGGTGAAATCTCATCTTCATTCACCCCTGATGTCAGCAAAGCTGGAATCTTACCCCAAAAGAGTGTTAATTGTAGTAAGTCATGGCCAACAGAGGAAAAGAAATTAAGATGTGAAAGGCTCTGTATGTTCCAGGTTAGAATTTGATGGATGTCAGCTACAGAAGCTTTCTTGCCATGTTAGAGCCACTGGCTCCTGTGCAACAGACAGGTGATACCCACTTCCCACTGAACAAAAGTCCTTACCAAGCAACACTCACTTAGAAATTGGCTGGTAACTCAGCAGCAGAGGCAAGGATTTGAGTTGTCATAGTGGCCTCACCACTTGCTCATGTTTCTCTCTCCCCTGTGCAAGCATAAAGAATCCTTTAAAGAGCATGATTGTGGCTGTTAGGAGTTTCATGTGCCTCCAGGCCAGGCAGGGAGCAGGCTGGAGCTGTGTCTGTTTGGCACATGAAGAGGGAGGTTTGGTTTCAAGAACTCTAAGTCTAGCACTGTTGTGAGCATCAAGTCCATACAAGTGTGAGAGAAGAAAGCGGCTGGAAGAGAGCAGTTGTTCTGCAGAAGGGCCACTGGCTTAGACTGGAAAACCCTATCAAAAGACAGAACATACAAAGATGTAGATGATTAAAGCTATGGAGCAGCTCTAAACTTATGATGAATTAGACACTTGGTGGATGCCAGAATCTCTGCAAAGTTACTTGCAAATGCTAAATTTCACTATTACTCTCTCACTAAGTGACTGTGTTTTTTTACTGTGCCTTCTTTAAAGACGAGCATGAGTTTTAGCTATGCAGAAAAAAAATGTTTCCCTGAAGTTATTTAGTTCCAATTATTTCTCCTCAATCACATTCAGAAGAGACTTTGTAGAGGGAGGACTACCAAAACTCTGTAAAACAGATCTGGACAGCTGAACCTCATCACTTTGGGAAAAATTAGGAAGGGATGAAACCTCAGACTTTTGACTGAAGTTGGCCAAAGTAAATACAGAGTGGAATCTTTAGGGATTATGATGAAACTGAAAGCAGCAAACAAGTAAGGCCATCAAATATATTCAAATCACAGGTTGCACGGGATATTTGCCTTTCCTATAATTGATTCAATTAAGCCAGATCATCATCTTTTTTGGGCAAATAAGGTCCTTGGTTTCATCAGTAGTCCTGACATCAGTGGGATTATTTGTATAAGAAATTATTCTTTAATGTGAGTGAAAGTATTACAATCTAGTCCTACGTTTGGATGTTATATCCCCATTTATATTTCTTGTCCATTTAGATTTGGAGCTCCCTGAGAAAGAATGACGCAGGAAAGAAGTGCAATTGGTTGTGATTCCCCCACAGTCATAAGGTCACTTATACTAAAGAGCTGAAGCCTCAAAAGGAAATATCTTTACCTCTGTAAGAATATCCATTTTTGTGCAATTTCCTTTGAATTTAGACAAAATGGCTACTTTCCCATGGAATATTTTATTTGTGCCTGAAATGTTACCTCCGATTTGGTCATTTCTACCGTAAAGAGGTTTTCTGAACACTAAGTCACTGGCAATAAGCAGAACTGTGGGTGTGATTTTTCTTACTGACCTTTCTATCTTAAAGGTTACTCCATGTTATTTGTCTGTTGGAGTTTCTTCATACTATTCACTTTATGGATGAGTGGATTTGAATAATATAGGAAAAGATGGCATGTGTATGGATCCTTGTCAAAGGGCAAGAAATAAAGAGGCATAGACCTGTGACAAATTCATTTTGAAAAGGAGTGTGAGAGATTGGCAGGGGAAGGTTATGCTATGGAAAATATCTTTGCATCTAACATCACAGTGAGCTTGCCCAGGGTTTGAAGGAAACTCTATACTCCAAATTGTGGTCAGTGCTGAAGCACAAATAGCATGAGTAGCGTCCCATGAGTGTCTTGGCTAGACATATATACCTGGAGCTCCAAGGGGCCACAGCTCCAGCTAGCCTTGGTACTACTGTTCTCAGTGTGAAACAGCTAAAGGACATGAAGGCCACCTCAGGTAGGTCCCTTCCACCTCAGGCAGGTCCCTTCTGTGTTTCTGTAATTATCCTTTGAGAAGGCAGCAAGGGCAGCCATAGTGCAACCACCTGAGGGGTTGAGCGCTGCAAGGGTCAAAGCACCATTAGCTTTCTCCAGCGAGTCTTGAGTTGGAACAGCCTGGGGACCTTTTCTTTCTGCCACGCCGACACACAATGGGGCTAGCAGACAGCCTAGGTGTTGCTCATTTTGGGGAATGTATGTAAATTTTTAAGTTGTCTCTGTCTCAGACTGCTAGGAGCGTGAAAAGTCAGACCAGATATTTAATCAGAAGCTTTTTTGTTGACAGGGAGCAGGACAACATTGTTTTTTTCCCAGCAAAGTTGTAGTCAGTAATAAATATCTGGTGTTTGAGTACGTCTTTGTTTGTTGTACAGCTGCCACTTTATAGTGCAGTTCTGTAGCCCAGTAAAATTTCCTGAAGTATTTATTTCCCACCACTTTTTACATTGCTGCTACAGGCCTCCTAAAGGAGAGATAAATTCTTTTGCTGAGGACTATGAATTTCTTCACAGAATTCATTTGGGTTGTTTCATCTAGTCCAACCCCCTGCAATGAGCAGGGACATCTTCAGCTAGATCAGGTTGCTCAGAGTCCTGTCCAACCTGTCCTTGAACATTTCCAGGCATGGGGCATCCACGACTTCTCTGGGAAGCCTCTTCCAGAGTTTTACCACCTATTTGTAATTTTTCTTTTACTTATATCTACTCTAAATCTACCCTCTTATAATTTAAAACCATCCATCTTTGACCTAGTGTAACAGATTCCACTAAAAAAATTTGGCCCCATCTTCCCTCTAAGTCTGCTTTAAGTATTGAAAGGCCACAAAAAGGTCTCCCCAGAACTTTCTCTTTTCTGGGCTGAGTAACCCCAGCCCGTTCAGTGTTTACTCAAAGCAGAGGTGCTGCATCCATCTGACCATTTTTGTGGACCTCCTGTACCTGCTACAATAGGTCCATGTTCTTCCTGTGCTGGGGACCCCAGAGCTGGATGCTGCACTCCGGGTGGGGTCTCACCCAAGTGGAGTAGTGGGGGAGAATCTCCTCCCTCACCCTGCTGGCTGGGCTGCTTTTGATGCAGCCCAAAACACAAGTGGCTCTCTGGAATGCAAGAGCACATTGCCAGCTCATGTCCAGCCTCTTGTCCACCAGCAACCCCAAATCCTTCTCCTCAGGAATGCCCTCAATCCATTCTCCACCAAGCCTGATTTATGCTTGGGATTGCCCCAGCCCAGATGCAGAACCTTGCACTTGGCCTTGTTGAATTACATGACCTTCTTCTCTCGTTGATTGCAGTACCTACAGCTATTACCGTCCTCTTGGAACGTGTGCATTCCCTTTGTTAGGCATGTGTGCTTGAGCCAGGACCACCTCACTGCATGCTGGCTATTAAGAAGCTACTGTTGACTGAATTTCTAAGAAATGCCATAAGATGTATCTCTCCCTATCTTATTTTTCATTTTTACAAGTAGTACACATTGGAACAGGAAAATAAAGTGTCTTCTTTACACCATTCAAATTGCTGCTTGGAAACAATACATGTCAGCTCCAGGCTTAAAGTGCTAAATAACCTTGTTTCATAAACACACAGCTATTTTGCTGAAACAAACTGCTTCATCAAAATGTTGAAGAATGTACTGTACCACTGGGACAGTTCTGCCATAGACAGCTTTTTTCCTCTCTCTTTTGTTATTTGTGCTGTAGGAAAATAAAAAGGAACAGTATAATCACTATTGTTTTTATTACTCAAATATTTGCTCTGGAGCCTGGAGAAGAGCAATAGTTTTTATACATTAAGTAAATAGTATCTTTAAAGGAAGAAGTCTTAAAACAGTGCTACATTAACCCTTCTGCAGCACCTAGCACCTCAGTCTTCTTTGGCTGTTGACAAACAAGGCCAATTAACATCAGCAAGATAATTAACTACAGCTCCAGGTAGTATTTGCATCCAGTCTATTGCTGTTTGGAAGCTGTCTCTTCTCCTTACCTCCTTGCAGCTTGAAGGTGCTAATTTTAACACCTACAAAGATGGAATTTAGATTTGGTTGAAAGGAGAGCAAGACTGGGGTTTTTTCTTATTATTAAAACATTAGGTGAATAATTATAATAGTGAAGTGATTTCAACCTTCTCCTAGACTTGTTTATGTTTTCCACAAATCATTTGCACATTCTGGGATGCTTTTTAAAAATTTCTTGTATTCCATATGGCAAATAATTCTTTTTCAATGTCGTGTACTTAGAGTGAGAACACTTTGTGGATGGACTAAACTGGTGGTCCAAAACCAGGGTAATCATGTTTGTCGCCAAGGAAAGAGGAATATTTTTCCTGGAGGCACAACAGTCATTTTATTAAATGATTGTACCAGCTGGAAACAAAGTATTGCCTTTATTTTAAACTGCCATTCAGAAGTCTAATGCTTTTATTTCAATGGGAAACAAATTTTTAGGAAAATTACAGCTCACCTGTTCTTGTAGTTTTTACTAAATTCATATAATCATCCATGATAGTGTTATTTGCCTTGGTTTTGATGAGGCTGTTCTTAACCTGCAAGTCAATAGTTGATCCTACTGTTATTTCCCTTCTGTCTGATACCTCAACTCATTTTGGAGTGAAGAAGAACATATGCAGCAGGTGGGCTGTGTTTCTAATAATTAGTTTTTCTTAAACATGTTATAAAGAGCCTTGCCAAGAAAATATCACTGTAGTGTTTCGAGCCCAGCTGGCAGTGTATTGGAGCCTGTGGAGGGGAGGATAGAACAGCAAACTGAGCCATGTTCGTCTTTGGAGTCTCTCAGCCAAACTCACCTGTGGGTGAATTTGGCTCTCCCCGTGGTCTAGAAAATGGTTTTGCCTGCGATTGTGTGGAAGGAAACTGAGGCACGTCTTGTGGACACCTTGCATGGTGAATATGAGCATTTATTTTTCCCTCTGAATGAGATTCTTATCAAACAGATTTTCAGTTTAGCAAGGAGCTCTTGAGGCTGAGAGGAACTGCACAGCTCAGTTCTCTGGCTCAACTGCTTGAGTGTATGGGCACCCAGAACAAGAACAGGCTGATGGACTGCAAAGTTTGAACAAAAGCTCCCTAGGCCTTCCTTTCCCAGCTTTCCAAGCCAGAAATGGATAAGATATGTCTAAGAGCAATAGCAGTAGGGGTGCAGTACGGGTCTGTGTTTTGGCAGCAAGTCGGATTTCACGGCCTCTAGATCAAAAATGCCTCAGCCATGTAATGCAGAGTGCTGACACAGTATGAACTCACACTAGCATTTCAAATCTCTTCCAAAATGTTGAGGAATTGGGATTTTGACCACTTATCTTACTATCAGATCAAGTTGTTGTCTGTCTTCCTGTAGCAAGCATAAAATCCATATGCCTTGGCTAATCAAATGGAAATATGATCTTGGGCCCATTCCTGAACTGAGTTAAATTTGTATTGCTGAATTGTATTTGTCAGGCACTGCACTGGTTGTGCAGAGTACCAGTGTGGTACTCTGAGGGGAACTGTACTCTGTAGTACACTGGTACTCCCAGAAGGGAATGCAGCAAGGCTGGAATGGTATTCCTTAGCACTTTTCCAAAGATTGCTGAACTGTTTTGGCTCAAATAAATTTAGTTTTATGGAACATGGAAAACTCAGTAAGGTTACAGACATTTGAAAAGCACCAGGTAATCCTGTCAGCCCTGGGTCTTCTACAGGTTAGACCCAGAACACATCTTGCTCTTCAGGTGACCGTGATTAGCAGACAGGTGGAATGGCACTCAGCTTATTTTAAAAACTTCATGCCAAGTAAACTCTGTCATACAAGTGAGCTTCTTTTCTCCAAATTAAATATGACTTTTTGGTTGGAAAAAAATAATCTGTTTTCTTAAGGCATTTAGACTTGGCCTTTTTGGAAGAAATCAAATCAAGGGCCTCTTCTACCTCTTTGTGACATTGCCTTGATAGAAGCTTGGTGTAGGGAATTCTAATGTCCCCAGTAAAAGCTTAGCTTTTATATCTGATGTGCTATATGTGTAAGATAATTTCTGTAGCACTGTGCTGTCGCCTCCTGACAGCCTCTGAAAAACGAGTGGATGTTGCCCTTTTCCTACCCAATAGGGTAATTCTGAAAATGTTGCCAGGATGCAGCCACCTACCTCAAACTATTGCTAGAGGCACTTTATCAGCAAGGCCCATTTGTGCAGTAAAAGCTCTGTGATTAATTTAATACACATGAAGCATTGACTTCCCTAGGGAAAGCAAGAATAGGATCAGAGAAGATAACCAGAGAGTTTGAAGGCTTCCAGAGGACACACAGGTGCTGTCTGTGCCATGTTGCCTGCCACTTGGCATCTTAGTCTGGAGGATACATTATTTTCTTCTTTGACATACAGGTTTTGCTTCAGGAAGGTTTTTTTTAGTAAAGTCCAAGTCCTGATGCATGAGCTAAAAGCCACCTGTGTGATTTTTTTCTTTTTTTCCTTTTTGGGTGTTACTGTTGCAACTGACTCTGCAGTCCATGGGTATGAAAAGATTGAACAAGAAAGTAAAAAACCACAAAATACCCTTTGGGGAAAGGAACATACAGTCAATCACCTCAAGGTCATATGAAGAAAGATGGGCTTGTGCACTGGTGCAGATTGAACAGATTTGATTCATTAATCAGAACTCATACTGTGTTTGCAAAAAATAATTGACTTTAGCAGAGCTATGTTACTTAGGAATTTGATATTAACCTCTCTGTTTAGCTGTATTGAGTTTTAGAGTCAGAAAATAAGCCTTTGCTTGTTCAGTAACAATGTTCTTTTATTAGCAGAGAAAACCTTTTGTCATATTATGTAGGAAAAATTTTGTATTTTTAGCAATTAAATAAACTCCAAATTATTGTGCTGTGGTTTGGTAGAGGTTAGTGTCAGATTCTGAAAGGTGCTGCACTCTGAGGGAGCTCTTGTGCACATTAGTGGGGGGAACCAGAAAGAAAATGTCAAATATTAGCACTATATATATTTTTAAAAGGTATTTTTAAAAGGGGGAAGGTGAGGAGGAGTGGGAAAAGTGAGGGGTCAGGATTGGGAGGATGTCTTGGGGAGAGGAATTCATTAAGTGCAGGCTGAAAATGGAAAATTAAGGCAAGAAAGAGTTATATTTATATGTATTTAAAGGAAATTAAGGTTGATTGAATTTTTCTCTAGTAAGATAAATTCAAAAATATTTGATCATGATCTAATAATTGCATGTTGTGGGTGCTGCTTATCCTGCAAATCATAGAATGGACTAGGTTGGAAAAGATCTTTAAGGTGATCAAGTCCAACTGTTAACCCAGCACTTCCAAGTTCACCACTAAACTTTGTCCCCGAGCACCACATCTACTCATCTTTTAAACACCTACAGGGATGGTGACTCAACCACTTCCCTGGGCAGCCTGGTCCAGTGCTTGACAACCCCTTCCATGAAGAAATTTTTACTACCCTCCTTTCCCATCACTATTTGTTTCATTGGATCTTGCTGCCCCGTCTGGCTGGGGTCAGCGGTGACCGACAGACTGCGTGTATTGCTCTACAAAAGTCAGCAGCAGTCCTCCTAACGGGGTGGAGGACCTGGATGAGGGCACTCAGTGCTGCCAGTGTTGCAAATCTGCTACTCCCAATGCTCCACCTAGGCACCTGTACTTGCCAGTGTTCCTGCAAATGTGCAAGTAGCAGCTCCCTGGGTGAGCTTTGTGGTTGGTTAGCTCAGTGCCTGCTATAATGTGGCTTTGATCTGTAAAGCATCCATAAATATTGCTACAACCCACATGGCTGGTCCACTCTTTGTGATGCTAAGGATCTGTCCTCTGAGGAAATCCTGGTGAAATCAATAGCTTGACAAAGGCATTGCTCAGTTTAACAAAGATGGTAAAAGAATCTCCTCCTACGCTTCGTTCTTAATTGAAGACATATTCCATAGCAGGAGTGTCTGGTTTGCATCCAGTGTGATCTCTCCTTTCTCCACAGCTGGATTAAAAATATAGATTTTTTAGAATAGAGAAATTCTAAATAGATTGTTTCAGTGAAAGTGAGCACCTCTCTATAACCACTGTCCACCTCCTGGGGAGTCCTTTCCTCACAGTTTGAGGGATGTTCAGCTGGTCACACTGGAGTGAGGTGATTTTGGAGAAGGTCCCACCTGAAAGGAGACAATTCATGTTCCCCAGGTAGGTCTCATGAGGAACTGCAAAGTGGTGGCTAAGAGAAAGAGCACGAATTGCTCTTTGCTTACAGCAGCTAAGTCCTTCCCCTTGTTCTTGGGCAACTTTTGGGTAAGGAACTGTCTGCTCCACAGTTTCCATGTGCATGTGCTCTGCTGGGCTTTCTGACCAGGGCTGGGGTCCTGCTGGTTGTTCAGGAAAGCCATGGCACACAAGTGCAAGTGTTTTGTTGTGACATGGCACTGTCCTTCTGTGTGTTCTCAGTGGAAGAAAGGGACCTGGCTAGAATTAAACAGCTCCTTACTGCCATCCTACAGGGATAGTTGTTTTGGCACTGTAATTGACCTCAGGAATTAGGTTGCTGAAGGAATTTTCTAGCAAGAGAGTTGGTCCAAAATGGGTAGGATAGCAGTGTCCCTTCTGCAGAGCACTGTAAAACAGTTGCACACAGCCACTGGCACACCTTGCTGTCTGCTTAGCCAAAGGATCCCACAACAAAACAAGGACTTGCTCCCTCTCTAATTCTGCTGATTTCTATTGCTCCTATTCCCCGTTTTCATCTCTCCATCTTGCCACAGTCCTCCAGTTTTTCATTTTCCTGAATAAGCACACTCTTTCAAGTGGGGATAGACTCTTTGACTCAGCTGGTTTTCAGTAAGTTTTGTAGCTAAAAATTCTCACCTACTTACCTAGAATTTCTGGGTTCTTTTCCTCACAGGTGGTATCAGCCAGGGAAAGCAATACTTCCTTTTTCTAACTGGAGCAGTTCTGTTGCCCTTACAGAACCCATTTTGACTGAAAGGGCTAATAATATCTTGCTTTTCCTGCTACTGCTCTGCATTTTTCCAGTACTGCAGGCAATTTCACTGAAAGCTTAACCAACATGCCTTCCTCTGTTTGCTGTGTCAGGTCAGGGTGCCACCAGTAATTTCAACATAGCTTTGGCATTTTTCCAGCATTAGCTGACTTTTCACTTCAGGATTCGGCCTATGCATGTCTGCATTGTTGACCTCTGAAGCTATTGATTTCTGTAGCTGGAACACATTCAAGTTGCTGATGAAAAAATCTGCTTTACTTTATCACCAAAAAATGTTTGGTCCTTCTGTAAATTGTATTTTTAATTTTGGGGTTTACTTCAGGAAAATGTTGTAAACAGTGCTTGTTTATTAATAGCATCTTGTTTATTATTTGCCATCCAGATACTGAATGAAAAGTAAATACCAAAATCTTTTCTTTAGAGATGATAAACTAAAGCATAAATCTGTACATCCAGTGGCAGAGTTCAGTGAGATTTTTACAGAACCTCCTGATTTTCATCCTTATCCACATCAGAGAGATGCATTCCTCACATCTGGGGGGATAACCAGGGCATCTGGAGAAGCTTGTGCAAAAGGGCATTCACCCTTCCACCCACCCTACTCTAAATGGAAAAGGAGATACTTCTCCAGGCAGTACTGACTATGAAGAAATGTGCCTCTTTCTTTGGGAACACTGGAGTTCTTTGTTGCCAAACTTCAGTTGCTCTTGTGTTCTATCTTTTCTTTTCTTACTTGTTTTATCTGCCAGTGACTGCTGTTTCTCATGCTTGGAAAATATAATTAAAGACACCTGTACATCACAGACGGTATAGAATCACTTCCATCATTCTTAACATATTATGGATTGTTGATGAATTCTCAGCAGTGATTTGGCTCGGGAGAAGCAAAGTGTGTCTGATTTCACTGGCCTTCTCATTTGCACCAAGTCTGCCTCACAGTGTTCTGCTAAGAGGGGGCTTGAATCAAGAACAACATTTATTTACTGCCACTACTGCCTCCTGTCATATCCTAAGGAGATCTAACATTGACATATTTGTTAATTGTGTTCACACCGACTACATTTGAGACATTTTGTACACTTAGGCCACCCTGTAAAGGGGGAAAAATTACACTCTCTGGTTGTATCTTTCTCTGAGGCAGTTTTGTTTTTCTTGGTTGTCTGGGGGTTGTGGGTTTTTTAAGAGTTTTTGATTATGTGGTTCTGTGGGGCAGCTTCAATGACTGTGGTCACAGAAGTCTGAGAAAAATGGGCAGCTGCTGATCTTGCAGTTGTATGTTTGTCTGTGTACCTGTAGGTTGAAGGGCACTATTATTTCTTGAAATATTCCCATCAGCTGAAACACAGAGTTTGCTTTTATGAGAACTGCAAAAATAGAATCTGGATGTTTATTTTAGTCTTTAAAAAAATATTTATGGCTGCCAAACAAAGCTATAAATTTTATTTTGTCAAAACCAGAAGAAAGGTTCAATCTTCCCAACTTGAGACATTATGCTTTTTAATTCTCTTCTGAGACTTGAAGGCTCATTCAACTAGTTTAATTCCTCCCTCTGGAGCTTGTTATCCATCAGTTTAATAGGTTGATACAAACTGCTGCTTCCTGATCCTGGTCTTTACTAGTTTTCTTTTTTAATCAACTAATTTTTTTTCTCTCTTTCTTTTTTTCATATTCTACCCATCTTTCCCAAAGAAATGAATTTGTTTTGGACCAAGAAATTGTCTTAAATAAATCTGACTTAAATAAAGCCTGATTATTATTACAAATATTACCCAAAGCATGTGTGTGGAGTGAGGAGTGAGAGAGTCTTTTATTTCCTATCAACTACCTCATGTCTTGCACACAGGTTTTTTCATATACTTTATCATCAGGTATGTCTTGCAGGTTCAGATGGAGAGACTGTGCCTATTGTAGCTGTGCCAGCTTCCCTGCTAAATGTTTGGCAGAGAAAGGTGTAAAACCCTATTCATGAACAGTCAAAAGCAAGACCTAAAAGCAAATTCTCCTAGTGACCAGATCTTACATTTCCTCCCCATCCCACTGCTTTTATCTCATAATGAAACCTCAGCTCCTAAGCAAAATTAATTTTAACTGTAGAAGTAGATTTCATTGTAGAGAAAATGGTATTTTTTAAAGTTATCCTGCCTTGTAATGTGCTTGGTTTACAAGAGTGCTTATTCTAATTTGATATTGTCAAGCCCTGAATGGGTAACTTGGAAATCAGAAAAAAAGTCAGGCTTTAGTCTCCACACAGCCACCTCAGGTCTGTGTACCTGCCCTGTCTGGTGCAGCTCTGTCATTCCAGGTCTTTGCTTTGTTGCTGTAGAGACAGAGCCTTGTCTTCTAAAAGCTGATAATATTTTTTCTAATTTTTTTTTTAATTGAGATGACAGAATGTTTACAAACATCCACACAGACACAGAAAATTTACACTTTTCTTCCTATGAACCTCTGCTCACTCTCTCCAGCAGCTGCTGCTCTTTTCTATCCAAATATCTGACTTCTAGGTGTCATCCTTTTCTTGGTTTTGGCAAGACAGGTTTACTTTTGGAATCTCTACTTACAAAAGATCAACATGAAGTTTTTTGTTCCAGTGGCATAAAACCTCCTTCCATCCTCATTGAAAAGCATGTTGCTTTTCAAGAGCTCCACATGCATCCAAGTAAAAAGGTGAGGACTGCATATAACGTGTACCTTTCAAAATTCAGCAAAACAGGGCATTAAAATCAGTCCCAACACCCTGAGCTTCAAGATATTATTTCCTACTGAACTGATTGAGAATCTGGAGAGGAGACAATAACTTTTCTTAGTGTCCCACACAGTTCTGCAGACAGAGCCCTTTGAGGAACATGGTGGACTTCTCGGTGAGTTCAGCAGAGCAGTGGACACTCTTGGCACCACAGACAAAGGAGAATTCTTCATGCTGTACATGCTCAGGTATTTGCAGAATGGCATTCAGCTCAGTAAATCTTCTGTTTTCATTTTCACTGCGAACTTCGCTTTCACTTTATTGTCAGAAGGAGGGTCACGTTTCAGCGAGGAGACTGGCAGTGATGAGCCACTGACATCAGTGTTGTCTGGCACTGGTGGAGGCTGAGAGCGACTCCTGCGATGTACAGCCCTTTGTGAAATAAATATCTCAGCAGCACTGCTTCAGACTTCAGATCCTGGGTCTCTGATGTGTACTTTTGTACTGGAAGTGCTGATTTTTTTTCTGGTTGATTTGGTTTTAAAAGAAACCATTCTCTGGTATGTGAAAATAGAATACAATGTGTATTCAATATTTTTGGCCCAAATTAGCTGGAATTGTTTTGTGATACTTCTGGCTACACAAAAACCGAAACCCCAAAACCACAAACAAACAAACAAACAAACAAATAAAAGCAACAACAACAAAAAGGTAGTGCTTTTATAAAATCCAACCTTTTTTTTTCTCTTTTAAATAAAATCTAGCCAGCTAATAAAATCCAAGCCATGTGGATATGCAAATCTAGTCCAAATGAGTATGTCTCCCTCTGTTTCTAAAATCAGGTGCATATTTCTAGGATTTATTTTAAAAATAAATGGGATTCTCTTTAAAAAATATTTTGCATTTGTTGCACTGGTGGCATCCCCTAATTTTTGTGAACTGTCTATTCTATAGGCAAATTATATGACATGGGCCACTTAAGTGAATTTGGAATATACTATGATCCCTACAGGTTTACATGAAGCCTGGTGAGAAACAGTATTGCCAAAATGTAACAAAATATATTTTGACCAGTTGCCTCACATTGGCTATCCTAGGATAAAAAACTGTTGGATTCCTGATATCTAAAAAGATTGTTTACTCTTGGCTTCCCCACATACTGTACAACAAAAATGGAACTATAAATCATACCTTGCAAAACTTGGGCAGGCTTCAATGCCTCAGACTTGGCAAGTTTGTGTTACTTTGAAGCAGCTGTTTCATACACTAAAGTAAATAATAAAAATTAAGTTTTTGAAAATAAAAGGAGGGAAAGAGGGTAAAAAGACAGACTGACAGTGAAGGTTGTTCCAGCACACATAGCTCTGAAAGGGCAGCTGCTTCCCTGGTGCATGATAATAAGAATTGCCTGTTTTTTTCAACAGACTGCATATGATCCTGATTTGAATCAAACCAGTCTGATGAGGAGAAGCACAGGCTCCCCTCATTTAGGGGCACTGTGGTGTACATGTCATGCTCCATACACCTTGTCTTTGGCTTGTACAGTTTCAGGACAGCAAGGCACACTAGCCCATATTTGTTTGATTTGGAGCTAAGAATGCTTTAGCAACTCACAGGGAAATAACCAGTGGGTCCAGATGTAACAAAGGTCTTGTACCTGCCAGCTCTGCTCCTCCCAGAGCATGGCCCCAGATCTCACATGGCCAATTCGTTCAATGGAAATAAGATAAGCCCTCTTTGAATCTGGTGTTTTCTTCCTGCAGTTGTTTACTTCCAAAAATACTGCTTATGAGACATGTAAACTGGAGGGAATTACATTAGCAAGATAGGAAATCCATATAGTTAGCGGGGCTCTGGTTGACTGGTCTGTCTTCTTGACTTACAGCATAGTGATTTTCAAACTGTCACCCACATTTAAGTTGTATTTAAATGGAAGTGACTCCAAACTGGCATGTAAAATTCAATTAAAACACCATGTCAGCTCCTCTATTTGCATTCTGAGGATTGTGAATAAAATAGCCATTAATGCTGTATATGAATACAGAATAATGAAATTTTGGAGGTCTGTTTCCCAGTGAATGATAAACAACAAAAATAAAGAAGTAATGAAGCCTCATTTTAAAATGCAGATGCTGTAGCCAGCAGAAAATTAAGTTAATCAATAAACTATTTTGACAATTTAAATTCTGAGTAGAGGCTATGCAATGGGCAGATTTAATGCAGTTTGAAAGACAGATTAAATTATTAATAAGATAACCAGTATCTCTATCCAATCATTCATACTGAAATTTGGGCGGTGGGGGTATCTTACTCCTAAATATGTAACAATAGTTATAATAACTGGCTTAAGTAGGAATGTATGGTTCATTTGTGCCAGTTTTGTGTATAGAAACTTACTTGAGGGAATCTAAGCTGGAGAAACACCTGTAAACTGGTGCTGTGGCTGCAGCTCAGTGTTGGTCATAGTGCCCTTAGATAACACAAGGCAAGCACAGAGTCTGTGTAGGCTCCATCTGCTGCATGTCCTACGTTTGGTGGTGGGCTTGTTGTTATAGTGACATACAAATGTGGAAGACCATGGCCACAGAGTGATGGCCCTTCATACAGACATTGCACAAAATATCTGTGTAGAAAACCTGATTCCACTGTAGTTGTGGAGAGCAGAGAGAAGGGAGATCCTAAGGTAAGCAGATGTGGTTCCTTGAGGTATTTGGCTTCATACAATGAGCCAGATCCTAAGCAGAGAGCAGCATATTTAAAGTTGCCTTGAAGACACAATGTGGTCCCATTTTCTTCCTTGTGCTTTTTCCTTTGCTCTGTTCTTCTGACCAATTGTTATTATCTAACCTAGTAGTCTTTTATTTGGACAGTAATTCAGTATATTTATTATACTGCAGATGATTAATCTCTCTGGCTGAACGCCTTACTCACTTCTTTTTTCTGCCGCATTGGGGTTGTCATCCAGCTGCTGTCCTCCACTTGAGTTTTGTTCCTCAACCTCCCCTTTCACCATCTTGCATGCCTGTATCTTGTTCTTCATAAACTATCCTGACTGCTGTGATATTTTGGAGTCTAATGTCCTGGAAATATACCCAGAGAGATGGCTGGAAAAAAATAAAAAATTATGTGAGTAGGCCCAAGAATCTGGTGAGAGACAAGAGACGAAGTTCAGTTGAAAAGGCATCCTGATGGCTCAGTATACAGCACTGAATCTTTGCTGTTATTTCTAAATACAACTGTATTTTCTTCCACCATCACTGCTTTTTATATCATCTAGTTTTTCTGAACTTCAGACTGTATGAAGAGGATCTTTCAAGTTTACAGACTTTAAGAAAATACAAGTCCAGGTTTTCCAAGCTTCTCAGTTTCTTACCTCATCATATGGGAAGCTGCATTGGTCATAATATTTGAGGACCCTGTAAAGCAGAAGTCATTGTATGTCATCACAGCGCTATGAAGACAGGTCCATCTAGTTGGCTTTTGTCAGGTAAAAACTGTACAAAGCTTGGCTTTGGCTGTTTCAGTGCTCTTAGCCTGTCAGTGACCACATTACTTTCTTTCCATGCACAAAATAGTTTGTGCCTCTTTAGGTGCAGAGGTCATTTTGCACACTGGGTGTAGCTCCTAAAATGAGCCAGAGAGGAGGGGATATGAGCATGGGGGAACAGCTTCAGGAACTGTAAGGGAACCACTCCCAGCTAGTTAAAAAATTATTTCCATGTGAGCTAATACAATTCCTAAATCTCTTAGTGGAAACAGAGTTCAGTATTATCTAGCTACATCTGGAAAGGCTCTTAGAGTAAAATTTTTATAACACGGCTATTCTAGAAGCAAAGTGGAAGCTCTGTTAAACTTTCAGTCTAGTTCCCTGAATGCTCTCGTGGCTCTCAGGGTATTTTCCCATCTCTACTAGCATCTGAATTATAAGAACAAAGATTTAGATCCAGTTGAACACACCTTGTAGTTTTTAATGAGGTTTCTGAATCGCCATAGTGAACATGCTTCCCACATGGACAGTTTGTGTTTACCTGAGTGTGTTATGTGCTAAATGTGTTTTACGGAGACCATTGGAGTACTGAACGCACATACTCTTCATATAGAAGCCTTTCTCAGGTTGCTTATGATTTCACAGCAATGCAGTTTGAGCTAGCACTGAAGAGTTTATGAACACCTGATGAACAGGGAAAAGAAGCTCCTGTATCTTTGTCAGAGTGGGGCTGTGTGCACGTGTGCACACATTTTGTTCAGCACAGCCACTGTTTAGTGTAGAGAGCTGAGCACAATCAGCTTTCACTGACATCACTGACAATCACCATGAATGTTCAAGACTATGCAACTTCTCCATTCTAAAACTTGATTTTCTTATCTAACAATGTCTGAAAGGAGGTAAATGTCAGGTGGAGAAGCATGGGAGGGTTTTTTTGATTGTTGGAAATTCTATTCATTTTAGAAATATCAGGCAAATTGCAATCTGGATTTTTTTTTTTTTTTTTTAACTTTCCTGGAGGAACTTCAGAAGATCTGAGTGAGATTTATTCTGAGCATAGTTAGCCTTATTCAATCTAGTTCAGACATGTACCTTTTTCTCCAAGTCCCTTCGTTCAGTCCCTCTGTAGGTCTCCACATACTGTGGAATTTTCCAGTGCAGACAGGGCTGTTGTTTTGAATGTAAAATAGTCTGGGAAAAACACACCCCATTTTCAGTGGCTTCTCTCCATGATGAATAAATCTATAGAGGGGAACAGGCTTGTGCTTTTCCTTTCCTTGCTTTTCTGAAGCATTAAATACAACCTTCAGTGCCAACAGGCAGCCCCTGTACTCTGGGTGAGTGGAATGCTTAGAAAACAGGTTTTAGAAGGGATCCTTTAGTAAAGATCTGCCATTTTTATTGTCTAAATAACAGCTAATTTTTATTGCTCCTCTTTTACAACTCTAGCCAGTGAAATCTTCCTGAGAACAGTTTATGTACTAACCAGCTCATTTACATACCTAGAGACTGTTAGAGCAGACAACTTGGTGCTTCCAGAAACTTTGTAGGTTGCTCTGGAGAAATAATGAAGCAAATACAACCTAAACCAGGAGTGAGATGGATCACTTTGAACAGGCTGAAGTACTGGATGATTGCCATATAAAATGAGGCAAAGCCACTGCTGCATCTGAAGTTGTGCCTTTGTGCACTTCTCCCTAAAGTAATTTCAAGCCTTCAAATGAAATAATTGACCCACTGTATGTAAAACACAGAGGGGAATTTGTTCTGTGACAAGTGTATACTTTCTAAACATATAAGTAAACCTTCCACCATTAATAAACTGTTTTTAGTGGAATGAAACTGCATTTGGAAAGCACAGGGAAGAGAGAAACGTTGCAAGTATTTATGTTATTTTCCTTTCTATGTATAACTTGATGGAATTTGTAAAAAACTTTTGCAGCATATTGTCCTGCCTCCCTTCTCCTCAAAATTAGAGCAGAAGATTGGGTTTTGCTAACCAGTAGCCACCTGTGATTTTGTAATTTCCTCTAATGCTCTGCCATGGCTGGTGCAGGGCTGGCTAGCAGCAGGAGGCAGTCATCTCCCAGTGCTCCTAACAGAAGCCAACAAATGAGGGGGCAAGATCACCCTGCTAGCATTTTCTGGCATTTTTACCAGATTTCTGAATAGGTCAGGCTAATGGGAGCCCTTAAAAGCAAACAAACAAATAAAGAAACCCAAACCCGACCAAAAATTTAAAAAAAAGGCACCAAACAAATTCCTCACAAGTGTTATGAGAGGAAGGAGTCCATGTGCTGTGATAAAGGTTGGACTTTAGATACTGTGACAGGGAAATCCCTGATCAGATTCTGTAAGCGGGGACTTCAAAGGCAAGGAAGGTCAGGCTAGGATAGCACCAAAAAAAAAGGACTGCCTAATGTTAAAACTGAATTTATTCCTATCTAAGTATTTGGAAACATCAGATTTAATATCTCTTATGGCTCTGTGTGTGTGCATGTGTTGTAATCTCAGGCCAGCAGTTGCTTATACTATAGAGCCCACTGCAGGAAGAGGTACTGCTTCAGTATGTGCAAATACGACTTTTGAAGATAGAGCTTTTATAGATGAGTCTTCGATAAATGTCTTTTGAAGATGGGGCCATTTTTCTAAGATAATCTTAGGGAAAAACAGAGAAAGAAAACTTAGTTTAGCTGTCAGTTATGGACCTCAAAAATACTATTTCTACACAGGAGGTTTAAGGCCTTTGGCACCACCCCATCACTGAGGTTCAGTATTAGAATTTGAACACTGCAAACAGAAAATCAAATTGCACATTCCACCCTATTTTTCTGCTTTATCTTTTACACTTTTAGTTTTGGGAAATCCTGATATGCAAAGTCTTAACAATCACTGATCATTACCATGTATGGGATTGCCTTTTACCACGCTCTCCACAATATCAGGGGGACAGCCTGTTTTCTTTCAGTGTGTTGAAATAATAATAAAATATGAAGTCTTGTAAAGTTTTGATTTTGGAGGTAGGGTTTATTTTCTAGACCAAAAAATAAGTGTTTGTGCTCTCCTTTCTGTGACTGCTTTCTGTAATGCCTCTAGGTTTGTGCCATTTAAATGTTTTTAAAATTTGAAATCAGAATGAGAAAAATTCTGAGTTAGATTTTTTTCAGCACTCTGTTTTTTGTACAGATGTCATTAAGCTCTTTAAGTTGCCATGAAGAAGCCATGATTTCAAGGGTGGAAGATAGCCCAACAGTATGGAAGCAGAGAAAACTTTGAGGGTTCATTTTTGCTGTTTTCCCATAGGAAAGACTTGTGGAACTGAGGTGGAAATGGAGGACTTTGGTGCAGACCAAAGTCTTAGCAATAGCAAACAATGGAGTCTGTAAACCTTTTGCTCCAGTTTAAGTCTTCCAGTAGTAGAAATTTTAGCTGTACCCAGATTTGTCACTCAAATACAGACTGTAGGCCACCATTAGCACACCAGGGTTAAACTGTCTAACATTCAGTTTAGACACAACTCCTTCAGAAAGCTACTACTGGACTTTGATTTACTGCTCAGTATTGTTTCTCACTCTGGCCTATGTAAATAAAAGAGAAACACATTCACTCTCTAACTATTTGGTTTAAAGAATAACTCTTTATAATCAGGAGTGGAACCTTGGAAAAGAAAACCCAAGGACCTATTTAGTTTTCCATTAAGAAACTGTGTAGCGATACTCAGAGGGGAAGACACCACAGTTCCTATAAGCCATGAAAATATGAAAAAAACAACAACAAAACCTTAGTATGTACCAAGACATGTTTTTTCACAGGTCTGTCAATACCGTCTTTGTTGTGATCTGCAAATGCAAGTAATGAAGTCACGTAAATATACCTTTACATTATTTTCACTCCTTGTGGATCATTTACCTAGAGTGCCTGTGGAGTGGAGGCTTCTGGGCTGGTTTTGGTGTAATGGGTTTGGGGTTTGGTTTGGATGGATTTTAAAGAGAAGAGATTACATTAAGAAAACAGCATATATATATATATATATATATATATATATATATATATATATATATGTTTCGGGGAAATGGAAAAGTGTGAATCCGTGTGACAGCAGACTCTTTAGTGGAACTGAACTAGCCCCATCTGCACAAGCAGGTCATTCACTAGAAGGTGTGGGCAATAGTCAGGACAGAGGTTTTTCAGGCTGCTGATGGCAGGTTCAACACATCCAGTGTTCCTGCCAATGTCAGTATTTTTCAGCCTGAGGGAAAATGCAGCCTGACGTAAACTGCATTAGGGTTGTGGCACTCAAATGGGAAGCATTTTTATAATCAGTCTATTTCGTGAAATGAAAGAAGACCCACTATGACATGCTGGGATATATGTTGTTAATTGCTCGTCATAACAATTCTGTTTCTTCAGTAAGATCTCTCTTTTCCCTTACCTCCTCTCCCTATGAAATGATCTTGTCAATATGGAAAAAGCAACCCTGAGGAATCTATAATTTAATGAAAAATTGCTGTTGCCATGGCATAGAGTTCATACGTTTATATTGAAATAATTTCTCAGAATTCATTTGCATCCCCTGACTCTCTAAACAGCTATATCAGCTGTTAAGATTCAAACAATTAAAAATGCTCAATTATTAAGGAGAAATTAAAAGAAGTAATCAGCTTAACACAGTTTCAGCTCAAAAAACCCTTCCCAGGCAGCTCACGGGAAAAGCATATTTGTATGCTGTTAACATCCCAGACTGGCTTAAGTTAAAATACACTGGGGCAAGATTAAACCAATGCAAAGACAGTGAAAAAAGGACTAGTGTTTTCACTGTGAACAATATGAAATTTCATCAGCTTTTGTTGTTAGGATGTCATATGAAAATACTATGCTGAAGCCTACTGTGCAGGCTGTTACAGTTTCCTAAATGAGACTATTTACTATAGATTTCTTGGCATCTACTGAATTCCTCTGTTTATTTAACTGAAATATTTGTACCAGAGTTGTTCTTGTTCCACCTTCAGTGATTGAACATGAGAGAATTCTTGCTTTTTTTTTTTTTTAATTCCTTGGTTTTGTTGTTGGGTGTAATAAAGTTTTTCAATCCTGATGAACTGATAGTAACTGGGTTGAACTTAACACATAAAGAGGCAGATGGTACCTACACCTCCTTTGCTATTCCTAAGACACCTATTGCCATAGTTAGCAGCCTCTGCTGTTATCATCTTGGATGTCTGCAGGATAGATGCTGCAAACTGCACTGCAGCTCACCAGATGATTTTGTGGCACATGGGGTAGTGCAATCTGTTGTACAATCACCAAGAGCACTGGCCAGCTTGTATGCCCCAGGTTAAAAAGCCTAAAACCATAAAAGTTTGGCTCCTGCCCCTTTAGATATCCTGAGCCAAACTTTGGGAAAGTACAGCTGAGAAGTAAGAGTTTGTGTTTCCATTTTATTTCAGTCACTAAAGATTTTAGCTCAGAGTACCAGACATAGGCAAGAGAGCCAGGCTTTCCTGGGATACTCAGTTTCAAAGCTCAAAGTCATGGAGGCTCTTTGCCCTATCTTATGTGCTTCCTTTGGTGCCCTCATCTCCAGTATGCCAGTATTATTTTTTCTTTTCCTCCTTCTTCCCTTCCCTTTCCAGAATATCCATTTCACTGTATATTTGACCCTCAATCATTTTCACATCTGTGGTTGAAATTCACCTCTAGAAGAGAGTTCAAGCAGCACCTTGGGCACTTCCAGACACTCCTAGACCCTGAGAAGTGAGTCATGCTTGTGCTTTGTGGTCTCTGACTGTCCTGAATGACATCACTGACCTTGGTTCGATGATTTCACTCCTGCGTGGGTGAACCTCAAACCACTGCTTTGAAAATGAAGCTTATTTTGCTCAGAAGGAGGCTCTTCACCTTTGTGGAATTCCACACAGTGTCCATACACCAGGGTTAACATGGAAGTCCTAATGGTTTTTAACTTGGTGGGTTAAAAGGCAATGATGGCCCAAGAATGGTTTACTTTTTTCAGATTTCCCATTCATATTCCCAGTTTGCCTCCAGGCCAGATGATATACAAATGGTTCTTTTAGCAGCTATTTAAGAGATAGCTTTATGGTACAAGGTCTCTTTCCCAATTCAGGATGATTCCTCAAGAAGGTCTGTCTGCTTACTTGATATAAGATTATTTTTCTAGCCTACAGCATCTTGAAGGTTGAGGTTGTTTGCCTGGAGGACTGGTTGTTACTTGCTTTTTTTCCCTAGCCTGATGCATGGGGCAGAGGAGGAGGAAAAGGTGCAGATGAAAGTCTTCTAATCTCTAGTGCTTGATTAATAGTTAGTTTAGTTATTATAACTTCATATATCCATCTTAGTGTTGATAAAGGGATAGAAATAATTGTGGAGAGGTAACTTCTTAAACTTATCTGGCGTAGCCAGTCCCTCTCTGAACTTCAAGATTTATATTTATATATAAAGTGTCAAAAAAAATTACTATTTTTATTTTGTATTCCCTAGTTACTGAGTCACTGAATAGTAATAATCAAATTATTAGTGATTGATGTGGTCAAGAAAAAAAAAGCCCCCAAAAAATTCTCATCACCCACCTGGAGATACTCAATTTCATTTCTATATGGAACACATCCCAAACTTTTAATTCACCTTGTAAATCCAGTCGTAACTTCTTGGGCACACCAGTGCACAGTGGTAGCTGATGCTCTTTCTATTTTGCCAAGCTGGCTCAGTATCATGCTGTGACCAAAACTGTTCTTCATCCATCATTTAAGAAAAATATTTTTACTGCTTAGAGCCTCAAAGCAGAGATACTTGAATAAAACATTTATTAGGGCCTGGTGAGCTACTGTCAAAATGTGTAACAAACTCTCAAGACATAGATGATGTTTAATAAAGAATCTTCTCAATTTTTTGCTCTCATAAGAAATTTGTTCATTAAACATGCTAATGTTTAAGTGTTAAAGCTTACATAATATCCTAGGCAGGGTCCAAAGGCTGCCCAATAATTGTTGTACAACGTGGATTTTTCTTAGAGTTTCCTGTTTGGTTCAATAGAAATATAAATGAATCTTGGATTGGCATACATGGACAGCTACAATTAATAAGTGCAGGCATTTTTCATATATATATCTTTTATAGGAACATATCAGAGAGTAGCATGAGTTTGGATTTTTGGTGCTGGTTAGAGAAATGAGACTTTCCTAGTGAATCAATTCCTTGGTGAAAGAAGTCTTTTTGTAAAAAGCATTTTAAGTGGGATTATTGCTGTCCTTTGAAACACTGATGAAATCTTCACAGGAATTAGGTGACAATGTGTCAGTAAGAACACCCAAGTTGTGTCCAAGAGCTAAACTGACTTTCAATCTCTCAGAATTATCTCCTGAGAACCCTTCTTGATTCCCTCTGCAAAACCAGGTTTAACTTTATATGTTCTGCCTCCAAAGTCCTTCCTACCTTCTGCTCAGCAAATAAATAAAATGCTTTTAGATAGGTAAATATTACCCTTTCATAAGAACAAGAAAAAAGATATGCTGTTGTGAGCATCTGACCTTTCTTTGGTCTTTTTTCCACTTCTCAGCAAAGCAAACAAAACCTTGTAAATCTCAAATGCTCATGTAAGGGAAGAAAGAGGGAGAGGCCATTGCTTCTCTTCTTTTTTGGATCAAAAAAAGGAGTAGCACCCAGAGAGACTGAAGAGAAAGAGGCTCCCATTGTGCACAGCCTACACAGACACGGGATAGAAGCAGCCTGTTGTTTTAATAGGACTGTCATAAGTATGTGTACGTATTTGATAAGTCCATAGCGTGCTGCTGCAAAGTTGTTTGTCTCCCAGCAGCCTCCCAGGAAATGTGTTTGCATGTTTGCATCGCTTGTTCACAGCGCTGGGACTTAGAGCTGTTGCCTCATTAAGCAGAGGAACATGAGGGTGAGTTTAGATTTCTTTGGGAAGCCGACTCCGATGCGGCTTCCTCCTGTTTCCCTGGTTTCAGTTCTTGCTGGCGGTGTTCTGCAAGGGAATCTCCCTTAGGAAGAAAGGTTTTTATTGGACAAGTGCTTCTCTGAAGGATGTATAAAGGAAAATAGCACTGGTAATGTCAGGCAGGAAAAAATAACCGTGTAAGAGCTCCAGCAGGCCTCCCTAAATATTAGTACATGTTCTATGATACAGAGAATATGAAAAACTAGTAGTAACTATAGAAAAACACATTTTATATATGTTTTTGTTATCCACAAAGCCAGTATTGTATTTGAATAAAATGCCCTTTCATACAATGTCAATTTTATATTTGTATCTTTTATAAGAGGGCATGAAATTTCATCATTCTATAATGCAGAAATATGATAATTATCAGCTTAAATATTTAAATAATGAAAAGCTGTTGATAGCATGGTGAGCCATGTTCAAATACTATATGAAAAGTAGAAGAAAATGTGCAGGAACTGTGTAATTTCACAATTTGTTAAGCCTTTGTATTTTGCATTGATGAGACATCATCTTGTGTAAATATATACATATATATACACACATATATGTATGTTTGCAAATGAAATCAAACTTCCATCATTTGATGCTTCAATTGCTAATTACAATGTGGGATCCAATATAGCAATAAGTAATTTACTTACAGTAAATAGACACTGACTGTAGCTCAAGAGTAAGCTTTTCTCATATTTGAATCTCACTTCTAAGTGTACATAATCCCATTTTTCCTTATTCTCTCTCCAAAGTTTTTTTTCCATGTTACAAGCTGTCCCAGCTGTCAACCCAGCAGTCATTCTTGACTCATATAACTTAGGTCTGAAAAGGAGGACCATATTCTATCATAGCTATTGAGCCATGAAGGAAGGGCACATCAGATCTCCTGCTTCAGGTTTTGACTGATAGGGACAAGCAAGAAGAAGAGAAATCTCCCTCTCACCTTCTATCTCTGCTCATAGATTAGCTCAATTCAAAACCTTTGGACTCCATCTATTTCCTTGAGCTCTCTATTGTCTTTTCTCTGTGCTTCCTCAGAGGGTTTGTTCCCTCTGCCATCCTTAATGATATGTTTGACTCCCTGAATTTAGAAAGGCCAGTGACCCAGGTTATTGTTTTTTCTTTTAGCAGGGATGCAAAAATAAGGAAATATTAAATTTTTTTCCATTTACCTATATCCTTAAAGTCCATTTAAAATTCTGTTGGTAATATGGGAGTGCTACACATCTTTTCTTCTTTCCCAAACTGCCTCTCATTTCCTTGCTGACCTTTCAACATAACAAGCCAGGAGATTTTTCTTCTTGTTTTCAGTGGGGAAGCTCCGTAAGTACTCCTGGAAATAGAGATACCTGTGTTAATCACTAAGTGATTGAGCAATTATCAGCACATCTAGATTCCTGGACTGCTCTGGATGATTTAGACCAACTTGTACCTTTATAAGCAAAAATACAGTTGCTTTAGCTGAACAATCCAATGCAAAGGGGAGACTAGAGTGTGCTTTCTGTTATTTTATTAACATTTCTCCATTCAGGTCCTCAGGAAACTTCTGACCAGTATTTGTTTGAAGATGTCTCTGTCCAGGATAATATTATGATTAGAATCAAAGGAAGCAGAAAAAAAATAGGTTTTCTTACTGAAATAAAGTGAAGGGCACTTTTTATTTCCCCAGCTTAAAGAATCTCTGGAAAAGTAACCCAAGATAGGACTTGGCACCTGCTTATTATGCTCTGTGCCAAATAATGCATAGAGATCTAGCAAATCTAGTTATTAAATGAGCTGAGCAGGAAGAGCCTGTTTGAAACTGCATAGAAATACGAGCACTCTGCTCAGCAGAGGACCAAAGATGCAAGGATTATGAACTGCAGTCACTGAGGCTTCGTGTTAACTAAGATCAGAGTCAAGAGCGGGAGAAGCAGGAGAGGGAAAATGAGTGTTGTTGAGGCTTGTGTGCTGCTCTTGGCACTGCACCTACTCTTGTTATTGTTACTTTGCTTGGCTTTTAACTGATAAATAAAATATGGAGTAGTATCTAGAAACACAGAAGACAGTTCATCTAGTGCTGCCTAATTGCCATGTGCTGCAGTTGCTGCTTAAGAGCTATCTTTTTGGAATTAAAATGGGAACCAGTGGCATTTTATGGTCTGGGAGTAGCCATAATGGTTTACAGTAACAGACCATGAATATGGTGGTTGGGAGAAGTATAAAGGCTTTATTCCTAGGCAAATCCAGGGAATGGCATTTAGACAGTCCAGAGAGTCTGGTCTGTAGCTGAACTGAACTGGCACCAGTTGCTAGAGCAGATTGCATAAGTGCCCCAAAAGGGATGGCAGAGAATAGCTTTCCAACTCCCAAGAGCAGAGGGATCCTATTCAGGGAAGTTGTCTCAGCTGTCAGGGCAGTTTTTCTTCCATGTCAGTGATCTGAAAAATATCTCTATTTTCCCCCTTTGCAACCAAAAGCAAAAGCTGGCTCTTGAAAGACTATTTTAAAAGTAGCAGAGCTACAGGCTTCTGAGGCTTGATCTTCCAAAATTTTAAAGCTGGCTCTCAAAAGCTAGTATTCTGCAAAGAGACACTGTGCAATTTCTGCCTTGCATCTTCCTAAAAGGTGACTGCTGACTAAATAGGGAGGATAATTCACTCGCTATTTTAAAGCTGGGGAAGGTGCAACTTAATTTAATTCTGTAGCTGTACGGTTTCTCCTTTTCAGTATTGGGGAGGAAGTGCTGCTTCTTCCTACTGAAATCCTGTATAGGTGTGATGGACAGAAATCTTGCCAGGAGCAGTGTGGCTGTGCTTCCCTAGGTAGCTGCTCTACCTTCTCAAGAGGACATTCATTTTGTGGCAGTGCACTTGGGAAAAGGGGTGAGCCCTGACTGACTGAACTGTGCTGTGACTTGAAGAAAACAGAGGAGAGCAGCAGCTTGCATTCTTCAGGGTTTCTGGGGCAGTAGACCAGGAGAGGTCTCCCGTATCTTTTTTCAGCGTGCTTTGGCTTCCCTTTCTTGCCTGGTGAAGGAGGGCCTCCATGTGCTCAGGGCTTTACTCTGAGCTCAGGGGCTGGGTTTACGAATGGCTTTCGAATGTAAGCCAAAAATATTCGTCTGTGCATGTGTATGTGGAGGCGTGGGGGAGGGTGCGTTGCTCCCTTGTGCAGTCGCACAGAACAAGCCACAATCTGGCGTGCTTTTGGTTATTAATAGCTAGAATATGGAAGTAGGGCAAATATCCATCCTGATTTATCCTGACCTGAATAATCCGTATAGTCTTCAGGCCATAGACTAGCGATTCTGTCTCTAGCTGTCACATTCCTGAATTTTAGGAAGTGATATCTGTGACCATTTTGTGTCATGATGATCAATGTCACATTAAAGAGAGAAGCCTGCAGGCAGGCATGTGAGCTGTGTGAGCGCTGCTTGATTAGGGAGGCGCTGGGGTGGGGATCCTGCTCACTGTCACTCCTGCTCCCTGTCACTCCGCGCTGTCTGAGACCATGAGACAAAAGATCCCAAGGGAGAGGTCACCCTGGCCTGGGGCTGCTCTACTGGGGAGGGGGGAGCAAGAAAGATGCTCTGAGAGGCAGGTCACAGGAGGAGGAGAGGAGTCACAGAGCCGTGAAACAGCACTGAAGGAGGCAGGAGATGTTAGATTCAGGAGTGGGAGTGGGGAGTGAAAGAGGCAGAGATGTGCAAAGCCTCGTATCCCTATGGTTAACCATTTCTAGGCATTATCAGGGTATTCAGTTACTAGAAGATGGGATTTTTCTCTCCTTTTTGTTTGTAAAAGCATGAATACATTGAATCTCATATTTTTATTCTCCTCTCAGCTTGCAATATGTTGTTCTTCTCACCTATTTTTGAAATCACAGCAATTTTTTTACCAAATCTGTAGATTTCCCGTTGTGGCCTATGTACCTTTCTAGCATGTGAAGAGAGACAAGCAAAAGGGCATTAGTTGTGACAAATCCAGCAAAAAGATGCCTGGGACACAAATCAGAAGTCCTCATTTGGTCAGGTTTCCCACTTACTTCCCCACGAGCTGACATGATTCTTGAGGGAAGCATGCAAGCTGGAAGAATAGGGTGCACATTTGCATCCTGTTATTGTTCTGAGCGTTATTCTGGCAACAATTTTCTTTTTCTGGATGGGCACACAAAAAAGCAATAAATATTATTGCTGATTAATTTTAGAAACTACAGGCATCGTTAGAACATAGGCTTATTTATTAAGGATAAAACGAGTATATAGGGAAACAAATTCTTGCCCAGATTATTTAAAGCCTGATATTAAATCAAGACATGATGTAAGATACAATACTAGCGTGAAACAAAGATGGTTGTGCTAACAGTCTGCTGTTATTTAAGCCAGCTAATGAACAAATTGATAGCTTCAAATCACCTAACATTTTGTGCATGTTGTGGTATGTTTCTGTTCTGCTTTAACGCAGATAAGTAAATACAAAACTGGTTTCTACCAAGCTATTTTCTGGAGGTGCAGTGTTATACTCAGAGCAAACTAGTTCATCTGTAAATACTGTGTTTCAATGCTTGGAGCTTAAATGCCAGTATCCCAGCCTTCCATGCTGCAGCTAAGCAGCCATGGTTACATGTGCCTTCCTACCCAAGGCATAGCAGATGAGGAAGCACTACAGTTCCCCTGGCTCTTCCTTGCAGATTTCACACTCTTCCCCCTACAAATGTGAGCCTCCATTCCCCTTCGCTTGTGGAAAGCTCTCAGCCAGAATGGCAGGCAGGGGATGCTGCTGCCTTCCCAGCACCCAGCCTTTGTCTGGGAGCAGAGGGCCCTTATGGCAGCACTCCCTTTCCTCTCCCAGCCAGGGAAACCACAGGGCCCCCCGTCCTGACCCAGCCAGGGAGGCTGAGATTCCCACAAGCAGGGGAGACGGAGCATGCTGAGATTTTCCCGTTTGTTTTTGAAACGCAGGTGCTGGCTGTCCGGGTGTCTGAGTGTGTGTCCCATGGGAAGCATGAACCAGTGCTGGGGCTCTGCGGCTTGGGTTTGTGCTTGTGAGCGCAGTTTGTCAGCGGCAAGCTATTCTTGTTGGATTTCCAAGTAAACATCAGACAGATCCTTACCCCTTTGAGCTGTCACAGTCTGCCAAGAAAACTGTCTGAACTTTGAAATTTCTCCTTTTATTTTCCGCCTTCCTGACCCTGCCTCTGCCGCCGACAGCAGGTCCCTCTTGTCAGGGGAATGTCCTCCAGGCACAACACAGGGAAATGGAGGAGGGGAAATTTCACCTTCAGAAATCCTGTTTGGCGAGACAGGGATGTCTGGGCCTGCGAGAGGGCCGGAGCAGGCAGCTCGGAGCAGGCAGGGCTCATGGATGAGCCTCTCCCTGAGCCGGCACAAGCTCCGCTCTCCGGGGAGCGGGGGCAGGGCGGCCGCGTGTGCCTGGTAACAGCGACTCGGGTGACGGGCGACAGCTCATTAAGCTGTCACGGTGCCATGGTAACAGCGTGCACGGCATCCGCGTCCTAAGCAAACACACAGCCTTTGATCAGGTTTGCTCTGATTACACCAGCGGAGTTCAGCTGAGCCGGGGCTCCTCAGAGCTGGGGATTTTGCCGCTTGAAGAATAAGCCCTGTCTCTGTCTCTGTCTCTGCCTCTGCAGGGACGCTTTTCGTGTTGCCGTGTCCAGTCCCTATCCAGGGCTAACGGGGAGGGTCAGCTTCGCCATCCTCTGAAGCTGGCGTGCAGGCAGCAGCCTTGGCTTTAGGTTGCCTTCACTCCCACGGCTCCCTTAGTGAGGTTCTGGGAGGCCCTACTCAGCACCTGAATACACAGTCGTGGGAAGGAGCAAGGTTTGAAGGACTTCTGTTGCATGATCCATACCTTCCTTGGGCTTACATGGAGCCTATGACTGAGATAATGAAAGTCTAAAAATGCTAAAGTATCTTGTCCTTTTGCTTGTTTTCCCCGTTAGGCTATGACATAAATTTCATACAGCTAACAGTCTGAATTCTGGAATAGAGAGCATTAGCCATACTCCAGAACAGAACACCTTTTTGATTTGAAAATGTGCAGCTCTGGAAATGGTGTTTGAAGACAGTTTTGTATCATGCTTGAGGTGCTGCATGCCAAGTATTTATTAATTACAAAACGTAGCTGTTCAGTTTGGGTCCTTGGAAGTGGTGAGGACTTCTGGCCCTTAGAGATTTCTTTGGTGAACAAATGATCCAGCTCTGCTGAATCAATGGGATTTCTTCAATTGACTTTATACATTTTGGCTAATGTCCAATCTGACCTCCCTCCGCTTCTGTCTGTGTGTTTGAACAGTTAGATCATATTTGGCAGCTAGTAATGTATTTTTGAATCTTTCATACCAAAATGAATCTCACTGTTCAGCAGGTTATCAAAACACAAGTTTGCCTTACTGCAAAGAAAGCACTGCTGTTTGCTTTTCAAAGCCCAGTCTCGTATTTCTGCTCATGTTGGGGAACAACACTGTTAATGACACAAGGAAACAGAGGCATGGTTCATATACATCCTGACAGTGAGCAGGTCTGTAAATACAGATGTTTTAGGAAAGAATCCTTGTGATGGATCCATTTGACATAGGCTTACCAAATGTTGCAGGGGGTTGCATCTTTTATATGCCATGCAGGTCAAATCCTTAATAAAATTCTCCTTTTTCTTGTAATTCAAAAAACTTACAAGTTCTTCCCTAAACAAACACTTTCCTCTCTTCCTGCAACCCGCTTCGTCCAGATGTGTGAGGTCTCTGTGCCACAGGACTCTTCTATGCACGGAGGAATTCCTTCAGGTTCCAGCTTAGACTTCAGTTCTGATGATGCCCATCTCCTATCCTTGTCCTTTTCCTTAGAAGATGACTAATAGAGGAAGTCAGTCTGCAGTGGAAGATCTGTGAACAGTTGTTGGAGCTGCAGTTGCCAGCCTCAGTGGTGTTTGTGAGAGCAGAACCCAGCCAGCTTAAAGGGTGTGCTGAGCTGAACACATCCTGGTTGCCTGTCATAACATACAGTGTATACCATGCTGACAGTCATTTGTTTTTAGCATAGGTAATCACTGATATGTTCTTTTAAGTGAGATTCATAGATGCTGATTACATTTACTGCATAAATTACTTCATTATTAAAATCAGGTCATTTGAGCCCCCAAACCATTAACATGCAAACTATTACCATAATTTCATAAGCTAATAAATCAAGCACAGGAAAAGAATTAAGTGGTTCCTAGTGGTAAGTGTTTCTTCAGAGATTAAGAAACACAATTTTCTTATGCATATATTAGCATTTTAAAAGTGAATTCATGCAAAAGCAATTTTTCTGCATATATAAAACTTATGTTTAATAGTCTCTATACTCAGCCTCCAGAGCTGCTTCAAAATTAATGTTTTTTCTCAAATCACTGTACAGGAATTTGATGTCGAACCAGTCAGCCCATTTCTGTATACCCTACCTGTAAAACTCTTTATGCCTTTATCGAACAGTCAAAGTTAAGAAATAAAACAAGCCAAGATACTGTTTAAAAGAAAAATAGCTTGGGTTCATCTTACACAATGAACTGTTCATCAAGGTAAATTTTGTATTCTTAATATTAAGCAGTACCAATGAAATTGTAATTATCTCCATAATTGCAATCGAGAACTGTGGTTGTCATCTTATTAAAATGGTGCATTAAAATTGATTTAACTCTCATTTCTTACACAATATAATGTAATATTGGCCAGAATAATGCATAGATGGACTCTTCTATTCACATTACTGACTAGTTTTAAAATAATACTGTAACACAACTGTTGCAGGAAAACAAAGAAAATTCCAATGTAAATGAAACTGTAATAAGCAACAGATGACAATGCCTAAGTATTTTACTGTATTGCAAGATGTCAATGATTTATTTATGTTTAGCTGGTTTTGTTTTCCAGCTCCTAACCTACTGTTTTGGTTTGTTTAGTACATTTCTTTTTTGGTATGAGGCACCCAATGTATTTGCTCCAAGGAATAAGGGAATGTGTTTTCAGAATGGTGCTCACCATACTGGTTATTTCGGGTCTCTTGGTTGCTGCGGCAATACCACAGCCCCCCACTTTTCTAGCCCACATGTGAAAAGACACTCAGAGAGCTTTTAGCAATGGCTCGTGCTTGCTGCTGTTTAATGACTGGCTTGACTAAGCCAACACCACACTGAGAACTGCCTCTCTGGGGAGGGTTGGCTTGTGCTGTCCCTCTCCCTGCACCAGTTCACCCAGGGGCCAGATAAGGACCACAGCTGGTGGTAGGGAGGAGGTGACAACAAGTGAGATGTGGGGACGCCCCTTGTTGTGGCAGCTGGTTGCTGCCTCAGCTTTGCTGCCATTTGGAGCCACAACCTCAGCCCCGGTAGAGCCGGAGCATTGACCTGATCTCACTCACGGGCAGCTGAGGCAGTGGGACAGTCAGCGGTCAGCCTGTGCAGGACAGGAGGCAAAATAGGAGAGGTGGTAGGGTTGCTCTTGTTACAGAGTGGCAGATGAATTAGATCTGTGGCTCAGAAGGCCAAGTATTAATTACTTAAGTAAGAAAACAGCAGAGCACTGTTGATGTGAAGCTTTCCATGTCTGTTGTCCTCACCATTCTGGTTCTGTGTCCCTTCCTCGCCCTTTTGCCCATCAGAAAGTACACAGATGCTGCAAATCTCCCAAATTATTAGCATTCTCCTTACCTTCCCACTGCTGCAGGATTCAGTGCCTCATTCTTCAGTTATCGTCTCTTCTACATTCTTCATTTCAAATCAGATATTGAACTACTTCTGCTCCTGGCAGGTCTTCAGCTTGTTTGGAGGCTGTGTATATGCATAAATCATTTGTATCTGTTCAAGATTCTCCTGGGTTGTGTTTCAGGTATGTCTCCAGAGGAGTTTATCAAAACTCCATTCCAGGTCATAAACTCATTTTTCAGTGTTTGTGTAATTAACTGCACAGCAGAGATGATATATCTAGCACAGGGCAGGTGACAACACCCATGTGAAATGAGAAATTTCTAATCAAAATGTGAGTAATCGCAGTAAAATGGTTATGAAGTATTTGGCAGTGTTGCTCTCCATATTGCTGAAGCTGAATATTAAAAAGGAGACTTGATATCTCGTCTGGACAAATTGGCATGATTTGGGCATTTTTACAACTCAACAGTCCCCCTTGAAGATAAATGGAGGTGACTGCAAATGCAAAACCTGGCTTGATTGCTCTGTTCATATATAGTAGAATCCCATTGAAGTCAAAGGCAGATTACTCACCTGAATAAAATTTCTGGGTCAGGTTCCACATTTGCATGAATGAATATGTGTAAAAAACAAGAATTTGAATTTCCAGGATTCTATAATAATTATACTCAGGTAACACTTCTATCTTCCCTTTTAAAATGCTAAAGAGTCTTTTTTATGTGGAACACCCAAGGTGAAGTACTTCACTTAGCCAGACAGTGTCCTAATTTTCAGCAGTGTGCGAAGGAGAAGGTTCCTCCAGGCAGTGTTTAGTGCACCTACCCAAACTTCTGCTCTCACTGCCTCTCAGAGGACTCCATTCCTCTCCACGTGCTGGAGGGGAAACCTCAGAAGACGTTTAAGTGGCAATAAAAGGCATTTCTGCCCAGGTTCATTGAATGTTCTCCCAAGAGAACAACAGAGAAAAGAGTTTGAACCACAGCACTTATGTTTCACTGTTGGGTTTTTTCCCCTGTTGTTCATACTGCCATCCTTTCTCTTTCACCTTATTTATCCTTTTTCTGTGTAAACTTTTTCCCTCCTGACAAAGTGGTGATTTCAGCTTGGATGTAATTTCTAGCATATACTGGTGTCTGGTGCACCTATTTATCAAGGCTTACTAAGCAATGGAAAAGGATATTTTAAAAAATCAGTCTTTGAATGACAACTTATTCATTACCTTAAAAGCTTATTCATTCACCAATTTGACCACTTCTGAACTACTACTAGCACATCATACTCACTTTCTGGCTCATGAAGGAAGGAAATGCAGGCAAGTGGGCTATGTTCTCTGTGCAATCACAGTGCACATTGGTGGCAGGAGGCTGAACAAAACTTCAACTCTATCTCTAATGGATTCCCTTAATACAAAAAACTGCTTTACATGTATTTGTGTGAGGACTGCACTGTACACGCAGAGGCCAGAGCCAGGAAGGCCAGGAAGAGACAGGCTGAGGCATTTGGTTTCACTGGACTGTTTTCTTCTTGTGTGTCTGCAGTGGCCGCTGTGCTGCCACGTACCTGTGTAACCCATCCCAGGAAACATGGATGTTTCTCAAGCACCACTATCAGAAGGGAAGCAGATTGTCATCCTACTCCATCTGCTTTATTTTCCTTCAGCACAGAAAATACTGGTGGGGAGGGATGCTGTGTAAGAAGCAGTGCTATACTGCTCCCATAAGATGTTCAAAAGTAGGCTCATTCTTCACAACTAAAATTACAATTTGCCTCTTTTTAAGATTGTCATTCTCACAGTTATCCTCTGCATACAGCATTTTAGTTAGAACTAAGTAACTTTGGGTGGTTGAGGTGGAGACTGGATCATCCACAAGAGGTTCCTACAGGAGAGGAGGCACAAAGTCCCTTGGGACCTCAGCGAAAATCTCTGTGGCCATTTCAGTAAGTTGCTTTGTTACCAAACCTCCTCATTATTAAGCTAGTTACCCAGCTCAACCATCACTCTATTTCTGAATTGGCAAATATTTCTTTTAGAGCAAAACAGTATAGTACCTGCCACTTAAAAGAAATAAATCCACAAATACCAAAATACAGGAAAGTGTTTGCTGAGCACCAAAGCTTTTGTATCAGAAAAGAGTTCAAGAAAACTAGGATATACATAGATAGTACTTCTGCTTTCTTGCAGGTTTTCTGATGCAAATTTGAAATTACGATATTGAAGGTGACTGTGGAGTTTGTGTAAGTGCCTCCTGAAGGTCTCTGATGTGGTATAAATAGCCTTGGATGATCAAAAGCTGATCCTCATGCATTATATTGACTCCATTTCTGGTTTTGGGAGTATATGAACTGCATGAACCATTCAGGAATAAGAACCAGTTCACTCAAATAGTTCTCTCTTAGCTACACATCAGAAGTCATGTAGTTTCTCCATTTTCATACATAACCTTAAATGGGTCAATAAACTTTATATTTTTATGAGTGTATTTGATTTTTTCATGGGGACAGGTCTTAAATCTCAAGATACCTGAAAAATTATTAGACTAAGAACACAGTAGTTTTGTAAGGTTAATTTTATTTAAATAGAATTCAGATGCTTATTTGACACCTTAAGAATTTCTGTAGAATTTTATGCAAAGCAATGGGATTGAATATTCTTAAAATATCATAATAATCTGCTTGTGCTTTCTTTACTGTTTTGTGAGCCACTCACTGGAAGTGGTGAAAAACCTTTTTCGAATTTATTGCAGATGACCTCTGGGTCCAGGTTCTTCCTCAAAAAAAATTGTAAGTTCTTAATCAAACTGAAAGATTTTAAGGTAAACTGGGAAGGACAAAGAAAACTGCTCCACCAAGGCCAGAAAGTGAGCCCACAGGAGTTATCAGAATGGTTGTAATATATCCCCCATTGAAAACTGGAGGTGTGGACTATTCATTTTTATGTGATGCATGTTAGCTCACCTTTGTTTACCAGTTCTTCATGGACACTGTAGAGGACAATTACACATAATAATACATGTTTAGAATATTCTGTAAGTATGATTTGCTTTCAAAAATGAGCCTCCAAAATTAAAATAAAAATATATCCATGGCCTGTATTTCAAATAAACAGATCCTTTGCTCTAACACTGTACCAGTGTTTATAAATTGACTGATGCTTGCAATTAGCTCAGTTAGTAGCATGTTGTCCCCTTGTTTCAGCTGGTTCTCTGAGCATTGGGGACCCATTTTTAAACCAGGACACTTCTGCTCACTTTCCCAATACCTTTGGAAAGTTCCAAGAGTGTCATTCAGAGTGCAAAGGCAGTCAGCTCTTGACGCTGTGGCTTGGCTGGGGGCTGGCTGACCACGGTCACTGAAGTGTTTCGGTGTGGTAAGGCATCAGGAATCCAACCCAGCAGCAGACACCTTGTGGTTTTTTGGTGGGCAACCATGCAGAAATGTCGCTCAGTGGTGCAAGGATAAAGTGGGGACAGCTCTACCAGCAGGGAGGAGGGAGCTGGCTTGTCACCTGAAGGGGAAGCATGGAACTGCAACCTGTACTGTGTGGTTTCCCACGTCCAGAGGACATATGTACTGCTGGTGATATGAACTTCATGCTGTCTGTTGAGAACCCTGTTTATCAGCATGGGGTATCAGCTTTAAAAGATTTGATGACTAAATGAAGATATAAGATGTCTGTGCATTATCATAACAGAAAAAGTCTTATCTTGCACTACAGGTAAATATTACTACCACAGTGGACTGCATTTTTAGGAAATCTGAAGAGAGGATATAGTGACAAGCTTATTACAACTGACATGTATATGTAGTTTTACACTTTTTTACAGATTTTGCTGAAGTGAACCAACATCAGCTAAATTTGTTTGCTGGTATGAAATGCCCTTTCCTTCTCTTCAAGTCTTGTGTATGTAGAACTGCAGCACTGAGTATAGGACCTTTACTTCCAGGCAGTGCTAAATAAAGTCAGCCAAGAAAGTTAAGGTAAAACAAGTGAATTTGGGATGTGAATCCAACTTCCATAAATTAAAATGCACGAAAAGGCTTCTGTGTGGTTTAGTTCCTTCTGGTGTAGTGCAGCTGTAGGCTGTAGAGCTGCTCAAGGCCTGAGCTCACTTCTTGTGATTGTTTGCTGTTAAAATTAATGAACTTTAGAAATACCCCAGGAGTGAGATAAAAAAAGTTGAAATGTTCTAATTGAACACTGAAAGGAAGAGAAGAATGTCTTACCAAATTACTTACCTAGGTATATATAGTTTGAAAGAATACAACGTTGCTGAAATAATGTCTCCTTCTCCAGTTCATAAAACTCCTAACAACAATGGCACTTGTCTAAAAGATATCTTGGAAGCTGAATTCAGTGTGAAAACCATGGATAAATCAGGGCACATATTCCTGAAGTGATTCCATGTAAACGTATATATTTACATATTTTATTAATGTTTTACTAATATTTATTAATATGTTATCCTCGAGAAGAGATGGCTTAGGTGGGATCTTATCCATGTCTATAAATACAGGAGGGTGCAAAGAAGACACAACTGGTCCCTTCTCACTGGTATCCAGGGAAGGGTAAGAGGCAGTGGGCACAGATTGAAACAAAGGGAATTCCATTAAACAGAAGAAGAAACTTTTGTCCCATGGGGGTAATCAAACACTGAGTCAAATAGGAAGTGGAGTCTGTGTCTTTGGAGAGAGTTCAGTATGCAACTGAATATGGCCCTGAGCAACCTGCTACCTTTTGGACCCTGCTTTGAGAGGGGCTGGACCTGAAGATCTCCAGAGGTCCCTTCCCACCTTAGCCTTCTGTGTCTCTGTGTAGGCAAGATGCTGTTAGCAATCTTCTAGGGAAGAGATATGAACAAAATTTCAGTGTCTAGAATTTCCTCTGCCATCATCTTATTTACAGAACTCAATGCCTTAATATGGGGTTTTAATTATTGAGTTATTCTTTCTGTGATGCAGCAAAAAAGGTGATTCAAATGTAATCTTTTGAATATTAAAATGAGAAATTAAAATGTTATGCCACCATTTTTTTTTGTAGACTTCGTGTTCAGTTGTCAATGATCTGGACATTGGTGTTATCTTTTCTCTACAAGAAGTATGACCTTCAGATGTTCACTGATTTTTCATTTTGGATGATTTATGACATATTCCTTTTGACAATATGTACACTCATCTTGCTAGTTCCAGGATAGTGTAACATGATAGAAATGGAGTGGAACCACAAATGACTTAGGAAATTTCAGTAGTTTTTGCATTTTGCCCAAACTGGCTTGTTTGACATCTCTATTCCAATGTTCTGACTTTGCTCTCTTGCTAAACAACCCAGATGTTCAAACACCAAAGAGAAGCTGTATCCACTTAATGGAAGCATGCAAAGATCCATAACACTGGAAAGAAGTGGAACTTCCCCTAATTTAGTCTACTGTCTATATTTATCACTGTTCATTTGCTATGTGCCTTCCCTCCCACCCCAGCTGCCACCTCACAGATGGCATTCCCAGCAAAAGAAACAGTTCGGATTCAGTACACTGTCATCTGGAAATGTCAGCAGATGACAGGGAGAGGGGAGGAAGAGGAGGGCTAGCTCCACATTTTTTCAGGACAAACCTTGACTTCAAATTCTACTCAGTCACCACAGAGTTCTGGGGATTACTGGGGTGATGTGGAGTGGGGGGCACAAAGGGAGCAAGAAAGAGTTTGATACAGTGCGTATAGTGACCTTTGTTATGTTCTGAGGTTTGCTGGATAAAAATTTCCATACTGTGCAGTTATTTACTTCTATCTCTATAACAGCTTTAATTTATTAAAGGACTTAAAAAAAAAAAAAGGTTTTGTTTGCCCTAGAAACCAAGTGAAAACAATGAGGAGGAAGAAGGCATCTCTGCAAAGTTGACACTATTAAGCCCAGGCACAAAGTGGAACGTTTGCAGTGCCTATGAACAGATGTTTAATGACAAGCAAATAAAACAATAATTCTTAAGCAATGATTTATTTCTGGTTTAGTTTTTTAGTGCCTTTTACTCAGCCCCTTCATATTAGTCACTTCTATATGCTTTTACTGTTGTATGCTGGCCCAAGTGTTACTGACAAAAATGTGATGGGCCTGGAGTTTGATACAAGGAAAAAGACAGGGCAAGTTTTTAGATTTAAGGATAATGTAGCCACAGGTGTCCAGTATTTGTCTTCTGAAATTCAACTTTCAGATGTCACTAACTATGCTAAATTCTCATTCTGAAGGCTGAAGTCTCAAAAACTTGTGTGCCTCAGAGTGAAAAGTTTCAGATACTGTATTATTTTGTTGAACAAGGCTAAGGGAAAAGGTTGCTGGGCTTGGCATCTTAAAAACATTCTTGCATCTGTTGCTCTGGGGAGCTGTGGTACCTTCACGCGTTGCAACAAGGACTCAATATTCAGTACACTTTAACAGCAGGAGGGGTTTTGGCTGCCTTGTGAAAATTCATTCAAAATAGCACTCAGAGTACAGGCTTCAGAGAAATACCCGCTCATAAACACACAGAAGATGCTCCCCAGCTGCAGTGGGGTCACTGAGGCACCCAGCCTGAGAGCAGAGACAGATGTCCTTTTCAGTGACTCAAACTAGAGCACTCTAAGCAGGTATTGGCCCATCTGCTCCCGTATCTCAGATGTCGTGGCTGATTATCTGAACACTCAAGCTCTGTTACAGTGAAAATTCAGGGAAGCGGTGCCCTTCACTGACAATGACATCTTAACAGCCCCCAGCTGCTCATTCCCAGCCTATGCCCTCCTTTAGCTCTTGTAAAATTGTTTATGGGGCCAACAACCTGGATCCTGCCCCGCCACACTCCCAAAAACGATCTGATTATTTTTAGCCTGAACTGACTCTCACACCCGGTTCAGTGCAGGGATGACTGTGGTTAGATTTGCTAGAGGACAGATAGCTGTTTGTGCCCTGCCATCAGGGAGATGGTCTTTTCCAGGCCCTGCATTTTCCTCTTGCTTTTTAAGTGCAGATGACATGAGGAGACCCAACTGTGTTTGTACATGTTCTGCAGTCACGAGAGCACAGGGAGCAGCTGAGGGCTGGCATCCCGCCCTGCCAAAGGCAGGCAGCTGCAGCTGGTAATCCCCTGGACTGCCACTGCAGGGCTTGATAAAGCTGCTCTGGCAGAGCACATCAGGCTCTTTGCTTGCTTTCCTACCACCCTAAAAGCTAACTAAGCCTTAATAAGGCTTAAATATAAAGTCGAAGTCTCTGCTGGTGCCATGAGCACTTCATTATGCCCAAGAAATGTAGCAACATTTCTATTTTGCACCACCAGCACAAGTCTTCATTGAGCAGGAGGAAAATTTTCTCAAGGTGGTTGGGTAAAATCCCCGGAATTGGAACCGGAAAACACAGGACTGTGGGACTAGATAATCAATCTGCTTTCTAATCACAATCCAAAGATCTCCCGTTGTCAATTGGACAGGTCACTTAGAAACACAGGTCTGTATTTGTAACCAGAAAGTCGCTGCACTTGAAATAGATGGATTTTTTCGAAAGCAGTGTAAAGGTACTTCACAGTCTTTGTGCATTGTGAAGAGTTTCTATGTGGAAAGAAGTTTGTAGCACTGGTGCTGGTGCTGCTTTCTACATGTAGTCCATGGATTCAGGAGGTCTGTGAGCTTTTTATGAAAGATCTGTGCAAATTTACCTATGAAAGGTTTGATTCGCTGCCTAAACCTGAGCCCTTTCACTAGGAAGAAGAAGAAAACGAGGAGTCTGCTGACAGCTATGACTGAAAGACACTGATTTGGTGAAGCATTCATTTGTGGTATAAATGACTGCATGCTAATTTCCCAGGCAGTCTAGCATGTGTGTCCAAAATGGGTTTACTCATCTCCTGGGTTCTCAAGGTGGTTTCTCTGTGACCTGAATTCTTGGGATGCAAATAAAATTCTCAGTGAATTTAGGTACTGCATGACAAACCTTGTAAGCAGGAGCAATCTGTGGATTAGGTGAATATATGGTGTTTGAATACGCATATAAATTTTTTTAAACATTGAATGATGATTTTAAAAACAAACAAATAAACAAAGATCCCAGGAAACCAAGCTCCAATTCTTTCTCCTGTCTAATTAAATTTTACGACCTCCCTTTTTAAACAGCATATGGGACACAGATTTTCTAGTCAGCTGGGGATCAGTTAGATACGTGTCTGCATGTTATTCAAGTTCCAGCTGATTAAGCCGTTGCGTATACCAGAAGTTTCTTGTGATATTTGTACAGACTGTCACAGACAGCAAAGTTAGCTTGGAGCTTTTTGACAAAATGAGTTTCATCCAAAAATGCCTCTATTTTTCTTAGCCAAAACTTTGTCAGAAGTAGGTCAAATCAGATTTCAAGGCCGTGAAAAATTAGTTTTTTATAAAACAAGATTTTGACACATCAAATTAAAAATTTTGGTTTTCCCTAAAATGACTTTTAGTTATAAGATATAAGTATAGTTGAAATGCTTTGAAAATCATCTAAATGAAATATTTCTATTGACATTTAGGACATTAGTAGTAGTAGTAGTAGTAGTAGTAGTAGTAGTAGTAGTAGTAGTAGTAGTAGTAGTAGTAGTTGTAGTTGTAGTAGTAGTAGTAGTTAATAAAATTTGTCAAGTTTTTGTTTATTTTGTCACAGTTTAAGAAAGACAGCTTTCCACAAGGTTCGAAAAAGTCCAAATCCCATCCTAGTTCAGCCCATTATATGGTAGAGATCTGAAACCAAAAACTTAGAAGAGAATGAAGGAGAGCACATAAGTGTACTCAGAAAAAAAAAGGAATGAGGTATTCTTGTTCTACTTGCCCTTCACATCTGCTGCCTAGCCTTTAATCATTCATTAGCAGCTTTAGTTCTGGTACAATTCTTATCAGGTATCTATTCCTACAAGTGAAGCATAATAGTAATGAATAATGGGGATACATTATTTTAGCAACTGTTCCTGATTCTGTCTAATGACTGAATACAAAATGGCTTCTCTTCCTTCTAATGTGGCTATTTAATTTAGATGTACTATGGATAACCGCTTACAGAAGTCATTCCTTAAAACAACAGGAAACTTTTTCATGTTAACATATCTCATACAAAAATGAAATACCTTTTGTATTTTTCTCAAGGTTATACAGAAAGCAACCTATTGTGTTCGCTATGGATCATTAGGGAATTGCATCACAAAAGAAAAATTCTCTCTCAGTGTATGTCCTCAAAGAAATTGCTGGTTAACTTCAGGTTATGATGTTTGCAGTTCTACTTCAGTGGTTGAAAATGCAAAAAAAAAAAAATTCATTTTAGTTCAAAGCAAAGCATTTCCTATGAATTATAACGTTTAAATTACTTGGCGCAGTTATTTGACCTAGAAATTGGAGTGAAAGAAAGTTTAGGTGGGACAACTAGAGGTGAGCGATTTAAGTCTCAGAGATTTCACTGTGAAGAATTGTAGAAGCATATACCATCAGGGATATTTTCTTAAGTGTATGGGAAAAAGGGAACAGAAGGTTTCAGCTGAGGCTTGTACTGAAAACGATCCATGAAAATGAAAGCTGCAGGTCCCACAGCTTCCTGGCCTCACTTTGTCACTGTATTGTGTAGATCCTGAAAACCCCCTGTGAGAAAAGGGCTGCAGGAAAGGGGGACTGCAGACCCTGCACCATTGCTTCTCTTTTCTCTCTCCCTTTTGGTAGAGGTTGGTGCATGGAAAGCTCAGTTAATGGTCAATTGACAGTCTCATGTGCAATGAGCTCACTGAAAACTGCTTTGTCAGGCTGGATTTCCAATTTTGCTGTGTCAGCCAACATGGAATGTTCTGGGTGGGCTCTCAGCTGCTGTGCCTTGTTACAGATCTGCAGAAGTGGGTGAATCCTGAGTAATTCATATTATGTGAGGATTTCTTTTACAGGACAAATATGAAAGAACATTTTGTATTTAATCATTTTTCATGACAGAGGACTGACATGACCAAGACCATTTTATTGGGTTACCTCAGCTACTTTTTTAATAAAAAAAGGCAGATAATGTTAAGTTTCTATTGTTTTTGCACTTCTGTATATTAATATATTTTTCATTTTCAATGTATACTTATTTGTCCATTTGCAGAAGGGGTTTTTTGCTGTTTTTTTTTTAAACTTGTGTTGACAAAGTTTTGACCTGAGAATTAAGTTTCTTTCAGTTTAAGGACGCATTACAATTTTCTTGCCATTTCACCAGCTGGGAGGAAGGGAATCTTTTTCTCTTTTACAAGCGTGAAGAATTATTTTCTGTCTCCTCATGTGTGGTGTCATTTTTTACTCTGAGGGTTACAGAATATATGCAAGTTTAATTCTGCTTTACCTTTTCTTTACATTACTTGGTGATCCTGCTCTCGTAGCAAAATCTACTTAGTATTTTCAGTCTTAATTCTGTTTGGAATCCTTTATCTGACTCTTGTTATCTTGTTATACAGTTTGACTCAAGTGAATCCATGAAGGACTCCTCACAGACTGCAGAGGCTACTTCAAAAGCAGGATGTAAGAAGGGCTGTTCCAGCTCAGGCTGGAAAAGATCCATCTAGCCAGGTATTCTGGCTCCAAGAGTGATGAAAAGTGGTCAAAAATGGAGGGTAATTACTAAAGATTATTATAAAACAACAATCATGTAGTGATAGCTACCTGCCTTGTGTTCTGAACTTCTAGCAATCTGACTTCCAAAGTCAGAGGTAGAGACTTTTTATTTAACAAGTACTGATGGATGAGTTTGTCCAGGAGATCTTTAACTCATGTCAAATTCTGTAAACCACAGCATTTTGTGGCAAAGAGGTTCAAAGTTACCACCATGCTGTATGAAGAAATGCTTTTGGTTTCATTTGTTTTCAAACAGCTAATGATTTGATGCATCTTTGTTCACTGCCTCCCATGATACAAAAAACTTCCATTCCCTATTTGACCTGTCTTTGCTACTCGTGATTTTAGAGAGTTCACTTCTTTGACTTCTCTTTGCCAAACTAATCCTAGTTTTTGTTATCCTTTGAAATTGTTACAACTTAGTTTTCTGTTTCTTCTATTTTCTCTTTCTTAGAAACAGTTATATAATTTTCAGTGATCTCTCCAATATATGCTGTATAATGGGCTTCCAACAAGGGAATGTCCTTGAGTTTATAGCAAACAGGGATGCAAAGAATTCCTGCAGCTCACTGGCATGACCTTCTCTCTCCTGTGTGCTCCTTTTATACCTTCGCAATCTACTACAACATTCTTCGACAGGTGTCTTGCTTGCTACAGAAAATTATTAGCTACAAGTTTTTGATGGCTGTCAATGTCTTTTTGGACATGTGATTTGTTTTCTTAGGGCTTATTTTTACCTTCAACTCTGTGAGGGATGTAATCTTTGGTAATAAACTACTTCTGTAACCACAGCAGCTTTTTTGAAAGTGCCTTCTCTGAGACCTTGAACTGCTGGGAGGTATCTCCTCTTGGGCTTGTCACTTTTGATACATCTTTTGAAAGCTTCCACTTTCTTTTTCTTAACCTTGATTACTACTGTAATAGATTTTTTTTGGGGGGGTTATTGCTCATGCATGCATAATAGGTCTAATTTCATTACAGTTATTGTTAACATAGTTCTTTCATACAGAAGGATTCAAATGACAGGTCAGATGGCTTTCATGGTCTGCTTCATGGCTGTGGATTTTTTTCCCCAATTACTTTTCCTTTCATTTAAGATGATGGGACCATCCACCTTTTTCAAGTTGCTCTGACCGATGTTTAAAAATGGAACATGTGTCTTTTTCTCTCAACTCGCTATTTGCATAATTGTATTTTTTACAATACCTGTATTTGTAAGGCAAGAGGAAGGTGTTGAAGTTCTTCACAAGGAGCAGCTGGCAAGTGTCAGTAACTCAACCTGCAGGGCTGAGCCTGGCATGTTTCCTGGCCATGTCCCAGGAGCTGTCCTGTTGTTGTGCTGCTTGGAACAACGCTGCCCAGGGTGCTCAGCCACCCACTGCAGGGTTTGGAGCAGGGGCGTAGGAGCACTGGCCTTCCAGAGAGGCCAGGGTTTACAGTTTCCCTCTGACCAAGGTCTCTGGGCCAAGTTCCACCCAGAACACCTTTGTGGAACTGCAGTACCCATTAATAATAACATAGAGACATATGGGGAGCAGGCAGGCTGGTGCATGAGGCATGCTAGCTGCAAAAAGCCAAATTTGAGGAAGTAATTTGAGAGAGTGCTACCAAAAAGTATTTGTAATTTTAAAGTGTGTTTCCCTAGTGCTTTTGCACTTGATTGATGGATTTACCTTACCTGAAATGTACTCTGAAAGGCTCTGGCAGTTCAGCAGGCAAGAAAACTTCAAATAAGTACTTGTAGCTGTATCTGAGGTGATGAAAGATAACCTGAAGGAGAGGAAAAGGTATTGAATGATTATATGCTTCTGGAGGAAATTAAAACTTGAAAAAATACTTCTTTTTTAAAAAAATCACATACTGGAGGTGCCAGGGGAGATGTACTTAAATGAAAACTTGCATCCCAGGTATAACTGCGCTATCATTAGCATGGTTATTGGGTTGGGCCTGCTAACAAAATGCACCCTCTATTTTGTTATTAGCTTTTACATCAAGACGTTACAACAGCAGTAGGTAAGTAGGACACAGGAACTATGCTCATTTTCTTTGGAATGTGCCCTACACTGTCAAATACAAGTAGAAGGCTGTAAATGAGCCAATAAGGTTCAGGGAGGGCTCAGTTCTGTTTCAGATTTTGCAAGGTTGCACTGTCCCCCTTTTTGAAACATACTGGGAAGGTCACAAGGACCATCAATCTGAGAGCATTTAAGACTGTAGTATAATTATAGAATGCACAAATGAATGTAATTCTTGTTTTATGAGACTCTCTTGTCTTCCCTCATGCTTCGTTTTAGTGAAAGAGGCTTTATGTCTAGACAGGCAAAGACTTGAGACCTACTTTTATCCCAATCAATTTGCTTGTGCTCATTGAGGGCTTTAAGAAGTCTTGGAAACCTTCAAGGGATCTGTGATTTTTTGAGCAACCTCAAGCATACTTTTTCAGGACATACTTTTTCAGGACAAGACCCAAGCAAATTTTTGCAGGATCATAATTTTTTTTCCTCCCCTTGTAAGTTTTTAGTACTGAGCTGTCTTGAAACATGTGCAGAAATAATCCTCTGCCAAGGTGTGGGATCCTGTAACCACTCTGGCTTCAGGTTACCTGTAAACTGAGAAAGACATTCTTAAATGTTCTTAAACTTGATGAGAACACCCTTTATGTTCCAGCAGAAATTAAAACTTGTAGTCAAAGATGGATCTGGAGAGAGAGCGTTCCCTATGCGCATGTTGATTCAGATATTCTTAGTGTGGGAAGTGTATCTGACTTGGCCTAGAGCTTTAGGTGACCACGTTCTGTCTCTTAGAAATGCCAGCGTTTCTGCCTGGCCATCCCTCCTCATCCGCTGGGGACTGGATCTTAGTCACCAAGCTGGTCCTTGTCCAGTCTGCTTTGAGAGATGAGGTCCAAAGGCATGTGAGAGCCCAGTCTTTTGAGATGTTTTGTGCCTTTAGCTCCTGGTGACACTGGACTACAATGCGCCTTTATATCTCTTTCAGTGTCTTCTTTAGGACTTTGAAAGCAGTTCTTCAGCAGCACAGTCCAGAGAGCCTGCAAGAGTCCATAGGCAGTGAGTGACTGAAGCTGTATGTGGTAGTCTGAAGCAGCTTTATTGCAACACTGCAGTGATACCATCCAAACTGAGGTCTTTTTATAAAGTGCAGTATTGTTTGCCAGACTGACGTTAACATGCATGATTTAAATGATGGCACAAGCAAAACCTCGGCTCAAAATGGAGATATTAAAGATACCAAAACATTATCTTTCCTCTTGCCAATGAGAACAGCTGGCAGGATGGGTTTATTGAACAAAATTTTGGCCAGCAGACAAAGGTTATCGTTTTCACAGACTTTCCTTCTGAAATGCAGGATTAACAAAACACGCTATTTTTTTTATTTCAAAATTGGAGGGTTTGTGTCTTTCATCTGGTCAAATTTAGCTTAAAAGTGAAAATAATATCAAAGTTACATGCACCATAGGGAGACTGTTAATGTGGTAACAAAGGGCATTTGGCCAGTTAAAATAATAAAAGACTATACAGCTTTCCCAGTGATGGCTGGAGCCCAATTAGTACTTTCCAAGTAGAGCCACAATATTCCTTTCCAAATTATGCGGTTTGGCATGATTCAGAGTGAGTAAACTTACTTTCGTACAAGGGAAAAATATAATTAAGAGAAAAAACAAGGTCATGCAGTATTATGCTTCAAGTAAGCAATAATACACCATGGGGTGTACGTTAATCAATATTCATACATCCTGGACAGGCTGAGGCAGAGACAAAGCAATGGCTCATCATACAAGAAGATACTTATATTATCTTAATAAATCTATGTGCAAAAGTGAAATGCAAATGGTAACATTATTTCCTTACTAGATTATTTTAAGGGAATATATGTTCAATGTTCATGTGTATAGCACTCATAAATATTACTTTAAATATACCTTTTCTGTTAACATTTTATACTTTTTAATAACAAGTGGATTTGCTGTTTTCATTTTCTCAGGGTGTCTGTTTTGCTGGGGTTTTTTTCTGCTATTGAAGGCAAAATGGTTTGAAAGTTTCTTCTTTTTTAAATCATTAAACTGATTAAGTTTGTTAGAAGGACTTTTAACCTGGATAGTCACACTGGAAGCCTCTAAGAGTCTATTCTTAATGTACAGTAATATACCTTCTAGGACTCTGCAAGTGACACAAAGCCTGCAAAGACTCAACAAAGTTGGAGATAAAGTCTCAGAATTGGAAAAAAAAGAAAGAGCAGCTTCAAATTTGGAAGTGAACTTGCAGGGGATTTCTGAGGGTAATTTTGGGGGGGGGGGGTTGGGGTTTGATAGTGTTTTTTAAATGAACAGACTGTTCAGCTGAGGCTCAGACAGAGAGGGCAACAGGCAAAAAGAAAGCTTGGTGACCCAGTGTATGTAATACTGTGGTAGCAAAATGGGAACAGCACTGTGAGACATCTGCTCAATCTTTGCTACTGACACTGCTCATGGGAAAGGCCTGCGATATGCCAGAAGGAAGATGAAAAAAGAAGAAAAAGTAAAACTTCAAAAAACATGGAACCACTCCCATCACCTGAAGCTTAGACCACACACCTGAAAGGGAGTAACCCACATCCAGCTCGGGCAGAGAGTGTGAACAGCCTTATCTCCCTTTCAACTCCACCATTTTGCACATGTCGTATATAAAGTGCTTGTAAGGGAGGAATTGATTATTTATTTCCTGTTTCTTTAATAATTGCAGTAACCTATGGTATTACAAACCTTCATGAGCTGCAGTATCTTGCCGTAGGTCCTGCATTGCTGCTATTTGGCTCCCAATTGGTACAGTTTCTTTCACTTCCCGACTCCACTGGGGAAATACTTGCTCTGCTAAGATCCCAAAGAACCTCCTAAACCAGCCCTGCCGATTGCAGTTCTGTGTGTGAAGAAGCGGGAAATGTGGGGGCATTGAAACTGGGAGCACATTTGTGACTCGCTGTATCATTTCAGTAGTCACACGGGCTGTGCACAGTACACATACTGCCTGCTCTGAAACCACAAGTCACCAACTACTTGCATGCAACACTCCAGTCATCTACACAAAATATGCCATGAAACACCTGATTTTAAGGTGTCAGTTGAAAGACAGAAAAATCCTCATCAGCTATAGGGTTGCTCTCAGCATTAAACTACTCTGAAGCAGGACTAAGTTGCCAAAACCCTCGTAATTGTAAGACTATACCATTGTAGACTATGGCATTTTAAACCGCTCCCATCCCAGACTGAAGGGGAAGCTGGAGTCAGTGCTGGAGCAAGGCACAGGGGTCTGTCCCATCAGCTGCCATGTGCCTGCATTAGCCTGCATGGCACAGCAGTATCCATGCTGGTGCGCAGCTCCTAACTCCCAGAGTGGATTTTTGTTCCACCTTTTCTCTTGAATTAACATGTCACTTCTGACAATGTGAAATTGAAACTTATCATATCCTTCTGTTTTACCTCCACCTTAACCCTCTTAAACCAGATTTTTTTCACCAGAGTTACCTTACCATCTCCATACTAATTAATTTTATTTCAGGAAACAACAGATCTATTTTGCCCTGAATCGGAGCTCCAAGAAATCTAATGGCAAAGAAGCTAACACATGTAATAGAAAATAACTGAGGAAAAAAACCCTTCTGTTTTACACAGAAAATATTTTCTGGATGCTTTTCCCTATAAATGCCAAACAGTATTAACTTATTGATGAGGTCAGCTTCTCAGAGAAACATAAATTTTCTCAGCTTGGGAAATTATTATTGATTTTAATTACAAAATGGCGCCAGAAAGTACTGCACAAAAGGAGAAGCTCTTATTTTGTATTAAGATAGTAATACAAGCATTTCCCATGTAAATAACTGCTGAAGGGTGATTCTCTGTTCTTCTTTGCCCCCCGCCCCCAGCCTATATTAAATCCCTTAACAAATATTTTTCTATATAGAATCTGTATTAATAACAAAATTATGCTGTGCAAAAGAACATCTTGTCAAACAAGTATGCCAAACCCACCGTACTTGGATGCAGCAATTGTATTTCATTTTTCCTGTATGTTCTTGCTTTCATCACCCCTATGGTCCTGTGTATCCTCCAGCAGTGTATGAAGCAATGTGACTGGTATCTGTCATGTGTAGTTTAATTCTTTCTTAATTAGCCCAACACCTCTATGAGATTAAAATCAGTAGGGTAGTTTTATCATCTACTACATGTTCTACTTTCTGTGATGTTTCTCTTTGTCAGGCACTTTGCAAATCCCTTTCCTTTATCAACACAAAAAGTGTATCATTCTCTAAAGAGGAAAGACTAGTAACAAACCTTGTCCTGGGTTGACAAATACTCTTACTAACTACAGCTAGGACAAAAGAAAGAGGTGTATTAAGGGAAAGAACTGTTTTAAAATTAATCTTGTCAAGTTAAAATGATCACTTGGTTGCACCCTGCTGCAGTGAAGGCCTGCAAGTTTATGATGTTTCAAATATTTCTATAAATAGAGTGAATTGTGGGTAAAGAAAATAAACTCTTATGACAGAAATGTCAATCAATTTACTTCTTGAAGCCACTATTTGCATATCGTAGAATCATAGAATGGCTTCGTTGGAAGGAACCCTAAAGACCATCTAGCTTCAAACCCTCTGCAAACTGCAGAGACACCTTTCACTGGACCAGGTCATTCAAAGCCTCCTCCAACCTAGACCTGAGCACTTTCAGGGGAGGGGCATCCACATATTCTCTGGGCAACCTGTTCCAGTGCCTCACCACCCTCACAGTCAAGAAGTTTTTCCTAATACCTAATCTAAACCTACTCTCTTTCAGTTTGAAGTCATTTCCCTTGTTCTTTCACTACATGCCCTTTTTTGCAGGTTCCCTTCAGGTACTGGAAGGCCACAATTAGGCCACCCCAAAGCCTTCTCTTCTCCAGGCTGAAAAATCCCGATTCTCTCAGCCTTTCCTCACTGGGGGCATGCTCCAGCTCTCTGATCATTGTGTTGGCCCTTATCTGGACTCGCTCCAACAGGTTGATGTCCATCCTGTGCTGGGGACCCCAGAGCTGGATGTGGTGCTCCAGGCACTCCCCTGCTTTGTATAGCAGTGATTATTGCCCAGCTATCAGCTCCACAGGGGTGTCCCTGCCCCAAACAAAATATAATGTATTAAACATTAATTATAATGCATCAAAAAGTTAATGTGCTTGCTTTACCACTTCAACATCAAAGAAGGCATTATGTAGCAATAGTCAAGGAGGGCACCCTAAGTAAAACTACCTCTTAATAACTTAATAAAATAATCCTGAGCAGATACAGATTCCCTTCCCAATAAGCAGATTCCCATCAAATTTAAAACTGACAAAAAAGTTTTTTCAAGAATTCTCTAAAGCTGCAAGCCCTAGCATATAACTCTTTTAAATAAATTTTCTCATCCAGCACTCTTATGCAATTTTTTTTTTAAAAAAGCTATCATATGACTTTTAAATAATCTTTCTCCCTCTAAAAAAATCCTTCAAGAATCTAGTTTATCTTTCTAATAAAGGGCAAAGCTGGTAAGTGTGGGAATTAATTACCCTTCTGCTATCTATTATTGCACAGCTAAAGGTATTTTATAAATTGCTGGCTTCCACATCAAAAGGAGGAAATGTCCATCATTTTCTTAAATATTCAAAGTTTCCAAATTCTTAGCTATCTGAACTTGCAATCCAAAATCATCACCATGCTTGTGAAAATGTCCATGTCTGTTGAAACATAAGAGATAATTATATAGTCTTCATTCCAGAATGTATGGTCCTTAAATGGAACCTTTACAACCAGGCAGTATTAATGTCTTTTTTTACCCTGGAAGTAATTGACGTAATAATCCTAATTATTTTGAAATGCAATATTTAAGCAACTTTTTTTTGCAAGCCCAAAAAAGAATGTCCTAATGCATTGTATGCAGTGTATCACACTCAAACCTTTATGTTCAATCATATGACACTGAGGCATTTGTGAAAACTCCTTATTCCTTAATACATCACGCCTGGTCCTGTCAGTGTGCTGAGTGCCTCCCTTTGGTCTCACAACGTTATTCCTTTTTATTTTTCTATTATCTTTGGCATCAGCTTGTCCCAAACATGTGTTACCCTTGGAAAAAGCACATTAAAAATACACACTGCTAAACTCACTCTTGAAACACATGGTGTTGGCAGTGGAGACATACACTCTAGGATTAATTTAAAAATCTGCTATAAACTAGGAGCACATCAGTTGTAAATAACACAGGAGATAGATCTACATATGCATATTAGCTGACTGCAGGATTATTAAGTTGCCAGTGGGATACAACCATGAAAAAGCAGATGCCACCCAGGCATGAACCAGATAAACTATTTAGATAAAAGTAAAAAATCTATGCCACTGAGATGCATAAAGCACCTGAGAGGTCTCACATAGATCTTTTTCATCACATTTGTGGAGGGTGAAACAGGTGTATAGCTGGATAGAATACCAGAGTGAAGTCTTTTTAAGAGCAAGGCTCAAAAATTTTTGCTTGTTTAGTCTAGTAGAAACAAAAACTGATACAGGAAATAATTATTCTCTAAAAACACAATAGGGTGGTAAACAGTAGGCAAGGAAAAGAACTATTTACTCTAGCATACAATGTTGGCACAAGAACAAATGGGTGTAATTTGGCCATGAATAAATTTAGACTGGAAGCTAGAGAGATTCTGGCCGTAAAAGTGGTGAGGTTCTAGAGTAGTTTTTCAATACAAATTGTGGGGACAAAAAAATAACAGCTCAGGATATTTAATGATGAGGATTGTTGAGTTCATGGAAAATGCCACAAACATAGTTCCCTGGATAAGTAAAGGACTGCATTTTGATAATCCAGGAGATTGTTTCCAGCATTATGGTTGCCTATCTTCTGAAAGCATGGGGTAAAAAAAAAAAAAAGAAATTGAAATTCAACCTTATTTATGCATACAGTGTTAAAAATAGTCCTTAAGCAAGTACCATCCATGTGTAAAAAGGCCTCTGTAATTATATTTGTGCTTTGCAACAGGAAAACAATTTAACTTGATAAATAGGTATTGCATTGTGCTTCAATGCTTGGAAGTTAATTATTTTTAATGTGAAGAAGCAATTTGTCATATTCTAATTTTCCAGGGGTTAATAGTGTATCTTTCTACTACTTTTATTTTGCCTTGTTTTCTTTAAAGGTGTAGACAACAATATTATCACTGCGTGAACAACAATGAGAGACAGATGGAAAAAAACATCTGCCTCGTTATTTATACCAGTTGATCCACATTTGGCCCCTGAGTTCTTCAGATGAGCATTTGCTGTAACTCTAAATCAGTACTAAGGAAAAAAGTCCCTGATGGTCACCACGGAAAGATGGAATCCGAATATCAGAAAGAAAGAAGCAAGCGTAAACCAAACATATTTGAGTTAGAAGAATAACTTAAAATTCAGAAAAGGTGTCCAAAGAAAACAAGGAAAATATTATGAAGCTAATTTCCACTAACACAGAAAGAATTTGCTGAGATTGCAGTCAGGGATTTAGTCTAGAGACCCAAAATGAAAGCACTTCTTGTGCAGCTTCTGATGCCTTTTATAGTCTCACTATTAATAGCTAATAAATATGATTCACCCAACACTGTAGTGGCTCTTGAAATTCAGATCTGTGGTATACCACTATGCCATCTGAAGAACTATAGCTATTTAAAAACTAATCTGTGTTGTCTCATCAGCAAAGCCAAGCAGCAGAAAGAAAACCAAAACATTGCAAAGGCAAAATAGTGGTATTTCCCTATCAGTGTAAAAATATAAATAAGTGACAGAACCCTACTGAAAATAAAATCAAATGACTGCATATGCATAAAGTTGTGTTAAAAATTCTTATTTGCAAGAGTTATGTGTGCATCTATGTCTGTAATTATAAATGTAATTTTATCATAAATGGTTTATAAGTTGTGTTCTCTGTAAGCCCACTTGCAAAAGATTTACTATGGAAGAAACTGTATTATCAACTGCATAGCTGTTAGCTTATTGTGAAAATGTCAAAACATAACTCAATATTCAGTTCAATTAAACTCACCTTTGTATGAAAATGTTTTTTCTCTTCTTTTTTTTAACCTCTTCTTACCCGTAGTTACTAGCTTTTGCCATTACATCTAACTAAAGCTACAAGCCTGAAGGCCTCAGTAAACTTTTGGGAGGACACCATGCCTTGTCTGTTAAACAGAGGAATGTGTTTCCCCTCTGTGAAGTCTGGTCTGCCCATCCCAATAGCACCCAACCACCAGACGGGACTTGGTAAAGTTTTACTGTGGCTTGTAAATGAATAGCCCCTGATTTGGCTTTTGAAAGTGAAACCACGATTTCCAAGGAGGAGAAACAAAGAGAAGCAACTGTAAGTGCTGGGTTATCGTGTGTTTCTGAAGGCTGTGAGCAATGGAAATGCACCTACAATATGGGATGAAATTTAACACATTGGGTGTGATCAGTGCTCAGTAGAGATCAGGTAGATGAAAGCAAAGGTGTCTCTCTCCATTAAGTTTTACACCTTTGCTGATGGTGGAGAGCTCATGAGCAAAACCCAAACCATTGGTAAGGATTCAGAAGATGGTTTGGTTTATACGAGGTAGCGCATCCTACCAAAGCTGATTCTTTAAATGCAATGAAGAAGACCAGATTTTAGTCCTGTCTCTTGTAACTTCTGACTGATTCTCGATCCTGGCCCCCATGGCCCACTGCTAGCAGACTCTATATACTATAGTTACATTCAACCTCAATTTACAATCTCCAGGTTTTACTTGAGACTCGTGTCTCTGCTGTGATGCAATGGGACAGGCAAGATCCAAAATTCTGCTTCAAGTAGTTTTCCAACTCTGAAAGGATTCATGATTTAACTAGCAAACTGAGCTTCAAAGAATGAAATTAGTAGAAAGGCTCTAGTGGCCATCAACATTGGAAATATCATGAAACAGAGGCAGTAACCTATGGTTTCTGATTTATCTTTGTGCTGGACTAGATTTAATGTCTGTCTCTGGCTATTGGATGTGCTGACTTTTGATGTAAGTTTTCTCAACAGAGTATGTTCTAATCCAGCAGAAAAAATGTCATATTTGGGAAGCTATTAAATACAGTTTCAATACCCTCGGTGGTGTCTATTAATTACCAGAAAACTGAATAAACCTGTTTTGGAGTAGGGAAGAATATTAAATAAAAGTACTTTGCAAATGGTGATAAATCTTAGAAGATGGGGGAAAAGAGTAAATATACTTTTAAGAAACTTGGTGACAGGCACTTCTAAAATAATTAGATACTTATCCATCATCAATGAAAATTGCATCCTAATTGTGCAAAAGCCACCTTGTCCCTTCATATAACTTCACCTTACTAATTTAAATAATTTTCTCATGCAGATACAGCAAGATTGACTGAACCTGAATCATGAAGGAATTTAAATAAACTCACAGCCCTGATGCAGGTTAATGACCACTTTTTTACAAAAACGAACTAAAAACCAAGCCCAATTTAATAATTACAATGATTAGAAAACCAAATGCACGTAACGAAATAATCACAAATACTTCTGGTATAAATTGCTTGTCCATCTAAACCAACAATTTTCCCTACTTTTTATATTCCAGGATACATAGTTTATTTTCTAGATTTTCTTACTTCAAATCTGTCTCGTAAAATTCAGTGTTCTGTCTGTGGGTAGTAAAAATCAGCAATTTACTGTGAGTCGTTTAAATGAAAATACAGAAACTTCCCTGTTACCATGGTAGATTATTACATGAGCATGAAAAGATCTGTTTGCATTGTATTTAAGTGACCACTGATAAATATACAGAATATAGGCTACCTCATTTCTAGAAGTCACTCCAACCCAGGCCTGATAAGTTCTTAAATCTTTGCAGAAGACACAGGAAGTTTGCAAAACTGGTGCCGGCAGATGAAAAGCTTTTCAAGACTCGCACACAAATTAAATTGCTTTCTGCTACATGTAAGTTTATGAATGGTGCAAGAATGATTGGTTAGGGGTATTATTATTGTTACTGTTAGTCAGGTACTGAAAGCACTTATTCTTTGAAGGGAGTGGGAGACACACTTTCTTTTAAAAGCAATCATCAATTCATCACTGCAAGTGCATTTCGTTTTTGATAAAAATAGATCAGAGGCTTGCAATAAGGTTGTTCAAAAACTGGGTTACCCCTTTAATATGAATCTTTCAGCTATAGTTTATAACTTTATTTGTTGTATGTTTTCTAAAAATTGTCTTCTCTACATGAAAATGGCACATTGTTTTCTCAAATATTTAGTGATTATTCTTCATTCAGATAAAAATCAACTCCAAAGTATGGACCTTTTGTTTTCCCTTCATACAGTGCCTTGCACAATAAAATTGTTTTTTTCTTGACAGGTATTGTGGTTAAATATATAATAATGCAACTATTTTCCAGTGTGTTGTTATGAATGCACAGAAATTGTGGAAGAAAGTGGACTACTTATCTACAAATAATATAAACTATCTGGGTAGAAATATGTACCTGCCAAGAGCCCTAGGCTACTCCTATAGTGGAAGATGAAAGGACCTCTCCAAATCTGAAACAGAAGGGAGGTTGGGAATTTTTCAGTACTACATTAAGACAGTATTTTAATGCATTATAAAAAAAAAAAAATATTATGGTCAGGTATTCAGTCTTTTTCACACATTTATTATGCCCCTTAACAACTGTATTTTATTTTTGCCCCTAACATTCCCAAGTACCACTGAAACTTAAAATTCTTTAGAGTAGCCTATTTTATAACTTTTGTGTATTAGCTAGTGATCAAAATTCCCCTGAGTTATGTATATATATGTGTATATATATACATATATATATATATCAAACACAGACTTAGAATGTTCTTATTGTTCTTAAAGAGCATGAACTCTGTGCTCAAGACAAACTCTTAACGAGCAGCAATTCCGCCTTTTTGTCCTCATTTCCTGAAGAGCCTGCTCCTAATTTACCACACACAGCACTAATGATGAGAGAACTATTTTCCATCAGGATTTCCCCCGACTGTTATTGATTCATTATGTGACTCACATTTCTGAAATTATTTTCATTAAGTGCCCTGTAAGGTGAAAGAATTGTGTTTATAGATGTACTTATTTACAAAAATTAAAATAAAGACTCAGAGATTATGGTTGAAAGTATTGTGTAAATTGAGGCAAACCATCAGAAGCACCAGAAAATTACTTTTTTTTGTTTTTTCCCTAATGAAGTCCATCCTGCACATACTCCCATGGATTCCAGATACTGTTCTGAGAGCTCAGCAGGTCACACACACTGTGGGACATTCAGAAGATGAAGCACATGTCCTTAAAATGTTTTTTTTAAATAATTACCTAGCATTAAGTTCTGTGGCAGAGGAAAGGCTGCACTCCAGCTCCTAAATATAATGAAACAAAGAAAACAAAAAACACAAACTGCAAGCAATTCATAACCATATCAAGCCCATCAGCTTGCAAAACAGGCTGCCCATCATGAAAAGGTGGTAAGTTTAGTACAGACAAGCTTTGAGTGAAACAATACCTTTTGAGAACAGGAGTTGCAGCAATTCATGCTTACTTGTATGTACAACACAGGGCATGATATGTCACTCAAAGGAAAAGCACAAATACCATTACCAAAAAGGCCAGTTTAAGTGGGATGCAGCTGCTTAAGCCAAATCTGAAATACATGGTCACTTTACAGACATTATGGGTGCAGTGGCATAGGCAGCTGCATTTACATGCAAATTAAACGGCCTTAAAGCTGCATCTGAACAGTAGTGCTAGCACTGTGTATATGTGTATGAGTAAACCCTGGTGTAGTCTCTTGGGTTATGGATCCTTTTCCCACAATATCAGTTTGACAGTTTAAATTTTATGAGTGACTTGGAGTTTCACCACATGATACTCATGCTAGGTATGAATTTGACAAGTTTGTAGAAGAGCTGCCTCTGAAAACATAGAAATTAAAGATGTTCCTATTCCTCTTTAATTACTTAATAATGGCATTTTCCTGCTTTTGCTTTGTATGGGAGTCAGAAGTTTGCCACATCAATGCCCCTCTGTACACTTGCCTCTCTCCTGGCCCCACCAACCAGGACATTGCCTTTAGGAGCACAGGATGTGGGATCTCACCCATTTGCTATCTCAGTGAAAGTTCTTACCTGCAGGTCAGAGGGGCAGCCAGTTGCTGTGACTGCTGTGCCAGTGGAGATGGGTTTTGAATGAACATAGGCAGAAGAAACAGAAACAGGTGAGTACAACAAAAGGCTTTTCTATTGAGCATTTTGCTGAGTGTAACTGCATATAATTTAGCTGTACATGCATTTCTGCACTACCTCTGTGAAATACTGAGTAAAAGTGAACAGTACAGCCACAGCCAAGTCAATACCACAATCTATTATGTTTTTTCCCTTTCAACAATGTTTACCAGATTAGCATTTACCACAACTGCTAGTTCATTTTGTGTGCTTCACTATATATGACCAGTTAAAATTGAGGTATACTATTGCAAATATTCTTCTGGATACAATTTCTTGGTGAACTTTGAGAAAAGACCTGTGGCAGAAATAATATCAAATGTAATTAGAAAAGAAAAAAACCCTCATGTTTTTGGGCACAACTTTGGCCCTCTTTTGAATTCCCGCTCATTTTTAACTATGGGGTTTTTTTAGAAAAAGTCCTAACACAATAAGAAGTTTAACCTGACCTGGAAAACCCACAGCAAGAGTGTCTGTTGGCATGAGACCTGGGAAACCCATTGGCTCTTCTGCAATTCCCATTTAGGATTTCATTTCTCTCTTTTGGTTGATCAGAAATCATTCCATTTTCAGAACTTCTGGTTATGTTACACAGTTAAAAGCACAGAGCAGGTGTACATTTATAGTCCATAAAGAAACTGAACTGATACTGTGAGATGCAGTGCAAATACTTTTAAAGCCAAAGGTGGTTTTTGATCCTGTCCATATAGTATAAACTGACATGGCAAAATTATTTACCTCTATCACATCCTGGAGTTATCACATGGCATCAGAGAGGAAGTGAGCTGCTCAGGTATTTTAATTGCATCAATGAACCATTTGGATTTTCTTCTGTTTAACTCTGAATTTCCTGTGTCAAAAGTGATTGGTTTGGAAATGCTGCTCTTTTCATTCCAAGTTACATTGGTCTTGCTTTCTTCCTAATGTTTTTCTTTGGGAATAATGGTGTGAAATTCATAGCAACCAGAGTGCAGGAGAATCTAGCAATTCTTCATACATAATCATTAATAATGCATTTCTCTACATTCTTAAGGGATCATATTTCCATAGGCAGTTGCAATTAATTCAAAGCAACAGTACAGTGAAAAAAACCCACAAAACAATGAAACCCACAACAGACCCTCCTATCCTCAGGGCTTTTGTCCAAATAGATACAACCATTACAGATCAGAACTTGTGTTTTATAGCAGGTGATCATGCAGAATTAACAAGCAAGTGAGCACAAATATAATCAACAAAACTACAGACAAAAGGTCCCTGCAGCTGTCAAATAAACCTATTCTGAGATGTTGATTTCAGTGTATGTTTAGCTCAGGTTTTGAGTCCTGGTGAACAGAAAGGATCTTCTGTTCAACATTGTGTCAACTATACAGAACTCTTGTAACCAAGGAGAACAAAACCCAACAAAATAGTAGCAACTTTCACAAGAAGGATGTAATGGAAGGAAATTAGTGGATCTATCTTCTATGTTGATGGCACAAGGAGACTTGTTATTAAATTCTGTGGTAATAGAATAGGCTCCAGTATGTTTTTCATGTATCATCTTTCGATATGATGTATATTAACTATTGAATCCCTATTTCTGAAATTAGTGGCCTTAAATTAGAAGATTCGTGTTGCAGTCTGCCATTTTTTTTGACACATATAATTGCATCTCCTAAACTGTATAGGTCAGCTGTAGCTACCTGATTGGCTGTAGCCATATCAGAAAATACATGGGTGATATGACTGCATTTTAATACTTTCTGTGAGGTAATATTGCTAAGATTCTCTTCGCAATCCTGTGTCTGAAAAGGTTTAAAGGCTTTTTTCCCATTTGTATGTGCAGCATATCCTGCTGACAGACTGCAGTCCTGCTGCCTTTGAAACACACACCACCCCAAAAGGCAGAGTTCACTTCCCAAGGTTTCCAAACTTTTCCAGAGTACTTTTAGCAGAGTTTCACAGATACTCTTGCCATCTGAGTGTGTTGTCCTAACAACTTCTGGCAACTACTGCAGGGGCTCACACTGGCAAACAGCATTAGGCCTGATCAGCACTGCATGTTTGGGAATGTGAGGCCAGTATGGAGCAGTGGGAGAAAGCCAGGGACAAGCTTAAACTATTTGTTTCAGTAACAGAAACACAAAGTTAGACGACTCCAACGTGGTTCCACAGAAGGATTTGGATTGGGCCCTTACATTAAGCCCACCAATAGCTTGTAAACTCTCCTTTAGCTCTGCTCTGCACTTGTTAGTGAGGACACCTTGTACCCCATGGCCAGCTACTTTCCACAGGCTGTCGCAGCAGATAGTACTGATAAAAAATTAGGATTGTAAAAACTCCGTGAAATCCAACTGGTTAACAGACCAGTGATTTCAATGCAGCATATGATACTGGAATACTGTGGCAATAATAATAATACTGTAAATGCTGCCAGGTACTTGTATGGTATTTTGCAAAACATTCACATTCCTGTTTGCATGGTCCTTGCAGTACAGTAGCTAAAGCAGTATATGTTATATTTCTGTACATGAAAACATAAAACACTTTTCATAAAATAGTTAAACCACAATGCCTAGTTCTCTTCAGCAAAGCTCAGTCTAAATCTCTTGATTTTATTACCAAAGTAACATAATGTAGGTTTTACACTTTTACCAAAGTTTCGGTATTTGCTCTCAGATTTTTCTTTGCTAAGTTTCAAATACTACATGAAAATGAAGAATATAAATACAGCACTGAATGGACTTAATATTTCCAGATAGTGTAGTAACTTGAGAGTGTGTAGTCTAAGAACAGCAGTTTGCTGAATCACATTACTGAATAATTTAAAATTTGAGACTTTTGTATAGTCATATTTTGTGCCCTTTCAAGTTCCTTTGTTATCACGGCTCAAGCTGTAAAACCTTTTGCCTCTTCTACCTCTAGAGATCAGTCTCCACTAATACACAGAAAATTTAGAAGTACAGTAAATTGTGTTTTGAGAAAACAAAATACATAAATCCAAAGGTTTCGAGGCCATCAGTATTTCAGTAGAATAGGCACTTATTTAACAACAGTAAAGAGCAAAATATAAATGCAAACACAGTCTGTAAATTGCTTTTTGCATAGCATTTCTAGAAATGTATTTTCAATAAAAATCCATATTTTAAATATGCTTTCTCGTCCAGTTTTATGTGAACAAATATTGAAACATTTAATTAGATGTCATGAGATCATGCTGTATTATATAACTATGTGCTGTAAACATGCATTTCCCTCAACAGAAATACAACAGTCATAGAAATAAGACGAAATACTACTTACCTTCCTCCCTTAGAAAATATTCCCTGAAGGCAGAGTAAATCTGATTATAAAATGAAAAACAAGCCTGAAGTATATAATTCACACACAAACAAACAGCAGATACAGTCGCTTCCATGAAGAATGCCTGTTTCTAGCCTTCTTTACACGTTTCTCACTTCTTCACATTCTAGTTATGCTACAAGGACTCAAACTATGCTTAAAATGCTATTCTGCAGCATAGCTATAGGCACCAACATATTGCATAAAGGGTACTTACTGCTCCAGAAGTCATGCATCATCCTATAGGAAATTTACGCCTCCAAAAGAGGGATTTGTTACAACTGAGCAGATTGCGGCAAAACACAGCGCCTGGCGTGTCAGAGAAAGTTGTTACTTTCAGAGACCAGCACATATTCATTCACAGAGCACAGTAGCTTTACATTTATGTATGTGCATGCGTACCTACACACACACATACACACACACACACACACACAGAAGGAGTCGCAGCCTGTCTCCCACAACCACATGCTAATTGCTGAACAGGGGGGAAAATCTTGTTAGTGTTGCAAGCGATCGTTTTTCTTGACCATGGCTTTTGCATACATTTTGCATGTAGTACAACCAAGACCGGTGATGCTACAAAGCATTTCTAACTCCTACAGGAGTAATTATTCACATAAGGCACCGAACTCGTTTTGGCTTCCCCAGTGAGAGCGCTGCAACTGCAGCAGCAGTGCAGGGTCCCTGTGCTGGCACTCGCTTGCTGCAGTCTTTGTGCATGAGTATACATTATAAACTAATTAGTAACACAAAGACATCTGATACCCAAGAAGTAAAGAAAATCGGAGAAAATCAATCAGATCCTACAGCAGGCATGTAGATTGGCTGTAAAAATATTTTACAGTAGGTAGATTTTTTTTCCTGTGCTGTCAAAGTTAAAGGTACCAAAAGGAAGCACAAACTAAGGCATTTTTGTTCCACTGTGATATTGATCCAGTGCCAGACGTAGTGAAACACAATGGGCACACAGTCAGCCTTGGTAAATTAGGTAGATTAGAGATCATTTGATGGTATTCTATTGTTGCTATTGTAATCACAGTAATTTTCACTGGTAATGGTGCTTCGTGATGAAGTGCGGTTCTCACAGGATAATTGTGAAAGGTATCGAAAGATTCAGGGTGTAGCATCTGGTTTTAAAAGCTCTTCAGATTCAAATTGGCATTTTACTTTATCTTGAAAATTTATTAGAGATTCAGATCATGCCGATTTAAATGGAAAGGTGAAAGCAGGGTAATTTCAATCTATGAATTATTCAGATTCAGACTGGTGAAATTGCCATCCATGAACTGATTCTCTGACAGTCTCTTTTGCAGAGCCTCCATTACGCTTGTCATTTTTATTTCTTTATCTACAATCTCTTTCTCAGTTACTGAGCTCGTCCCTTAGGGCTGTGCTTCACAAACCAAGTATTTAAAATTGGCAATAACCTAAATGTGTTGCTGTCTCGAATCGCAGTCTCCACAGGCTGTCTTTCCCAAATCATTAAAAGCCACATTCACAATGGTGTCTGTTAGGCTCTTCGATTAGATGAATTAAATTTAAAAAAAATAAAAAGCCAGCAAAGAGAAGAGACCAGGGTGTCATATCGAAGAAGAGCTATGTTCCTGTAACAGTCCAGCAAAGAAAGTGGTGCTTTGTGCTTGTTCCTTTGTTGTCAGTGTAACCCATTCTAGTTGCATAGCATCACGCAGAAAGAAACAACTGTTAAAGCAGGCTGACTTCGTGCCCCGATTTCCAGCAGGAGCAGATAAGGACTGCGTTATAGGCAGACTAATCCACGCAAATGTACAGTCAGAGACCAACCACAATTAACAGCTTCTTACAGGCAAGAAAACCAGAAGCAGTAGTAGCAGTAGTTGTAGTTGTAGTATTTGTAGTATTAGAAGGAGAAGCGACTGGATACCCGAAAGGGTTTCGTTCTCTCAGACTCCAACTGATACAGATTGCAATCCCAGAGACTCTCCACTTGATGGCTGGTTGTGTCATTGCTAGTCGACTGCTGCCCTGTATCCAGAAGGACTGGGACTGATTTAGGTCAGAGAGTCTGGTTTCTTGTTTGAGCTTTGCTCTAACTGATGTAAGAAATTGCGGCAACCTATATTACCAATCTATCTGACCCTGGGATGCTGGCACAGCTTCGGCCGTGGAGTACCTGCAAAAGGCCCCAGTCGGACAGACAGTGACAAGTACCATCTCCTTTGTCCGATTGCTGCAGGTACATCACCGTAGCATAAAGAAAAAACCCTTTTAGTACACAAAGTGGGAAATCAGGCGTCCTTCCTCAGAGGCAATTTGGGTACAGAGCTCCGAGCAGTCCCTGCTCAGCTGAAAATGCTGCCAGGCTGAAGCCAACACATCCAAGCTGTGTCTGTTCCTATGCTAACACCAGGAATATTCCCTTCATATGAAAAAGATAAGAATAAAAAAAAATCTATGCTGCTTTGTGCCTGGTTCTATGCGTCTGCTTTGCCGCACTGCGACTAGAAAACTGCAGCAGTAAGAGCTCTGGCAGTTGCGATAATGTAGAAAGCAGCAGCTCTGTGACACAGCAGTCAGCTGACTCGCAGTGTTATCATTCAATGTCCTCTATAGAATAAGGCCAGTTTCTAAGGTAGCACCAGGAGGATGACCTTGCATGCAGAAACTGGGCTAGAAGGAGCAGCAAGACTTGTGTACACCTGCAAGTGATTTTGTGGTGATGTATAGCATTATGATCGGGAACGTGTCAGTCTTTAATGGTCTCTTTTCCCTCTCTCCTTTCCTCCTTTGCCAAACACAACTTGTCATCTGTTGAGCAGTTTTTCTTCTATCATGAACCAGTCAATATGATCATGTACAGCCGATGACAACAATTATCATTAATGACAGTGTTTAGGTAAACTGTTTTTAAAATACTGCTTTTAAACCACATTTCCACAAGAAATCAGGGGTTTTTATTAACTTCCTCCTCTCTGTGACTATTGATGTGCTCCAGGAGAGAGAAAGTTATCAGGTGAACACCCCTGAAAGGCAAATCCTAATTGGCAAGTGTATTTCTGAGTTCTCATTGAGGCATCTGACTACCTAGACTAATTTTCATGGTTCTCTGTAGCTCCCAACTAAATTCACTGGGAACAGTTGGTTGTTCTTGCCTCTGGGAAATCAGAGGGGAGAATTTTAAGCTTACAGTTGGCAAATATGGGAATTTATTAGAGTTCTGAGTCAACAGGAGTCAAGTGCCCCACCACCACCTGGGGCTTTGAAAATTCCCATGGGGAGCATCAGGTAAGCTCTCGAAAACCTCCAGCATGCGTCTGCCTACTTAAATTATACCTAAAGCTAGAGCAGGTTTGTCAGAAATTGCCATAAATCCGCTTGCCAGTCACTTACTGAAAGAATTTATATTACATTGCGTTATCCTTGGCCAAGGACAGATCAGCTTCCACTCATCTCAGTGGATGTGTTCTACGTGCTCAGGCCAGAGCTAAATTGGCTCTCACTGCTACTACTGTAGACTGTGCATTTCAGTGAGATACTTTGTAAGTTCACTGTAAAGTGCTCAGAAAGTCTTATCCTAGAGTTTAGCAACAGCCAAGTAAGGAGCAGGCATTATACACCAGGCTGGTATTTCCTGTGATTTCCATACTCATGCTAAATTACATAAGCATTAAAATGGACATAATACAAAATTCTGTTAGAATACAGAAGTTTGCACCAAAACCCAAACAAACTGCAATAAAGCCATAAAACTGGTAGAAGTCTTGCTACATCTTTAAAGTGCAATTCTCTTGGACAACATGAAGAGCAGAGCACCCATGCAAAGACTGTAGTCCATTGCTGGATTGCTTCAGGGGGAGGGATGTCTGATCTCATGTGCAGACGGTTAATGGATGAGTAATATAGCCACAGTCCTGTCTCTTCCTTAATCATTTTTTATTAAATGCCCTGAAGGCCACTATTCCTGCAATCAGCAAAATCAGCACAGATGTCTAGTGGGGAAATGCCTGTGCTCTGCCCCCCTCCCTTTACAACCCCCAGACCACACTCCTCAATTACAGGCTGTGCCTTCTCAGCCCCATACATTTCATGTTCAAGACTATCTTTTTATTTGCTCTTCTGGGATCTCCTACAGAAGCCTAGGGAAGAAGCATGAAGTCTAACCAAACTCCTGGAAGCCAAGGATGCCAGCTTTCCTGCCTTACAGGATTTTCTGAGTGACTAGTGTTGTCTTGACTGTGCTTATAAAGGCTCTCTTTCTGCTGAGCTCTGCATAGCCCCACTTTTTGGCTTCGAGATAAGCTGGATGGCTGTTCCTTCAACAAGGGCCTTTCAAGTCACAGCTCTTCCTAAGTGAAGGATGGTCTGTAGATGGCAGAATTCGTGTTTCCGCCAACCATTACAGCCTTTGAGGAGGGGGAAGGAGGGAGAACTTCGCTCCTCCAGTCACCAGCTCTCTGGGGCCAGCTACAGCTGTAACAATCATAAATCTGAATTTTCCACCATGTTTTTTTCCCTGCAATCCTGTTGTCATTTTGGGGGTAGGTAGAGGCATTTTATTCCCCCAAAGCCCTATAGGCTGAAATAGGTCTTGCAGCCTTTGCTGAGGAGAGGGTGAGGAAAGCCAGCAGTGCCTGGGGGGGGTCAGTGATGTGTGAAATGCAGGATGGGACATATCCACTGAGAACTGTTCAGAAGCTCTTTTAAAGCCCACATCAGGGTTTGTTTCTGAGACTGACTTTTCACTTTAGTTTTCTGGTGTTGATGAAGGCTAATGCAATTTCCTGAAATGTGTGCAGAGCTCCTTTTCTAGTCATTAACACACACATTTCCCCCCATGAAAAAGATCCTAATTTGGTTTTCTTGAAGACTGTTGCAGAAGGTTCAAAGTTGAGTGTTTTGATTAGTTCTTGGCTATGTATCCATGTGTTTGTACTGTGTTACACTGAATGATATTGCGTTATGTTTTGGGTAAGAAATCACACTTGGACAAATTTGGGAAAGAGATTGAAACTTTTACCTCATTTACCACTTAAGCACTCCAGGAACAGAGCAGATTTAAGTTTTGCCTCTTTTCTCCCCTTTTTCTTTTTCGCTGAAATTAAAATTGCATCCAAGCCCATAAACTGGATGCCAAGTTTCAACTGAACACAATTAAAAACAGCTTAAATATTAAACTGAAAGCTGAGGGGCCAATGATGCTGAAGGGACGCTCTCTCACAGGCTCTCAACCATAGCACTTCTGACAGAATGCTGTGTTAGAGATAAATTTTTAAGGCATCACCAAATATATCTGCCATATGATCCTACATAAATTACAAACTCAAAATGTTTTGCAAGTCTTTTGGATGTTGTGTTCCCCCTTCATAAAAATGTGCAATACTATATCCATTCAGGAGATATCATTTTAAATTCTCAGGGCATCACTGCAAATTAATAAGGCTGGTTTATGTTCTACATTTTTTTCTATGTTTCTTATATTGCTTATAATTTTTAGTCAATGAATATAATTAAATCCCATTTTTTCATTAAATAATATTTATATCAAATGGACCTTTTCAGTTTTTTTCTTTTTACTTGTAAGATTTAAGTAAATCTGATTGCTTTGATTTTAATGATACTATTGTGTAAGCAAGTAACAGGGAATACATTAACCTAGCAGGTTTTTTGTGCCCATTGTTCATTGACCTATTTTTTTGTCATTACTTCCCAGTGTACAAACCTGGGGCCTTCAGGTATTTAAAATGATATGCACATACTGTATAAGATCTCCCCAACAGCTGGTTCTCTTAAGATTTCAGGAAGTACCATATTGACCACTACCCCCTCTTCTCTATACCTTCAATTAGCTTCATGTAAGTTGTGTCTCCTGGAAGAATAGAAACTCCAAAACTCTTCTTCCACAGAATTTGCCAAGGATCTGACTTTTCCAAAAACCAGAAAAGGCTTTCAGAAATAGTCCCTAAATGCACTTTAAAAATGGCCTTATCAAATGGGACTCAAACTTGAGACATAGAATTAAACTTTTACAAGCTGCCCTCGGAAGACTAACAGGGGCTAATTAAAAATATAACTCCTGTCACGGAAGTGAAAGAGAATCCTGTGTATTTCCCAATCCTGCTTCTGCAAATCCTTCCTGCTGAAACAGCTGAATCAGAACAAATTGCTTGTGTATGAGTTGCTTCAGCCATATGGTGGAAGAAAAAAAGAGCCGTGTGCCTCCTCAGCTATGTAGTAAATAGGAACTACCTCCACGTGGGTTTACACATTTATAGCTAATGTGGAGACTTATATGTGAAATCAGGGAAATTAAGTGAATTTGCGGGTATCTCTGGGACTTGAGGCTTATAACCTGTTAAAAAGGTGATATTCAACTAGGTACAGGTACAGGTATATTTTGATAGAGATATATATTTATCAGGGCTAATTTCTGCTATGAATAACCTTTCCTCATTCAAGTGATTAGAATACAAACAAGACTGCGTGAAAAATAGAACAAAATGGTTGTATGCAAAACCGACTAACAATAACATGGAAATTTTTTGATCCAAAGTGCGAGAGGATCACTGCACAAGGTTGGTGAATAGGATGTGACAGGGATGTCAGTAAAGGACAGGCGCAAAAGAGACATCTTGTTGTCTGTGACACATCATTGGTGTCATTCACTAATGAGCTCCTTGACATGTTGAGTATATAGCTCAGAATGTATCAACATTACTTCTTTTTTCTATCATTTCTACTGGAAGTCGGTTTAAACTTTCCATGATAGAAACCAAGGCTTGTGCAAAGGGGTGGTTGCATGTCTTGAGGAAGATTACAATTACATGTTTGACCTTATTTGGATGTGGCATTTGATAAATCTGGGATAATTAATCATGGAATAATCTATGAGATTATCCATTTGGGGCCTCTGTTTTTTCAGCTTTTGTTTGTGCTTCACTTGGTAGTTCTGTTTGCTGAGAAAGACTGCAGTAGTGCCAGGGATGAATGAGGAAACAATCCTGGAGAGAAATAAAAAGTGAAAAAATATGGTGTAAAGAAGGGGAACCTCTATAAAAGGAAAGAACTGAGTGAGGGCACTGAATGTATTAGCCAAATGCAGCAGCCTGAAGATAAAGCCATTAATCTGCTACAGCCCACCCAGAAACTTTAAATTCTCCGCAAACTTTCAGGAACCTAATCCTCCAATAAAAAAAATTCACACCTATGTCCAGAACCCCAAGCTGTCAGTGCTTACATAGTTGGTATTTTGTGTGTTTTGTAGGTAATAATTTTATTAAAAAAATCTCCTACTCTTGATAGATGCCATTTTAATGACCACTGTTACTTGCAAAATTGGAAAATAAATCAATATGTTGAGTTAAATTATCAAAATACACACAGCTAAAAATAAAAATTGAAGTTAAAAATTACAAATAGAAACAAACATGCAGGGAAGTGCTAAAATGAATGCAATCAGTTCCAGATTTAAAACAGCCTCCCCACACTCACCCTCCCCCCCTTTCCACTACTGGGTGGTCACGGATGCATGGCAGTTACTAGTGGTTTTCTTTAGAGTCATTCCAGACTTCTATTTTCACTCATTTAAAAATGGGAAGAAACAGAGGTATTGACTTAATTTTCTACATGTTCTGCACTAAGTTTCAAAATTAAGGAAGCAGCCTCCTGAAATGGTGGCAGAGTGTTCCTAATCAGTGGAGCAGCGGGAGTCTGGAGAAGGCTTATGGTATGGAGAAGTTGAGCTAAAAAGCCACGAAAATTTGTTATCCCTCAGGATGGATCTTACTAGGTCTATAGAGGGCAGTCTCTGACAGACAGGCTGGGATGGGCAAGGGCTGGGCTTCCAGGAACTAGCAAGGGATGCAGCCCACTAGCAGCTGAGTGATAGAGCATAACATTTGATGCCAAGCACCAGGTACTGGCCCTATGTAAACTTCTGGGGCTGATTTGGTACTTTACAGCTGAAAGCTGTGCTTCAAAAGAACCCTCTTGATCCAAACTGAAGGGGTAGTAGAGCCACAGACAGAGACTCTGTTCCCATCTTATGGTCAGTTGTAACACTGGACTATTTCAGTGAAACAGACGGAGCTGCCATTCTGACCTCTACTCCCTTGCCAGCCCCCATCTGCTGTGTGTCCTCAGTCAGGCCCTGTGTGATACAAAACTGCTTAATACCCAAAAGGATATCAGCACCCAGGGTTTTGTGTGAAATTAAAAAAGAACATTGTGTAGGAATATTTAGATAATACTGTGTGGGTTGGTATAACGTAATTAAGTAACCAATTAACACAGTTGCTTATTATTTTTTTGTTCCCATTCAGTTATTAAATAAGAACTTTAAAGGATGTTGCATTTCTACTTATTTTAACTTGCATATTCCTTACTTTTCCCTTTCTCACAGCACAACTCTGACAACCACTTGCCATTTCACTGTGGTTCTGAGGCACAACTGTGACTCGGTCTGACCTCCCCTACTAGAGGGGCAAGAGCTCAGCCTTTTGTCCCACCCATCCAGGTGCATTGATTTGGCAAGTCCCAGCTTGAAGTTCTCCTACATGTGTACAGTGCAAAGTTCAGGGTCTAAATACCCTGCCTTTCAGGGCATTAAAAGAATCACCTAGCTGTGAGGTAGCAAGGAGCTAATCTACCTCTCTCCCAAGGAAAAAAACACAAGAGTCAAGCGAAAATGTCCTGAGAGCCTGGCTTGGCTGCAGACAAACCTGTTAAAGCTTCCTGCACAGTCCTCCTCTCTAGACACAGGACTCTCCATACCCTGGATGTCAGCTTAGCTTTCCTAAAACTAAAATACATATTTTTAATGAGCCTTAGCAAGCTTTCTCTGCAAATATTCTTTCTGACATTCTAGAGTAAGTAGGGCAATAAATCACAGTGTAATGCAGGTTTCATGTTTGGTCTGCTGGGATCTGTGGAGCTGTGGCAACACAGCCACTTAGTTAGAATTAACCAAATCATCGGTCTGCTCACTGGCTTAATGGAAACCATTTTATATGCAGATTTGTTACTTGTTCTACTGCTGAACTGTAAGAACACTTGCACTTGTGTATGGCCCTTATACTGCACACAGCATAGCTCACTCTTCCGAAGCTGTGAGGTTGCTTATAGAAAAAAGTATTATTAGTCAGAATTAATAAGATTATTAAAACTGGTTTCGATGCTGCTGAAGGCAACCACTGTGATTTAGTTTTTAAATTAAGAGAAGATGGTGTACATAAGCTCCTGTAAAAAGGAATAAACGCTTCTCTTGTGCAAGTGCACCCAAAGGTAACATCTAGAAGACCACCTTCCATACATGTACATGGATTTTTGACAGGCCCATCTCATGCACAGTTCATCTGTAAGACACATGGGCACACCTGCAAACAGGTTCAGACTTGAGCACCTGGAACACTGGAGGCTCCTGTGCACATAAAGACCCTACACCCAATGACCTCTGTTTCATCCTTCACCCAGGAACTTTCCTCCTTTTTAGGCAGGGGTAAACCACACTTACATCACCACATTTCATTCCAAGACACAAATGCAGGCAGGCAAACTCACCGCTATGCATGTATGACAAGCAAATTGCTAAGTCTAGAGGCATGTATCTGTGGAAATACCACCCTAGACTTACCCACTTTCTCATGCTTTGTTTTTCATCAACATTCTGCTTCCCAGAAGCAGAAAACTGTGTCTGATGGACTCTCACCCACTCAGAGGAACTCTAAAGCAATTATATTAAGCACATGGCAAGCACACATCACTTAGCAGACTGCACTTACATCCACAGCTCATTCACCAGCCACGTGAAAGTGCTTCACAGTCACCCACAGTTTACAGACTTCTTCACTTTACATTTTCAGTTTTGCTCTATTTAACGTGTCTGTAGTTTTATATAGCCCCTGAAAATTAGTCATTCCTCCTTCTATCTGCAAATCAAATATAGCTTGATCAAAAAGAAAACAGAATTTAAATCTCTTTCAGGGGAAATAAAAATGTGCCATTCTGTTTTGAATCTTAAAAAGAATAATAGTGGTTATATTTTCCCATTGACTTAACAAGGCCAGCATTTCATGTGCAGTATTTCCTTTGCTCTGCAGTTTGAGGATGGGAATCGTGTTTCTTAACACAAAATGCAGTGTATCTCTGATCTTATCTGGAACTATAAAGTGCCGTTAGCTAAACAACAAAGTAATTAATGATTTTTTTTAAAAAATCAGCAAACGAAGCTCAACCAGTTCTTCTAGTTGAACCATTAGATGCAATTAACACTCACCTCAAATTTATTCCCTCATTCCTTTCTGGCATAGTTTAAAAACTGAACTAAATGGCTTCAAAAGTAACAGAAGCCTCAATTTAAGTATATGCTTAAAATTACTTAAAGCACTTTCCTGTAAAGAGGTTTCTCTGATCTCTGTTAACTATTTTCCTGAAAGTTCACTCAGGTGAAGGGTTTTTATTTGTTTTCCAGGTTCAGCTTCTTAGTTCCATGGTCTGTGAGCAAGTTTTGGGCTGGTGAATTGCTGTATGGTTGTTACTTATTTGGTAATAAGTTTAAGCAATCGAATGTGTTGAGTTAGAGACTGAAATTCTAGGTTCAAAATATAGTGTGCATCTATGACAGTATAAACAAAGTTGTGTTTATTTACCATATCATGAAATTAGTCATAATGTGTTTAAAATATATTATACCAATGCTTCTGACAGATATAACAAAATACGTCTTAATCAGTGTAAAATTAAGTGATTCCAAAACTTATGAATGAGCAACCCTTTTCCTACTGCAAGATACTGTCTTAATTTTACTGTTGCAATACTTAGAATTGCTTAGGCTGAAATGTTCCATGGCACACATCTAGCTCAGGCTGGCATTTTACTGAGAAGTGGGAGTTAAGTCCATTTTGATACTGTGACCAAAAAAGAACACGTCCTCCTTAGGAACACCACCACATTTTACAAGCAGCTCTCTTGAGAAGCTGCTTTGTTGAAGCATGGACTGAAAATCTGAGAGCCCAAAGAACTGCATCACTGTGAAATAGTGTGATGAAATAATGAAGGCTCAAAATATGAAAGCTCACGTATCTGGGGTTTTAGGTTTAGTATTCAGCGTTTTGGAAAATTAGGAGCTGCCCACCAGGCTCTGCTTGTTCCATCCCCAGAGTGACTGATGGTGCTCCATCCTCTTGCACTTCTTGGTATGTGGCTGGCCAATGCACATGTCATTCCAAGGAAGCATGATATAGTCTGAGGCTACAGCATTTCCCTGTACTTGTGCTTTTTGACCATTAAAGGCTGCTGCAATCCCAAGAAGAGTGTCATACTACTTAACAAGAGAGAATCTATTTTCTTACATAATAAAAATGTATATATTAAATTAAATACAAAAAGTGTTTTTAGAGAATACCAAGATTAAGGTTAAAATGAAAGAAATGCATTACTAATATATCCTACAGACTGCTGGGCCAACATTTTAAATTATGTTTTAAATAGTCCTGCTCTCACCACATAATTTCATTGTTCAGAATTTTGTATTTAATAATTAGTTCTCAATTTGCTCATAGGTATTTTATAGCCATTTAATCTTTTGATAACCCAACTCATAGCTTAGCTTTCCTAGAGCTGTTTACCCTACTTGCTGTTTATTTTAAGTGAGTAGAAGACCCCCCCCCCCGCCTCTAGACTGCCAGATTAAAGAAGCCCATCCTTTTTAGCCTCCATACACCCAGCAGATATCTCCACTCCCTTAGGGACTGACTATTCTCTAAATCTATACTAGTCTGAATTCCTCTTCTCTGAAAAATCAATGACTATTGTCCCAGGTTTCTCACTGGTGTCTTACCAGGGCCATGTATAACAGTATTAATGCTTTGCAAAACCTCAGTTGGAGAAAATGAGATTGATCTTAGGATCCCTATGACTTATGAAATTGTTAAATTTATGGCTTTCTGTGGCTGCTGCACATTGAAAGATAGTAACCTTGCTGTGACAGACTTGTATATCCAGAATGCTCCATCTGCCTTTATCATTTATAAGCACCAAACGCTTATCCCACAGGAGTAATGATTGCTGGTAGCCTCTACAAGCTTGGACTTGCACTCTGTACTTTTGCAACCCTTTTCTCCTGCCCCATTCATATGGTAACCCAGTTGTCCTTGCAAGTTATCTCAGTTCTTGCTCTCTATTAGCCGTGCCTCTTTGAGTTATGAGCAGATTTCCTTAATGTGCTTCCAAATCATTAATGAAAATACTAAATGAAAACAATGTCAGGGCCAATCCTTGTTGACTTCACGATGAGCTTCCCTCCAGGTCAAACCTTCCCTTTTCAGCAGCCCCCAGAGCTGATCTCCCTGCCCCCATGCCTCACTAACCTCACAAATAAAATTTCCCCATATTCTCCAGTTTAATTATTTCCTGTGCACCACTGTATCAAATACTTTACTGACCTCTAAATCCTTCTTTTTGTTTTCCTAGAGAATTCTTTATTTTATCTACTGAAGCCTTTGAGTTATTCGGTCAGAAGACCCCTTTTGTAGAGCCAAGACTGTGCTTGTCCCATCTACCATCTGTACATTATACTGCCTGGACTAATGAGGATCAAAGGTATTTCTTTTTATCACCTTGATCTAATTTTGCTCTGAAAACTCAATTATTGCTGGGAGCACCAAAGGTACCAACAGTATCATCCGTCCCTGTTTAGACTTGTGTCAAAACTAAAGGTCGTTTCTTGGCTCCAATAGGTGATCCTATCTTTCCCTGCCTGAGTTTATATCCAGCAGAGGTCTTTGACAAAATGAAATCTCAAGTCTGGAGCACAAGCAGAAGGGTTCCTGCTGTGGGATACCTATGAGGTTTGTTAGAGTTTAGAGACCGCTGAGAGCCACGCTTTCTCCTACACACTGCTGTGGGCAACAAATGGTGCTGCACAGTCCAGGGAGAACTGTCACTCTCCAGAAGGTTTGCTGTGAATGGAAAGGGAAGTTCCTGCATCCTTCAAATAACAGCACTCACTTCCCTTAGCTGAGGCTAATGTTTAAATTTATGCCCACTTGCTCTAGAGTCAGCATCTGAGACTGGTAACAGTCTTTTTAAGCTTGGAATCAAGGTGTATCTTAATAAATTTAGGAAGGACAGGAAGCATTTCTTACCCCTTCTCATAAATCTCTCCCCAAAGCCAAGAGACAGAAGATTACTTCTAAAATCTAAAATTCTGTACTTCAACAAAACTGTCCATAATAAAAAATAATATTCTGTGAGGGTAAAAAAGTTGTGTTTTCTTGCTCTGAAATCTGACAGAGCATTGTTTTAGTAGCATATTCTGAATTCCATATGCTCACCTGTAGACTGTCAGGAATAATGACTACTTGGGTGACTGAAGCACCATTATTAAAATAATGGAGTGTTTAGTCATTAAAAAGCAAAATGAATCCAATACCATTTCAAGTTCTAAACTGGCAAATTTGCAGAAAGCTCTCAGACCAACTTGAGAAGTCATCTTGGGAGTGGGGCACTCCTTCCCTAAACCACCTGCAGGGAGAGAGGCTCGAACCTGGCAGAGTAAAGTAATGCAGGTTCTGAACTGATGAACTCCCAGGGCCAAAACAACTCTATGTACCTACAATGAAAGGGCAAAAGCCAAAAGTTTCATGGCACAGGAGAGCCAGGTCAGTTCAGGGTCGCTGCTGCCTCTGCAATGGTGTATGGGCTTTGAGGACTGACTGCATGGTATTAGGAGTCAGACCATGCTCTGCACTACAAAAGGCAAACACAAAATAAAACACTCCCTAGAGAACCCATCAGATTAGGCAGTCTTATGAAGTTGTGTCCTGCATTAGGAAGTTGCCCATATTCAATTAGTAAAAGAATAGACAGACACAAAGAGGGTGATGAGCACTTCAGCAGCTGGTGGTTTGTTCTGCACTTGGAACTGTCACAGTGAGGCAGAGAGCAGCACCTCTCTCCAACATGGCACCCATTTCAGCTGTGCACTCACCTGTGTTTCTAAAGAAAATGATATGAACCCTGCCCTTCCTAAGACTAAAATTTCCTTCAGCGGATTACAGAGGGCTGCAGTCAAAAATAGTAATATAATAAGGAAGTATGTTGAATCGTGATACCCTGAGACCTTTGATGGCACCCAAGCCAGTATTTCCTTGGCAAACAGCCAGAAGGTTCTCACTCTCCTTGCTTTGGGAGAAAAAAAAAAAAACATGAAAACATGACCCAAGTGTTAAAGCTACTGAGATGCGTGCCTTGGCCAGCAAGCAGATGTCATGAGAATTGGGAGATTCCAACACCTTGCCCCAGCTTCTAGAGAAGAGGTGGATCTCCAGTGAGGAGTAGCCTGGCTGGGAGTGGTAGTGTTCCTGCACTTTTGCAGTTGGTTTCCCTTCAGTGTGAGGCGGATGGGAACCTCTGATGCCCTGAGCATCTCTACAGGGTGTCCCGCTCTGTGGACTGACCTGGCCAGAGAGCAGCAGCATTTGCCTAAACATCCTCCTGCCTCAACATCAAAATGGGCCACTGCTCCTATGCTTTTCTTCTTTGATTTGCTTGGCAGTAAACCACTGAAATCACATCGATGGGCACTGGAGATAAGGAGCTAAGGATGGGCCAGAGATAAGGAAAGCATGTTATAGCCCTTGCTGCTGTTAAGAGCAGGTCTCAGTCTTAGAGAAAAGCGTAAAAGGAGAAGGTTCAAGCCCCACACTGGTGATGTGAGGCCACGTGCACCCCCATCCCCACCCCACATGCAGGCAGGGAGTGAACTCACCTGGTGTGATGTCCGTAGCATCACAGCAGTAAGATGTGCATACGCATGTTAGTAACTTCTGCCTTAGACTGGAAGTAGCACATTTGAACAAGCATAAGCAGTCAGCTACTCAAATACTCAGTCTATGAAAGTTAAGTACAGATTTGACAAGGAGACTAGGTAAGGCAGTAACTATACCTTGCAACAACTAAAGCTCCTTAAGCTGGAAGCTTAAAAATTGCTGCTATGGCCCTATTTCCTTAACTGTAAACTCATGCATTTTTACAATCTATTATTCAATCTGGACAACTCTGTCTCCAATCCCAGTGAAAGAGTAACTGATGTAGATACATCTGGAGAGATTTTAGCCTTAGCTGGAGAAGACTTCCCATCTACAAAAATGTGCTGAGCAATAAGAAGGATAAACACCAGAACCTTCGAAGACAGGCCAATGGTGAGAAAAGGTTGATTTGTGCAAAATCTTGGCATGCACCCAATCATTATTTATATCAAATTACAAAATGCTTTAAAACCTTCATGTTAGATGCTCAGTCTATGAAAAACTGCTAATAGGCTTTTTTAGCAAAGATATTAGTTTTAGTGTTTTATGCTGCAGTGCAAATACAATGCTAGGACTAAGAATCAGAGCAACAAAAATGTGTTAAAAAGGGAAACATAATTCAGAATAAAAAGTCAGAGGGATTTCCAATCCACCTCAAAACCATGTGTGCAGAGAAGGGGGCTAATCTTATTCCCTGCAATTATTTCTTCAGGTCCATTAAATTCATACATTTAACTATTTCCAATTACTATGCATATATAGTGCTCTATGCCAGTGATAAGATTCTGCTGGTTGTGTATTTTAAAACCATCATCAGGATCAAAATTTGGAGTTCTTTTCTCTTTGTATTTTTTTAAACTCATTTATTTGTGCAACTTCATTACTTTCTGACTTACACACATGGAAACGTGTTAATAATTGTACTCTTTACTATTAAAACTCCTTTTGTTGGGAAGCAGATTTGAAGATAAATGTAAGCAATATATATATAACTATCAAGGAATTATTTATTTTATCACTCTTTACCTAACACAAAATGGTCTTGATATAAGTGAAGGCAAAACCCCAAAAATAGCACAACCAATACTGTCACACCTTACAAAATCTGGAAAAGACTCATTAGTAAGGACATTTATTTTAAACAACATCTTTATTTTTGTACCAGAATATGGAAAGCTCTGTAGGTTATGTGGTTTATTTGGTTGGTTCACTGCTGTATATATACCTATGCATCCTGGTGTTCACAGTGTGAGCCATGGAACTAAGAAGAGAATTTAATACTTCTTTCTTTTATGACCAGTATTTAAAATTTAAATTTCTTTTATGAGCAGAGAATTTAATACTTATTTCTTTTATGACCAGCTTATAAAGATTGTGTTTGATTATTTGGAAAGGCTGATAGTGAATCCGTCACATGACTTGATGGAACTAAACAGGCAAAAATGAGTCCTCATTGATGATAGTCTTAAAAAAACCAAAAAATATGCTTGAAAAACACTGTGCTTTACTGTAAATTAGAAATCCAGAGAGCACGCTACTTCAGAGTTTATAAATTCCTAGAAAAGGAAATAGATAAAATGAAAACAAAATGGGTTCTTTGAAAGATGTTGTCATTTTCTTTCTGAGTAGCACTAACTAAATAACAAAAAACCCCCCCACACAAAAATTAAATGTAAATTCAACATCTAGGACAGTTTGCAAATCACTTTTGTGGCCCCAAAGCAGGATAAAAGGAAATAAATATACTTCATGGTTGGTAACCTATTAACTGACACCAACTGTTGCAGCTGCGAATAAAACAAATTCATGATAAGATTAGATATGTTGTTTGCACCTGGCCATCTGTAAATTGCTGCTTACCATAAGAATCACATGCTTTCTACTAGTCACTGTGATAAATGCAGAGTAACTGTTGTTGGTGGGGTGGTTTTTTCCCTTTGGTAAACAATAGATGAAATAATAAGAAAAAATTGGTATGCAGTGGATTTGTTTTTCTACAGTTTGTGCAAAGTTTGCCCTGCTGTTTTCCTGCTTTTAAAGAAAGAAGGAGCAAATCAAATAAATGAGACTGTATCTCACCAGTGTGGACAGAATAAGGCATCAAAATGTGTTTCCGATGGAGAGAGGAAATAGCACTCTGTAGTGAAATTGTCTTCAGGACTCCAAAGGCCTTGCAAGATGTCCTATGGTTTTGAACAAAACTACAGTGTAGGTTAAGTTACCAGCAGCTTGAGAGAGTCACAAACAGCACCTGAGTAACAGGTGATGGTGTCGATGATGATGATGGTTATCCCTTATTTTCTGGCTAGGAAAACCACACAAGAAGAGGAGGCTCATTGCACGTGTGGTGTTCGGATGCTGCCTTGCCTACTCATGAGTGGGTGTCAAAATGCTGAGCAGAAGAGGGTGTCTGTGAAGAGCAGCATGGGGCTGCTGCAGAGACCAAGGTATTCAAAGCTTCTGTCACCCCCTAGAAAGCAGCACTCATCCCCTCCAAAGTTGCTGTGTCCCTCCACACATCAGTGCTGGGGTTGGTGTCTCCTCAGGGAGGGCAGCAAACCTGAGTGGGCCCAGGGAGCACACCCAGAGCTGGAAAACACCCAGCCAGCACCCACTCCTCTCCAGAGGCAGTGCCATGAGCTCATGGGTGCCTGGCCACCCTTCCCAGCAGCAGGACAGCTTGGTACCACAGCCCAAACCAGCAGGAAGTTTTCCTGCTTTATCATGGAAGGATGCTGCCTGAGAGGTGTCTTGAAGGATTACCAGCCCTGAGTAGACTTGCCAAATGTGCAACCAGACCTAGCAGTCACAAGTCAGTTTGAAGAATCAAAAGCCAGAATGATAAATAAGGAGTGCTTAATGATTAATAAGGAGTGCTCTGAATACAAAACCTTTTTTTACTCCAGATGAATAATTTTTTTACTCTAGCTAGACATTATCCTCCATTCTATTAGCTAAACCTTAAAAAACTGCTCAACCATACTGCTGAAAATGTACCTGTGCTGTAATTTGTCTTTGTTTCAAATGACAGTATCAGCTATACAAGTCTCTCATTTAAGTAATGGCATATCACAGCAGCCAACATGAATATTACAGCCCTCATTAAACAACAGATTCCACCACTCCTGTCACTGTCTGCTTAATATAGCGCTGTTGCCCTGTGTTCCAAAAGAAGAACAATTGCAGGGGGTGAAAAAAAAAGTAAATAAAATCAAATGTCTGAGTTGAAGTCTAACCATGGCTCTGAGATAGCTGAGTGTCAGATATCCTTTCACAGCTGGATTTGCTTAGAAATTTGTGAACAATCCAAAGAGAGTCAGACACCACTTCTGCTACCCTAGTTTGCAGTAATTTTGGCATTACATGTTGAGCTTTTCTGAGAAGCAGCTTCAAGCCTGTTTAACACCAGGATGTACAGCAGCATGCATTTTGAAACCTCAGTTACTGAATATAGATATGAAGCATATAAGATTACAAAATACATCAGCATATATCTATCTATGTAAGAACAGCAGAACTTCTTCCATTTATAGCAGTAAAGACGGTAATATATTTCTAGGATAAGAAAATGGAACAACAAAAATAGATTACTTGAGAAAGTTTAAGTGATGTATGATTTTTATCTTCATCAGTAGGTGACCAATTTTTCTGCTTACGTGCTCTGTGTGATTCCGAAGACAAAATCAATAAACTACCCATAGGTAAAGTTTTGCAAAGCTGGATGGAATGAGAGCTGTGCTGTGGGTGAAGGCTGTTTAAATTTCCTTTATGTGATTAATAACAAATTAGTGCAGAAGTTATACTGGAGGCTGAGAACAGGGAAACAAAGTTCAAGACACAAAAAGCTGTGGGCTGGTGATATTAGGCAAAGGAGCCAAAAGCCTGCTGGTGCTTGCTTGGTGGAGCCCTCCCCTCAGGATGGAATGGGGAGCAGACTTGTGCACAGGGGAGCAGCAGGACAAGAGCTGGGCAGCATCACAGCCCATTCCCAGCTGCTGTGTAAATACCTCAGAGAACTGGAGTCACCCTGGAATCACTGCCGATGGAATGCATTAAACAAGGATGAGAACCTAAAAGGCTATTATTTTTTCTGGTGCCTGAGATGGCTTATTTACAGTTAGCTCAGGTATTTTTACTCCACACCACAGTCTGCAGTGTATATCTATCCTAAAAAGGAAGTGTCTCCAGTGTGTATTTCTATAGGAACTTGACACACTTCTGCCTTTTTAGCTCTATGGTCTAAATACTGGGGGTTTTCCCCTGTGGTCTCACTATTTTTTTCTGCCAGCGATTTTTTTCTCCCCCTTGACAAGGTCATGCACAGAAGTCTTGAGTACAGTGGCTGTGCATATGCACGTGCTCGTTTTAGCCACATGCTGTGGTGCCTCAGCGCTGTTCCTTGACAGTCGCACACCTCCGGAATGAGCCTTACTTAACACACCTGGTACAAGACACACAAGACGCAGCCTTGTATCCTGGTTGCTTTCATACCCTGTGAAACATCTACACTGTTTCCACACAACATCCGGGCCGCCCCTGCAGAGGCTTTCTCTGGTGCTTTTTGTCGCAGGGGTGAGAGCCTGAGGAAATCCGTAAGATCTGCAGTGAAACAAAGTAAGCGCCTCAACGCCCCCGCCCTGGGGCACACGTGGGCAGCTGCGGGTTATTCCATCCCTGGGGCTGGAATGGTCCGTGGGTAGGGATGCTGCAGCATCACCCACCAGCACCACTACCTTCCACCTCGGAGATCCACAAAGACCAGGAGGAGTGCATGAAGGAGTAGACCTCAAAGTCCTGGTGAAAGCAGGTTCGATGAAGTCTAAGCAATGTTGGTGTAAATGCTGACTTTCTGTATTATATCTGGGAGATGCCTGGGTTGTAAGGCCATTTTAAAGCATCTTATTTGGCATTGAATCGTGTAACTTATCAATAGCTCTGAGCAGATTACTAACTTGTGGAAGTGACCCCCATCCTGAACTGCCCATCAGCCAGACATTAAAATAAGGATTTTTTTAAAAAAAAATTGAATTAAATTAGAATAAGAACAGACTATTTGGATGTGCACAGTCTTTCCTGAATACAGCGATGTTTTCTAACTCAACAACAAGATTTACACCTCCAATTTCAAAGGCAGTCCCAAAAAACAAACGAAGGGCTTAGCAGGTAATCTTTCTATGGAAGAGCTTTAATTAAGCAGAAATGCAACATTTGTTACGTTTTTCAACTACTGCATTTATAACTCACAAAATTACTATACACTAGCATACTCTTATACAATTTAAATAATGTAGTAATTTTATAAAGCAAAATTGAACCGTTCAGGGTTTTTTTTTTTTATTAATTTCTGATATTTATTTAAGACACCAGACTTTGTGTTATTGGTGGAAACACAGGAGCTCATGATTAAATTTTTTGAATAATACATAGAAAATGCCTGATTCTTGTAGTGTATAATATTCCAGTTTCCCAAGGTTACATATGGACAATTTATCTCTCATAGCAACTAAGCTTAAATACAAACTCTGTAGAGCAATGCAAATTCAGACATCCTGCCTCACTTGAGCACACCTGCACATTGAGATAACTCCAAATACACTTCTTGAGTGTGACAGCTAGACCAGGATTACACAGGGTAGTGTAGAATTCCACCACCTTTTTCTGGCATTCTGTTCAAAAAGGTACAATTCTTAGAGAAAACAAGGTTTTGAAAAAATATTTATTTTAAAAATAAAAATTCATGTTTAATATCAAACTAATAAACTTATTCTGCACAAACAGCCTAAGCAAGGTAGGTCACAGAGATTATAGAAGAGATCCTGGCAAGTACAGAGTTGTATCATTGGAGCAGTCTATTCAGAAAGATTAAAAACCAATCTACTTACTAGTTGTCACACCAGCACCATCATTAAGAACAATTATATGGAAGGAAATCAGGATGAAAGCCAGACTTCTATTTGTCCTGAGCACAAAAGGGGGGAAAATTACTTTTTTCTCTCATTCATTTTAGATTTAAATGTATTTTTCCTCTTTCCACCAGAACCTCCTGTAGCTTTTTTGATCTGTGCATCAGAAAAATTAAATAAAAATTGTTTGACAGGAATTAATCCATTAACGTCTGAGGACTATGGGACTGAATGAAGGGGATTGATTTTTTGAGTGCAAAGGCAATTTTATGATAGAAAGTACTAAACACTCTCTAAGGATGTAAATGATAGACCACTCTTAGTCTACCTCTGCCAGAATACCTTAGAGTAAACGGATAACCCCAACTGCTTGCATGTTGCCAGAGGAATTTTCTTTATTTAGAGCTGGATCCAGTGGATAAGCACTTGTTAATAACCCAGAGCTTGCAAAAGAAAGAAAGGACTATTTTCACAACTAAATAGTATGTAATAAGTTTTTCTCTGTTTTTCCTCCTTGATTTAACTATCTTGAATATATCACTCAAGAAATGACCTCACAAAAACTGTTAGAAATGCTAAGATCTACATTTTTCAAAACCCCTTTTTTCTATGTGCACAGGGAATACCTTATGCCTCCTTTCCAGAAGGACTAAGTACAACCAACATTTTTCTTAATACAAGAAGATATTCATACACCGAATTTAATAGTGCACAACATCCCACTTGAGGATCTTTGGAAACAACCCACATTTAGTTCAATGCACCGTGGTTTTGTAGTTCCCTCTTATCAATGATGCTAAAGTCTGGGTGACGTCATGATGTTGTGGAAGTGGGCACAAATATTACTACATTCTTGGTACTATGTGGGCTTCTGCTGAACTGCCTGCTTGCAGCTGTTTGCTCTTTCATAGTGATGGCAGGAAAAGATGAGCTGAACGTTACCCGGGTGGTGGTGATGATAAGGTTGTAGGAGAAGGCAGGGGAAGGTGAGAGCAAGCAGGAAGGAGAACACAGATGGCTGGGAGGGAGCGTACGGGGCACAGGCGAGGAACACGTTCAAAAAGTGTAGTGGTCCAAAGAAGTGGGGCCCTCCCTCCCTGACCCTCCTGCAGGGAGGAAGGATCGGCACTGTCAGAGAGCTGGCTGCAGGCACCGCCAGCCGCTGCTCCCCTCCGCTGGCTCTCCTCCTGGGCTCCCCTTCCCGGGGTGGCCTTCACGCAGCTGCAGCTCATGCATATGCAATCTGCTGCTACATATGCAGTAGACCGGTAATTCCTCTTCAACCTTGTGGCTTTTCACTTCGCAGAAAAGGCTTGCCAAAACGTCTTCAAAAATGAACTAAAAGCTCTTCCTATATGAACCTGTTAAAAACCAAAAGAAAAGTTACTAAATCTTACAGGATTGAATAAGGATTGAATTGCAATTCTCCTTCTAAGTAAATGCAAACAATGTGTTTTCCAAGTTCCTTTTTCATTATTATTTTTAACAGAGCTTTTTGAACTTGTACTCTTAGAGAACACGTTTAAACTTAAAAAGTCACCGAAGTCGATAAAGGATAGAAAGTATTATCATGTTTTCTTACTAAAATCACTGGAGAGGTGTTCCTGCCCTCCCAAACGAAACATTTACATATGAGTGATAAATATCTGAATTAATATAAATACGTATATGTAAATGGATTCTTACCTACGTAGGGTATTAAATGAGCTTGAAATGTGTTGGCATTCTCATAACAGGAGCACTGGGTGTCTATGAGCAGGCTTGTATTCAAGTAAAACGCAAGTGAATATACAGTCTGGAAGGAAACAATACCATACAACTTTAGGCAACAGATTTTCACTCCTAAGTAAATAATGTCCTCCATAAAACACTTCCCAGTAATAAAAGTTATTTTCCACAAAGCTATCGGAGAGAGTTCAAAGCGTTTATGAATCACGTTAAATAAAGGTACACTGTGAATAGGAGTGATGCAATTGTACAATGGAGTTTTCTTCTTGCAAACAGGACGAAGAAGGAGGGCCCACTTTCATGTCTCAGTTTACACCTCTGATCCTTAAGCGCGCTCTTTGATCTTTGATGAATATATGTTATCATCACGTTATTTTAAAAGACACGGCTCTTTTTTTTTTTTTTTTTCTTTAATGGCAAGAATCTCATCTACTTTATTTTCTTTGGATCAAAATAGGCAATAGAAAGGTGGTGGGGAATGTGTTCTTCAGCAGCATACCTCCGCTCTGGCCTCCTCATTTGCAGTTCAAGAAGGCTAAAATAACCCAAATACACCTATTTCAAATGTGGCACAGAATGCCAGGAAAAATGTGCATTACAGGGGTGAATTTTGGTCGCAGAGAGGAAAACACTCAGAAATAATACTGGGTTTTTTTTAAGATAAATAAGATGCTGCCTTTCCACATCCTGTGGATGCCTATCACGGAGACACGGGAAGCAAGATGTCTGTGAATCACCTTTCATTCATTCCCCGCAGCGCGTCCTGTAGGGTCGCTGGGCGACCCTCGGATGTCACTGCTCCGGACGCGCCGGGGTGAGAGCCCTGCTCCTCCCGTGCCGGTGAGCACGGCCCACGCGGGTTCAGTCCCGCGGGGCCGCCGCCACCTGGCCCCGCCCCGCCGCGGGGACCTCGGGGGGCGGCGGGGGGCGCGGGGAGCCGCGCCCTGCGGGCACACATCCCCGCGGAGCGCCCACCGCGCGGCTCCGCGCAGCCCTGCGAGCGGGGGCTGTGCGCAGCGCGGCGGGGGCGCCTGCTCGGGTCACAGCGCGGAATTGACGAGCGTGTTAATGAACCCGAGCTCGCCGGGCCCCGGCGGCTGCGGAGCGCGGGCGGCTGCAGAGGGTGAGAGGCGGCCGCAGCAGCTGCGGGGGCCTCTGGCTGCGCAGCGCCAGGGCAGGGAAGCGCTCCGCGCCGGCGAGGGCACGCAGGAACACGCTCACGGGGGGGAAGGTCTGCTCCCGAGAGCTCAGACGGAGTAAGCTGCAAAGCACTTCCCACAGCCTACGGAGCTGGGGGTGTGGAAAAGATCAACGGCAAGGGCTGCAGTTAAAGGAGCCCGTGCGCTGGTAATCCTCAGTTGAAAGCAGAAGGGGGGGGGGGGGAGAAAAGAACGGGGCTAAATCTGCGTGTCCTTAAGACGTTTTAACCGGTGGGGACTGCGTGCTCATTCACACATAAAATCTGCAATCAATCATAGAATCATAGATTCATAGATCGGTTTGGGTCGAAAGGGACCTTAAAGATCATCTAGCTCCAACCCCCCCTGCCATGGGCAGGGCTACCACCCACTAGATCATGTTGCTTAGGGCCCCATTCAACCTCGTCTTGAACACTTCCAGAGATGGGAATGATGGAATCAATGCTCGAGGCGCCCAGCCCTGCAGTAGATTTGTCCAGAGCATTGTTCCTGAACAATATCTCTTGCTCCATGCGCAAGGCGAACTGCAGATCCCGGTGTGTGAGAAGGGTGCTCTCAGTGCCCCTGCCCTTAAACCCCGCATCGGGGTTTGGCATCACTCGCACCCTGTTCCGGCGGCGTACAGCTGACTGCGTGGGCACTGCCGCTCTTTGATGCAAACCCACCGAATTTCAGTCAGAAACTTGCAGCGTTATGCTGCTCCGTAAAACCACAGGGGGGAAAAAATAATTTAAAAAATACTAATCGCGGGTTCGCTAGCTCCGCGTTTTCCCACGTTTGGCAGAAGAGGCTCAGCGCTGCCACCTCGCGTCCCGTACCGCATCCCCGGCCTCATCGAGCCTGCAGGAAACAGAATGGAGTTTCAAGGCTTTTTAAGTTGTAAAAACGCGGAGAAGTCTTGCCAATGCACTTAAAACTTCATTTTTAGACGGAAGCTGAATGCTCGCGCTTTACGCCTAGGCTTAAAAATTTAGGGAGCTGGAAGGTACTTTCAGTCCGCCACTGGAGGATTAGGGATGGAAGCAATTAAATTTGAGAAAACAGCTAAGAAATTGTAGTAAAATGCTTTTATAGTTTCACATCGTGTTCTTACACTTGCTTTATTAAGCAGCTCAAAATTTCACTTGTGTGAAGTTTTTGTTCAGGAAAAAATACTCTTCTCTCCATACCACATACATGCTTATTGAACCAAGATTAAATGGATGTGGCTGCTTTGATCAGGAAGACACTTAACTCCTCACCTGGAGATAAATTTTATTCATGGTGGTCAAGACCTTGCAGAACTTAACCAAGTGAAAAGCTTCTGAAGCTTTTTCTTTCTATGTTTGCCTATCAGTTTGGGTTTTGTTTGTTTTGCTTTAATTTGTGTCTAGAAACACGAGAATATTTTACTTGCTTTGTAGTTTAAACAAATTGATATTTATATGTAAAATACGACAGTTGGGGGTTGAAATCCTGCTGGATACCGTGCTGACAGGTGGAGCAGCCAGAAGCTACTGACTGCTCCCAGTCCCAGTTTTTCACGCTGCTGCACATGAATACCAAGAGTGTAAGCAAAAGCCAGCGCTTATTCCTGACACCAAACCCACTGCGAGCCTCCATTTCTGTAGATGTTGGTGGTATAGGGTAAAACAGATTCGATCTTAGCTTTGGGGCTGCAGGGGAAAAACACAGCGTGATTTAGTACTTATGAAGTGTAAAGGTGAGAAACTCCACTGATGTCACTGGATGTCGTCAACCTAGAGGAAAGCAGTATTTTATCCAGTCTTGGCCAGAGGCTGTATGAGGAATCAATGTATTATTTTTGCAAGCAAACCAATAATTTAATTTGCACCTTTGTAAACAGTCTCAGTAATGTAGGTGGCCTACCCGAGGAGGTACTGAGAATTCAGGATTTTTCTCAGCGCTTCACAAGCAGTGTACACTGAGTCCAGTATGAGATCTTAATATTCAAAGCCTGTTCTCAAGCCAGCTAGGAACTCTGCTAAAGGATCCTACCATAAATTTTCTTGCAAAAATGTGTACTTTATTTTTAGACCTCTATCTTAGACATTTTAGCTGTATCCAGCCATTATTTTGCTTCTGATTTAAAAGGTGTTTTTAACTGGTGTTGTGTAGAACAAAAATTTTCACAGCTGTTTTGCCTAAAAGCTTTTCTGGTCCCTGACCTGATGAATGATGTGAGGAATCTTTGGGAAGTAACACTGCCATTGTTTTTATGGTCTTACCCGGCCCCCTTTACCTGAATATTGGAGAGGGGGTTGATGCTAAGAGGCCTTAAGGGCTGCTGCACAGCGCCTGACCTCGCCGCCCTGCTTTTCTTCACTATTACTCATGGCAGGGCAGAGGGAGGGGCACATGAGATCAAACAGCAATCCCCGAAAAGCACCTTGCACCCTAGGAAGGGCCCCGGAGACGGGGGGCCCTGCTCGGCGAGGCGGACTGGCAGAGGCACGGCAGCACCTCCGCCCCAGGGCCGGTACCTGCCCGCCGGCTGCGCACCGCTCCTTCCTCCCGCGGCCCCTCCCGCTCTCTGGGGACCCGGCGGGGCCGGGCCGGGACCCTCAGCCGCAGCTTCTCCCCGGGACTGGGATCGGGCGTCGCGGCGGGACCGCGGCATACGGGAGCGGCAGGTAGCGAAACGCAGAAAGGGGGTCGGAGGGTAAAAGCGTGATAAGGGCAACACCTCTTCCTCGTTCGGAGCCGGGGAATTTGGGAAGGGTGGCAGCGGATGGGTTGCTCAGCGCCGTGACTGGTGCGGGGCCCGGCGCTCCGCGGGAGGTGCCCGCTGCCTGTCCCATCCCACGCCCTGCGCCGCTCCGCTCCAGCTCCGTGGCGGAGGGGGCGTGACGGCAGCGCCTCACGGGCGCTTCTCCAGGGCTGGCGACCCCTCCGTGACACTGCGCGTGTGGGCGTGGGGACGGGCAAGGGGCAGCCTCCGGCATCCCCCGGGCAGCGCTGCCCGCTGGGCGTGAGGCGGCTCCGGGACGGCAGGAACACGTTCCCGGCCCTTTGTGAGGGCAGGTGTCCCCGCTCGCCGCCCCGCAGCCACGGCGCGCGGGGGCGGGACGGCTTGGTTGCCCTCTCTCCCTTTCTTTTTTTTTTTTTTTTAATAATTATTTGTACTATGATGATTTTTGCTGATTTCCTAATCTTTTTTCCCCGGCAGGGAGGAGGGGAGGGAGGAGCGTGGCCGGGAGGCGGGGGGTAAGGGGGTCGCGGGCACGTGCGCGGCGAGGCGCGGGGCGGCGCGCGGAGCTGCCCTCCTGCCCCTTTTAAAAAGTTCGCCCCGCCGCCGGGAATGAGGTCAGCGCGGGCGCTTCCCATTGCACGCGGCCATTATTACCGCTCCGCGCCGGCCGCCAATCCCGGGGAGGCGGGCGGGGCTTGGCACGCGGAGGGCGTTGGATACAGCGTGCGATTGGCCGCGGGGCGGGCTGCGAAAGGATAAAGCGGCGCGGGGCGGGCGCGGGGTCCGCTCTCAGCTGCGGCCGGCGGAGCGCGGCGTGCGGGGGGCGCGGGGCAGCGCCCGGCGGGCGGGCGAGCGTGGGGGGCGGCGGCGGCGGCTCCGCGGGGCTCCGCGCGCGCGGAGCAGCAGCAGCACCACCACCGCCGTCGGCAGAGGAGGAGGAGGAGGAGGACGGGACTGGGCGCCCGGCTCGCCGCTCTTCCTGCCGGGGACGTACAGACTCGTTCATGCACGAGCGCTTTTTAATTTTTCTTTTTTTTACGGCGATTTTTTCAATTATTATTTTTTCATTCTTCTTATTTCTTTTTTTTTCTTTTTTTCCCCCGAGGGGTTTCCTTTTCGCTCGGTACCTCGAAACTGCCACATTCAGCCTGCACAAACTCCTGGCCGCCGACCCCACCGCCACCACGGGTCCTGGAGCCGGGATTTTCGGGGCTTCGGGGGCGCGCCGCCTCCCCCCTCCCCCGCGGCCGTGCACGCTGGCCGTGCCCAGCGCTGAGAGACTTTCGGCGGCAGGAGTGCCGCTCTCCTGAAACGCTGCGGGCAGGCGGAACGCACTTGTGAACTGGACCAGCTGCTTCGGGGAGGGGGGAAACCCGATGTGGTGAGGAAAAAAAGCAGACCGACACCTCCCTCCAAAAAAAAAACCAAACTAAAAAAGCCCAAAACACCCCAAGAAAAAAATAGCAAACTTGGACGGGCGGCTCGCGGCGCTGCTTTTGCAGAAACTCTTGTCTGACCGCGGGCGGCCCCGCCGCTCCTCCTGCTGCTGCCGCCGCCACCGCCGCCTCGAGGGGGAGAGGACCGCGCCGCCGGGGACGAGGCGCCGGTGTGGACGTACAAGTGGTGCGGGGAGCGGGGGCGCGGCCGCGGGGGGCTGCGCCGTCCCGGTGCCGCTGTGAGAAGTTGCGCGCCCTGCCCCGCGCCGGAGCGGCGCTGAGCTCCGGAGCGGCGCTGAGCCCCGGCGAGCCCCCCGCCGCCGCCGCCGCGATGGTGCAGCAGACCAACACGGCGGAGAACACGGAGGCGCTGCTGGCCGCCGAGACCTCCGACTCCGGGGCCGGCATCGAGCTGGGCATCGCCTCCTCCCCCACGCCGGGTTCCACCGCCTCCACGGGGGGCAAGGCGGATGACCCGAGCTGGTGTAAGACGCCCAGCGGGCACATAAAGCGGCCCATGAATGCCTTCATGGTGTGGTCACAGATCGAGCGGCGAAAGATTATGGAGCAGTCCCCTGACATGCACAACGCCGAGATCTCCAAGCGCCTGGGCAAGCGCTGGAAGCTGCTCAAGGACAGCGACAAGATCCCCTTCATCCGGGAGGCGGAGCGGCTGCGCCTCAAGCACATGGCGGACTACCCTGACTACAAGTACCGGCCCAGGAAGAAGGTGAAGTCGGGCAACAGCTCCGCCAAGCCCGGCGACAAGGCGGACAAGGGCGGCGGGGGCGGCGCCGGCGGGGGCAGCGCGGGCGGCGGCTCCAGCGGCCCCGCGGCCCCCGCCAAGCCCGCCCCGAAGAAGGGCGGCGGCGGCGGCTCCAAGCCCTCCCCCGCGGGCGGCGGCGGCGCGGGCGCGGGCGGCAAGCCCCACGGCAAGGCGGCGGGGGGCAAGGCCGCCCCCTTCCCCGGGGAGCCGTCGGCCGCGCTGCTGCCGCCCGAACACCAGGCGCTCTACAAGCCCCGGGGGGCGGCGGGCGCGCCCTCGGGACCCGGCAAGCCGCTGGCCGAGAAGAAGCTGAAGCGGGTCTACATCTTCGGGAGCGGGCAGGCGGCGGCCGCCTCCGCCTCCCCCAGCGGCGCCGTGCCCGGCAGCCCCACGCTGAGCAGCTCGGCGGAGGCCGGAGACCCATTGAGCCTCTACGAGGAGGGGGGCGGCGGCGCGGGCCGGCCCGACGGGGACTGCGGCGGCGTCGCTTGCCCCTCGCCCTCCGGCTCCGGCTCGCCCTCGGATCACCGCAGCTACACCAGCTTGCGCGCCTCCTCCCCGGCCCCTTCGACGGCGCATTCCTCCTCCGCGTCCTCCCACTCCTCCTCCTCTTCCTCCTCCGGCTCCTCTTCGTCGGACGACGAGTTTGAGGACGACCTCTTGGACCTGAACCCCAGCCCCGGCTTTGAGAGCATGTCCCTGGGCAGCTTCAGCTCCTCGGTGCTCGACCGGGACCTGGATTTTAACTTCGAGCCTGGCTCGGGCTCGCACTTTGAGTTCCCGGACTATTGCACGCCGGAGGTAAGTGAGATGATCTCGGGGGACTGGCTGGAGTCCAGCATTTCCAACCTGGTCTTCACTTACTGAGGCGAGAGCCGGGCCCTGCTGGAGGAGGCACCGGCGCGCGTGGCTGTCGGCAGGACTCGCCCGCCCCGCTGGGTGCTTTTGTGTCTTTTTCTGTTTTGTTTGGTGTTTGTGTTTTGGTTTTTTTTAGGGGGGGAGGAGGTGTTTTGTTTGTTTCTGGGAAGGGGCTGTTGAGAAACTGCTTCTTGTGCTCGGGGAAGGAGCGGGATCGCCCTCTCCTTGCGGAACGGCCAGCAGTCCCCTTCCTCCGGCTGCAGACGGACCCGCACACACCCCCTCCGAGAGAGGAGCCTGACGGTGCTTTTTGAGAGACTGGCGGGAGCGAAACGCTGTCCTTTTCCCTTTTTTTATTTCCTGAAAAGAGAGACAGAGAAAGGGGGAGGGAGGGGGAAACCACATACACCTCTGGGTTCTTTGTTACTGCCCATTTTATACGAATAAAGAGGAGGGGGAGCGATGCGTTGTGCTGAGCGCACACTGGATGTCTTGAGTATTCCCTCTTTCCTATGAAAGAGCGATCAGAACTGCCTGGAAAAAGGAAAAAAAATCCACCCAAACCCTTTACAAGGTTCACATTTGTGGGGAGAAATCTTGTCCCGGTTTCTTCTGCGGTGAGAGGAGGCAACAATGCTGGGAGGAGGAGGAGGAGGCGGATGGAGCTGGACTGAGATCCTAGTTAAGCGGAGAAGAGCCAGACTTACACTTGAGAGCTGTCTTGGAAATACGATGGGGGGAAATAATAATAAACTGAAATGGATTTGCACGTACAGATGAGGTGGCGGCAGTGCTTTTCCCAGTCACCTCATGTAATATGTAGAGAGAAAAATAAGGCTGAAACTTCAAGAACACTGAAAACTTCTTTTGAAACAGAGACCGAATGGGAACAGTTTCTGTCATGATGTGGTACAGGGGAAACGGAGGGCGATGGCTTTTGCAAAAAAAAAAAAAAAACAACAACAACAACAAAAAAAAACAACAAACCCGAAAATACAAAAAAAAAGTAGTTTTTTTCTTCTTACTCAGAATCGTGATGGTGTTGGATTATTTCACTGGTGGGGTTTAATATAGCATGTTATACTGTCTATCTTTTCAAGATTTCTGTAAGACTGTTGAACAGTTTAAAAAAAAAAAAAAAACTAGTGTTAGGATAATATAAAAGCAGATAGATGGCGCTATGTTTGATTCCTACAAAAATATCACCAGCTTTTTTTCATTCTTAACTCTTTAAAGGATTCAAACGCAACTCAAATCTGTGCTGGACTTTAAAAAAAACGAAAATTCAGGACCAAATTTTTTCTCAGAGTATGTATGTGTTTGTTCCTTATAGCTGTAAATGAAAAGACTGTTTTTTCTCACCGATGCTCCATCCTCGTATTGGTTTTTTTTTTTTCTTGTAAATGTAATCGGATGCCATTTTATAAGTGGACGTATTTATACTGGCCAAACATTTTTGACTTTGTATTTCTTTGTCCTTTTTTGGTAGTTCTCGTTGTTACCCGCACCATTTTTATGTCTCCTTCACTGAAGGGCTAGAGTTTTAACTTTTAATTTTTTATATTTAAATGTAGACTTTTGACACTTTTAAAAACAAAAAGAGAAGAGAGATGAAAACGTTTGATTATTTTCTCAGTGTATTTTTGTAAAAAATATATAAAGGGGGTGTAAATCGGTGTAAATCGCTGTTTGGATTTCCTGATTTTAACAACAGGGCCGCTGGTTAGTATCTCACACGCGTGTGCGCACTCACGCTCACTCACACTCTCACACACCCACGAATCAGCCCCTATTTTGTCCATGTTTACACTCCAATCTGCAGGCATCTTAAAGTGACAGCATCCCTCACCGCCCCCGCCGCTGCCCGCTCCGCAGCCCCCCGCCTCTGCGCGGAGGGGGCGGGAGGGGGCCGGGGGAAGGGATTTACACTGTATGCTACCGTTTTGGGGAGCCACCTGTCCCCGGATGAAGTGAAGCAACTGGTGCATTTACACAGAAGGGATCCTGTACCTTTAACTTGTAAACCACATCTTTTGCACTTTTTTTCTAAGCAAAAACGTGCCGTTTAAACCACTGGATCTATCGAAATGCCGGTTTGAGTTCGCGACACTATGTACTGCATTTTTCATTCTTGTATTTGACTATTTAATCCTTTCTATTTGTCGCTAAATATAATTGTTTTAGTCTCTTATGGCATGATGATAGCATATGTATTCAGGTTTATAGCTGTTGTGTTTAAGATGAAGAAAGTGAAAACATCTTTGTACATTTAAGTCTGTATTATAATAAGCAAAAAAGAAGATTGTGTGTTTATGTATGTTAATATAACATGACAGGCACTAGGACGTCTGCCTAATGAGGTGGTTCCGTTAAGGGTTTAACTTTTTTGTTCTTTTTTTTTGTTCTTTTTTGGTCATCCATCCTGTGCAATATGCTGTGTAGATTTTTTTTTTTGTCTACGATCACCCACAACACAACGTGGGGAAAGGAGAAAAAGAAAAAAAATCATGCCAGCTAACCATGTCAAGTTCACTGCCTGTCAGATTGTTGATATACCTTCTGTAAATAACCTCTCTTTTTTTTTGTTTTGTTTGGGGTTTTTTTTCTGTTTTTTTTTTCTTTTTTTTTTTTTTTTTTTTTTTCTTCGGGAAGGAAATAAAATCAGCTGGAACTGAACCCTAACACTGCGCTGCTCTTGTCATCATTGCTACACCCCCAGCCCCTTCGGGGCAGGTGTGTCTTGTTTCTCCGGACGGCCGCGGCCGGCCCCGCCGGGAGGGGCCAGGGGAGGGAGGGGCGGCCGCGCTGCCGGACCGCCCACCCGGGGCCGCGGCCGGGGCACGGCCGGGGAGTGGCGGCGGCCGCCGGGAAGCGCCCGTGCGGATGGGGGCTGCGGGCTCGCCGGCTCCAGGGCAGGGGGATCCCCATCCCCGGTGCCGCGCCTCGCCTCCTGGGGCAGCTCGCCCTGGCGGACCCCGGGTTGAGTTTATTTTCCCTTTAAAGAGATTCCCATTCTTTTCTCCTTTCTGCCCCGGCGTTTCGGGTGAGATCCGCCGGAGCAAACGAGCGAGCGGCAGAGAGGTCCCGCCGCCCATCCAATCATCCAAAATAGTTTCTCCGGGGCACTTTAAGGAAGACTTCCTAAGGCAAAACGTTTGCAAAAGCCCGGCCGTCAGCCGTGGGGATGCTCGGGGCGGGGGTCCGGGGGGCTCGCGGGGAGGTCCTTGTCCCCACCTCCCCGCTGGTCACCAGACGGGGCCGAGGCCGGTGACCCCGCTGGGTTTCGACGTCCCGGCTACCCGCCTGCATTCCCTTCCTGACTACGAATATGCATCGTACCTCGAGCAGTGTTTTGTAAACCGATTAAAGCATCCCACTGACATAATGGTTTCACTTAGCTGTTAATTTACAGCTGGCTTTGAGCCACGAACTCTTTTTCCATGAAAAAGGAGCAGCAAACGAGAGGAGCCGTGGAGGTGGCTGTTTCGCAAAGCCACCGGCGCAGGAGGTTAATGTTTGCTCTGCCTTATCCCCGTGAATTCCTGCGTTGTATTTGCCTTGCAAAAAATCCCCATCAGCAGCTCCACGCCACTCACTGCCTGGGAGCTTTCCCAGTTACCCCTTTGCATACAACGCCTTTCCTGTCCAGGGTCACTTGCAAAACCGATGTCTGTGCCGGTGGCCTCGCGTGTTCCCGGGGCATCCCCGCCCGGGCGGTGCGGTGGGGGCGGATAGGCAGCCCACAGCAGGGGTGCAGCCAGACGCGCCCGGCCGGGGCACCTTGCTGTGTCCAGGCGGTGTGGTTAGTGATTAACTTCCCCTTGGGTCTGGGCACTGGTCAAAATCAGCGGAGAAAACGGCCAGGGGTGGCGATGGGACAGGCGACAACATCCAGCTACGGCCATTGGCAAGCAGCAGGCCTGGGACTGGCTGCATCCCTCCCTGTGTCTGGCTCCAGTGCCCGCTGCCACTCCAGGCCCCTTGGCCGTTGGCTACAGTTGACTTGAGGGGTTTTATGGTTTCCTGCCTATGTGGTTTTTGTTCTCCATTATAATAAAGTCCAGTGCTGGCAAACGGATTGTTTCTCTGGGGACTCTTTGGTGACACAAGTTGTTGCTTCCAGATAGCTGTGGGAAGTCAGGCTATACAACAGTTACATACGGGCATATATATATATATAAATGGCAAATATTTCAGTGCTCCTTGCTGCTTGCAATAAGACAAGTCTCTCACTACAGGAAGTACCCAGAACAAAGCCACACAAGGATATATCACCAAAGATAGTCCCCCATTCCCCCCCCCCCCTTTTTTTTTTTTTTTTTTTTTTTTGTAATAGACCATATTTCTAGTGTAATTGTTTTGGAAAGAAAAGTAGTAGCCCTTTAGCAAAGGTGAAAGAAAGCAAATTTACTGAAAAGATTTTTTAATGAAGATTGATATAAAAGAAAGCAGATTTTAGGAATCTCAACTGGTGTATGACTAGGATTGTCTAACACTGGATCATCTCTTGGATGTGGGCCAGAGTGGTGGATGCCTGTGTAGAGGTATATTTCCACAGCATTGTGAAATCTCCGACTCGAGATTGCTGTAGCTGTCATTCCCTCCTACTGCCCTGCCACCACTGCCAGAGCCTCTGCCAGAGCTGCTCTGAGAGGCCCCAGCCCTGCTCCTGGTAGGTGTAACCATGCTTCAGCACACAAGGCAAAGAAAAATTGCTCCTTACCTGCTGTGCCTCCACCTTGGTAGTCAGCATTTTAGAGACTTCTACAGCCACACATGGTCATTGTCACCAGTGAATCCCACTCCACTAATTAATTATTCTGTCCTCCATGGCATTCCCTTCCATTCCTGCTTGTGGCCTCTGCAACATCTTGTGGTAATGATGAGGGAATTCATTTGTGTGCTGAGTGAAAAAATGAAGTTTCTATTTTCTGTTTTAACTTTGGCATAGATAATATGGTTTGTTCTTGTACTGTGACAATTTTGTCCCTTCATCTTTGCTAAGACACTAATTTTTATAACTCTGCTGTTTCTCCATCAGTTCATTGCATAGTGCACAGAGATACAGAAAAGAATTGAACTAGATTTAAATGAAAAAATCAGCATAATAGGTTGCATATGTCTGTCGCTAAAATTTATTTTTAATAGATCATGCTTCTTTGTTAATCATTAATTTACCTGCAAATTAGATGAAGACTGTTCACCTCAAGAGTGTATATATAATTTCCAGTAATCAGATCTGCCTCCCCTGTGTATCATTTCATTTCCTTCCCATCCTTGTGAAGCAGTGTGTGATGTGATTGCATACATAGACAGTATTGTATTTTCTTTCTTTTCCAACACCAATGTAGGGTTCCCTGAGAGTCAGCAATGCTGAACACATTTGCAAGCTTCGTGCTCCTGTGTTATGCTTCCAGCAGAAATGGCCTGTCTGAGTGGAATGGACAGTATGGAGCCAGAGGCCTCCCCAGCCTCCCTGCTAGCTGTTGGGACATACACACATCATACATGACAGAGGATCAGCCATGTGAGTGCACAGGCTTCACGCTGGCTGGCCCCTTCTCTGTCACATCTGCTTCCACAACAAAGTGGAAAAGAAGCAGATTAGAGCTTAACCTTCCTCCCAAGGGCTCTTTTATTCTGCATGTTGGATCCAGTTACTGAATGTACCTATTAGGGTTAATTTTTTTCATGTAGAATAACTCTGTAAAGGTCTCTGAAAAGCTTTGAAGACATTAACAAGGTATTACAATGAGACCTCCTGGGTCTACACATGTTGTGATCATCTTAATATGCCAGAGTTCAAAAATTATTATCTCCCTCCTGCCATTTCAACCTCTCCTCTCCGGGGCCCTCAAATGAGCTCTAAACATCAGGTAAGATTTTTGTCACCAACATGAAGAAAATATATGTGGTTTTTTCCAAGATGGGTGTGCCATGGCAAAAAAGATGACTTATTCAGGTCTTAGTAATTTCCTGGTCAGTAACTGCTCTGTTTCATGCATTGTACATAAACAAAGCAAGGCAAGGAGCAGCATTCACTGAACCTATAGTAACCAACCTATAGAACACCAACAGATTGAAATCCCCCCTATAAGCATAACTCAAAGCATGGCTAATACAGCATCTTTGACCAGATTATACTAGTCTGAGTCACTTCCTATGCCTTTTTTTTTCCTATCAGTACACTAACTCCTAGTATCCTTTCTCCCCCTATAATAGTTCCTCCATGTTTCTTGCAAACAAAGCTTAACTCTCCTACTTGGCAAAAGAACATCCTGAAACTCCAAATGGTCCCTGTTACACCTTCTCTTTTAAGTGAGTTTTATTTGAACCAAAGGACAATACAATAGTGGACCCAGAACATCACATCTTACCTTCTTCCCAGACCCCATTTTTCTCATGTTTAAGCATTTATCTCCTTCCTTTGCAAAAGGCACATTGCATTTCCACTAGAATGAAAATAATCGAATTTAAGATGTATCCAAGATGTACCCATGCTACATTATCATGCTGAACTTAGACCAAGGCTCTCAGATGAGGGTGTCTGCACACTGGCTCAAAAATATCACCAGTCTGGGTACAAACTGTGATTGTGTTTCTGAAAGCTAGATGAAAACAGCTGGTATCTAACTGAATAATTTAAAAGGTGCTTGCTCAGGTTGACTGTTTTGAAGAAGTGAAATTGCTATGAAACTAGACAAGATCTGACTGTGTGATCTCAGCACAGGTCACTGAAACCTTTACACTCAGTTCATGTCTCACTGCATCTTTCAAATAGTCACATTCTTGATGTGTCAGAGAAAACAGGAGAAACAGGACAGAGTGACCCTTTGCTGTAGCAGCCTGCCTGAAGTTTGTGACTGCATGTACCTCATGGTCTGTCCCTCTCAAAGAAGTGAAGAAAATATCCACATCTTTCCAGGCCCCTGGAACTGCTGAAGCCATAATTCCTGGCACAGTGGGATGGTCGCTAATGAGGGTCCATTGGTCAGATGTAAAGTGACTGCTGTGCTGATGACAGTGAGTTAGGCAGTGACTGGCAAAGGGAATGGCAGTTTGAAGGTGGGTCTGGGCATTTCTCGAGACTTGAACACCAGAAACTGGATTTCTTTATTTCCATGAAAGCAAATTCAGCTGTCTTCAGGCTCATCAGACTTTTTGCTGGAGACTGCTGTCATTCAGAAATGTGGCATTTGATGTGACTGTGATGCCATCGATTCACACTTACTCAGGGCACCAAGAAAGGCAAAAAAATTTTATCATTATGTGGGGTAGTTCCTGTTTACATGTAAGTACTTATGTGCTCTAATTTTTTCATAGTTCTAAGGCTTAATATTCAAGGAGAGGGCATATTTTCTGTAAATAAGAAAACAACAAAATTATTTTCAAATGAAAGAACTTGCATAGTTCCAGCTGTGGGAAACAAAAGTAACAGTGGATAAAACAGGCATCGGAAACAGGCATCTTCAGATTAATTCCTAGTCTTCCTGCAAACTTTTTCCAAGACTCAACGTCATTCAGAAAATCTTATTAGGCTGCTTCCCTTTGGATTGGTTTAAATGTTTGTTTGTGGTTTGTTTCTTTTTGTTGTGGGTTTTTTGCTTTTTTTAAAATAAATTTAGAAGGTTTCTAGGAAGCAGGGTAAAGGAGCAGAGTAAGAATACATCTGTACATTCTTATTAAAAAAATAAGGAGGAATCCTGAGTATTCTAAAAACATTTAGTTTTGTTCTCTTGTATCAACTTTGGGGGAAAGAAAGTGTGTAAATGTTCTTTGATTGAGCTCTCCTCACTTTTAGCATCAAGCTTTACAAAATGAGTCCTTTGCTTTCCTATCTTGAATTGAAAATGCGTATTAGTGCTCCGGAGCTGTTTGCAAATGGAGAGTCGTAAATTCCAGCTCAGCTTATCTAAATGGTGTACTACATGTAGTTCTAAACCACTGCATTATCACGGTGAGAGATACACACCATGAGTTAGACTTTGACTGACGTACTTAGTGATAATTACATAAAGGAAGCTTCCTAATTCCATTAACAAACTGTTGCAGATTTAGATAGAAATGAAATCATAGTGTCTCCTCCTCTTCTACTGCATTATTATTGCTGTTATGTTGGTGCCCTTAATCCTAGATAGCAGCTCATGGCCTTGATGCACTGTTAGTACAGGACAAAAAGAGAAGATCCACTTTAGATTGTTTATAATTTAAATGCAGGACAGAAAAGCAGCCATGGATATGAGGAGAAAACAAACTAATATTGTCATTTGGTTTGGCAGCACTGATCTCACTACAGAAGCAGCCTGGGTTAGCTGCTTTTTCATTTTTTGTAGGTGTCACAGATGAAGACAGGTATTAATGAGGGATTTGGAAGAGAACACATATACATTTGCACCTGTGAACAGGGACCTCTTCCAAAGTGTTTGTCATGATAAGAGAAAATACAAAACATAATAAGCAAACAGTTAAGAAGTTGGGATCACGAGTTGAATGTGTCCAACTCTTCAATTCTGCAAACACTGAGATAGTTGATAAGCATGTGGTGGTGCTGGAAAGGACCCCGATGTAAACTTACCTGTGGAAAAGGGCTCATGGCCAAGAGCACAAATCAGGTTATCATGGTGTAGCCTATGGGCCATGAAAATGGTCATTGAATTAGAATGGAGGCATGGGAAGAAGAGGAGAAAAAAACATACTGATGTAGCAGGGACCCAAGGGGATGTGAACATCAAGAAAAATTAGAAAAAAACCAGTACTGTTAAACCATAGCCTGGGTATTAAAGGAGAAATATTGCTGGTGACTAAAATGAAACCGGTATTTTAAAGGAGCAATTGAGAAAGAGGTAGGAGCAAGGCTTTAAGACCCTAGTGAAGATAGAAAATTGTGTCTTAGTTTAATTCTGGCAGAGCATACAACCTGGGTATCCACAGGCAATGTTAGAGACAAAGGATAGGTTTTAATTTCTATTGAGGCAAGGATATCAGCAAATCATTGTGTCAGCCAATGGAACCTGGTTTCTACAGATCCGTATCTTAGGAGAGCTCCTGCTACAACATATCTGGCAGGGCCTGGAGCGCATTAGCTTCATTCCTCTGGCCAGCTCTAGCTGGAGCCCTCACCCAGCCCTGATGAGCTCATTTAAGCTGAAGCTGGGCCTCTGTCCTTTCTCCTAGGCATCTCCCTGTGCAAAATCTGTAGAAATGTAGTGTCTTTTGAACTCAGCTTCCCTCTATAAAAGTTATGGCTGGGTGGATGGATGGATGGATGGATGGATGGATGGATGGATGAAGACAAGTGTATGACACCTCTTCAGGAAAGCAAGTTGAAAAAGCAAGTCCAAAGAGCATTTTGCCTATAGCCACCCCCAGCTGGTGAAATGGGTTTTGGAAGCATTTGAGAGTTGTGCTTCTCTGAGTGACTCTAGCACTCAATAGAGGATCTGGTGTCCGATGGCCTTACATATTACATATGTTTTCTGTAGCCTCCTTTGAAGGATGTTGGATGCTAAATGACAGATCTAAAGCTTTTGTGGCTCTGCTTGTTACTGGCAGGTCTGCTGGTGATCTGAAACTCAGTTAATTTTAAATTTTCCTGTAATGTTATGAAATATGGGAATATTTTGCAGGAATGGGAAATATTATTGCTTAAAATATAAAATTCCCATTTAATATTATTTCTTGATAAATAGAGTTGTGCCATTGGTATGCTAAAGTGTAGTTAATACTCTTCTTGTCATAAATGAATTGTAAACTTGTAGAGCAAAGAGCACTCATAAGGAAGTATCCACATGTGCGCATTTACAAATAATTTTTTCATCAGGGGCTCTGAGAACAAAAATGATGACAAACAAAATGGGCTGGTTTCACATCACAGGGATAGATTTACATCAAAGTCATTTAAATTGCCAATTTTAATCATGATTTAAATTGTCAAGTTGGAAACCTTGATTTAAATAATTGATTTTCATCTTGTTTTGCATTTGTGCTTCCTAAGTATTTTTCTAAATAAGGGCTGATTCTCATTGGCTGTTGTAATTCAGCATTTCCTTTTGCTAACCATTAGGCTTAAGTACATATTACGTCTGCATATATTTAAGTAGTTTAACATATATTTACACAGATTCTTAATTTATACACTTTTATCATACTAGAAAAATTATTAATGAATATTTTCTGACTTTCTAAGTGATGTTTATTTTTCCTCATGCATTCATTCAAGATGTATTTGGATGGTAATTAGGCTTTCATTAAAAATACGTAAAATCTGGAAGGGAAGGGGGATGTTAGTTAGAATATGCTGGGTAGCTAAATAGTAGTTTTGTTAGAATGTGTTCCTGTTAAAAAACAAGGTCTAGGTCTGCTGTGGACTTCAGACTTGTAGCTAAGTTATTTTAGCAGGGCATTAGTTGCAGCGTTACCCAGCCAGGAAGGGCTGCCTTTCTAAAATCTTCACCTCTTTAAGGGTGCAGAGATGCTGTGCTGAAGCTGGGGGGTCTGTGCCAGGAGAGAGAGGAGTAAACCACCAAGGACAGGAGCTCCTGCAATGTCCATGGTGACTTTTCCAGCCAAGCTGGTGCCAGTGGAGAGGTAAGGTCACCAGCCCTCTTGAGCCTTCAGGACAAGGACAAAGAACTCTGGTTCAGAACTTGCTTGGAGGCAGCTTGTAACAGCGGTTCTGACAAAAGTGGCTTCTTTCTACCCCCTCACCATCGTGGAGTTTAATGTCAACATGCTTCTGCAGAGTGTGTCCTAATTGGCTGTTAGATTGGCTGGATAGTCTGTGGCTGGTGAGCTGAACTGTCACTGCATCTTCCAATATTTTAGAGACAAATTTCAGTGCCTTGTCATGTGTCTCAGCCTGACAGAACGGGAAAAAAATGGACCACTCTACTTTTAATCCCTGTTGTTTAGTTTGAGTATCTTGTGCTTTCCTGGAAGACCTAGTTATTGGAGAAGGTTCTTGATTTGTTGTGCTGGGAAGTATTGGTTATTTAATTTTTGACACTAAACAAGGCATTTATACTTATTAATCAGCAAAAATGGAGCCAAGTTTTGTGATACATAATTTTTTTTTAGATTTAAATACATATACAGTGTCTTTAACATTCTTTTGTGTATAGAATAATGAGGAAGACACAGATTTTCCTTTGCTAACTCTGGTATCTTGAACATACTGATTTTATAAACTAGATAGTAAAAAAAAAATCTTTTTTAACCTTTCATCGTGATGACAAAAGATTACTTGTGAGTGTGGACTGGTTAATCACTGTCTGTTCCTTCAGGTAGTGAAGCTACTGTGCCTGTAGGAAACTTCCAATGAAACTATTTGGAAGCTCTGTGTGACCTGCAGTGTCACCCTAATTTTTACATGTGATAAAACTGAACACAGCAAAGGTTCCCTAAATATATTCCAAAACATGGAAGATGTATGCAAAGTGGATGCTCTGAATTATAAAAGGACAAACTGAAATAATAGTTGGTTGAAACTTTCTCTAAAATTACCCTTCTAAAATCTCAGTCCTCTTAAACAGCTTGACCAAGGTAGCTTTAGGTAAGAATAAGGTAACAAATTGCCAGAAACTTTTTTTTTTTAAATAGAAGACTTAACCTCTAACTCTTGATTTCTGCTTAAGTGAGTCTGACTTTTTTCACTGTTAAAATTTTTGATGTGACAGTCAAACCTAGAAAATGTAACAAAGTGCTAATTAAGTCCTGTCTAATCTGAGTCTTATCTGGCCATCCGTGCTCAAAATGTTTCTCAGGTTTAAAGGCACTAAGCACTTAAAACAGCCAGCTGTGCTAATTGAAATTAATGGACTATTAATTCAGCCCTTGCAGTACAAGGTACTCATCTCATGTACTTGTGTCAGCATTTCTGGCATTGTGGTTCCAAGTGTTTGGTAGTGCCTTGTCTCTGTAAAGGCAGAGCACATAACGCCTGAACCTCCCATCTCAAACATGTAGCAAATGTAAAAAGAGACACATAGAAAACAACCTAAGAAAACAAGACAAAATGACACTTTATATGGTGATGAAAATGATGTTAATGAGATTGTCTTTATGTGTCATAGCCATGACTAAGTCTATAAAATTTGAGGATGATGATTTTTTTTCTTGTTTTTCTTTTTTTTTTTTTAATACTTTGTAGAGGAACAAATATAGTCCTCTTAACTTCAAAACATCCATTTCCTCTGATCCTCAAGTAGCTACTCTTGGAAATTTTTTTGCCTTTTTGCTCAAGATCTTGATTCCTCTCCAGCCCTGCATATCTTTATGTGCAACACCTCAGAGCTCTCACTAACAGTGTTTCTTTTCCTCTCACTTTCTTTAGTTCAAAGTCATTCCCAAATATTTCTCTGCTACAAATTAACATACCCAATGGGTATGAGTTATAGTGATAGAATCTCACAAGATCTTCTGCACAGGTGGAATATAAATTCCTTTAATGTGTACACAAATAGAAGTTAGGAAATGTATAAAATTCTGAGAGTGCTGTGCTTGTAGGTTAAGTTTTGATTAACAGCTGATAAACAGTTCTCTAAGGTTTCCTGCCATATATAACAACATGGGAGATGAAAGAGGATATAAGTTGCTTTAGGCCTTGTCCATTTTACTGGATGTCATATCAGAGATTAGATTTAATTTCATCCTTTGTGCAAAGAATTTTTTAATAAAGTAGCCATTCAGATTAAAGTAGGGATTAATATATTATTTATAGTAATAAGTGTGGAATTGGGTAATGTGTTACCTCTGATGCTATCACAGAAATTACTTACTCTGATCAAATACTTCTTGTTATTGTTCAGTGGAATATAAGTATGTCCTAGAAACTGCATTCCAAAAATAAAGGGGTTTGAACTATTTAAACAGGTTATAATGAAAAGTAAACAAAATAATGTTGTCCTTAATTAAGAAGGAAAAGAGACTACTTTTGGTTCTGCTATAGAAGTCTTGTTGAATAAGTGAAACAGCGCAATTTTCTCAAACACACCCAAACCCAAACTGAGTATTTTGGATTTGATAGCAAACGCAACAGTGGAGAGAGACCAGAGAAACCTCACAAGGCAATGAAGTTTTGTGTTCCATCCCTGTCATTTTATGCTGGCTTGAAGCTGGGTTTGGGTTGACAGTAGCTTTTCCAAATGCCATAAATTATGAATAAATATCCTAATCCCCACCCCTGGGGGCAAACGGCTTTGCCAGACAAAGGCTGTGCAGGCTCAGGAGGAGCAAGAAGTGATCCCCATTGCAGCTCTACTGTGTCTGTCCTGCACAGCTAAAGGCCTTCTGTGCTCTACTTGTTCTATTCTGCACTTCATCTGAAACACCATGAGACCCAAAAATCACTTAAACACCATGAAATCCAAAAATCACACTGCAGCACCAGAGATGAGAAAATGAAGATTGGCTCACATGTTAGTTAGCTAGCTTCACCTTATCATCCACAATGCAACCTAGAATTGTGAAAATATGTCTTGGTGTTTCTGGTTAGCTGTCATAGTTCATACTTTTCTAAATAGAACATCCAAAGTTATATTTTATGAAATTTGATGCAACCTGGACTGAACTCAAGCAGAAAAGGCACCAGTGCTTTAAATCTGCTTTGGATTATGCCAATAGTGAGACAAGAAGTAACTTTCTAGTCAGGCATTCCCCTTCTGAAATAATTGTCTTCTACTTCTGAACTCTACTTTGTTCAGTAGGGCTTGTTTATACATATATGCTCTGACTTTAAAGGTATTTTTTTGTCAGTAAAAGCTGAGACAATTCTCTTCACCAATGATTGGAAAACTGAGGAATAATTTAGTACAAGAAGAACCTCCTGCAGGACCTGCAGGATGTGGTATAAACCACGTGACAGTTCCAGCTGGGGCTGTGTGACTCAGCAGAGAAGAGGGTGATGTGAACCAGCTTAAGCTAGGAAGTGCAGGAGTGTTCAGAAAGGGAAATCTTGATTTTATTTTTTTTCTTTTTAATAGATACTACTGCACACTTTAAGCCACCAAGGTAGGTGGTTGTGCCTCTTCCAGAGGAGCAAGTCACAATCCCATGACTCCAAGAATCCTTGTCATTACCTTTCAAAAACCAAACACAATGAAGTGTTATATTGCAGGATGTTATCCTGCAACAACACCCAGTTTCTGCTGGCTGAACCCTGTTCTCTGTACACCCATGCACAGAATAAACCTGGCAGTGCCAGGACCAGCCTGCAGGCTGGGGACATCCTGCGGTGCCAGCGTTCACATGCTGTGACTGGCCATCTCTGTCCCTCCTTCTGCAAGGTCACCTGCCTTTCCCAGGAGTGAAGGAGTCGTGTGGGCTCGGGGTGTCTGTAGGCTGTGTGAGCAGAGAGCCAGGTGCTCACTGGGAAGCATTGGGTTGAACGAGCTGGTGTTTTTCTTCTTCTGCAAAGGCCTGCACAGGCTTCACAATGGGCACTGTGTGATGGGGAGGACAGTGAAGAAAGTCGTGTGTGAGCCCTCTCTAATGCTGAAAGTCTTGAATAATCAGACCTGGCTGACAGAAGGGGTGAGCACGATAGGTTTCAGATGTTTATCAATAAATCCCATTTCTCTGCTTTGTGCTCAGAATGCCCCTCCAAGGGGGCAGGTACCCTCCTCTAGGCACCAAAAGTTAACAGCAGCTTCTTCCCGTGGAAGAGAATTGCCTAAGGCAAATGAATCATATCGCTTCATGCTACTCTTTTGTCCCCTCTCAATAGCTCTGTTTCTGATTTCGGAGATAATTTAGTAAGTTTGTGTTGTTTGGGCTGCAGTTACATCGAAATGCTTCTCTACCTAGCAAGTTCTGATAATTTTCTTACAAAATCATTTCTGTTTGGGGAGTGTGTGTGGGTACACAATGTTTTATATACAGAGATCAGGCCTGGCTAAGAATCTAATTTGTCTACAGTTTATTTGCTATCTGTCATCCAACTGGGTGTTTAGTCTCATGGTGTAAAATGTTTCCTGTTTCTAGACAGCCAAGTTGTCTGCGGTCACTTCAAGGGACATTTCCCGCTTCAGATATTCATATTTATTTTTAGTTCAAAATCAAGAATATTTTAAAATGTTGAATATTTAAAAATGTTATGACACTAGAACATTATTTCCTTGATGATAGAATGAGGAAAGTATCTCTTTTCACACTGATTTTAACTTAGCATTTTTATTTTTCTTGGAATTCTTTATTAGAATAATTTGATTTTTACTGGGTATCTAAATATCATATTTATGTAATTTTCAGAAAGAAATGTGGAAAACAATGTAACTAGGCATTTTCCAACTAAAATAGATTAAAAAACATAGTCTGATGATGATATGGTGGCTGGAAGCTCATCATCAGTAGGTTGATAACAACACTGCAGCTTCTGGTTGTGGCTAGTTATCAATATGATTTCCATGAATTCCAGTTTTTCACATACATTTGTTCATTTTATGTGATTAAATATAATGACCTAAACTTTACATGTTTAGGTAAAAAAGATTTTTTAGCTGTCTAGAAAAGCTTTTTTTTTTTTTTCACCCCCAAATCCTGTGGTTTCCCTGCAATTCATATTCTGAATTAGCAGAAACTTTTTTTCCTGGAGTGGAACTTTCAGCTTCTGTCTTTCAATGAAGATGGGAGAAATTGGGTTCCACTGCTTTTTTATTTTCTGTTTTTAATTGTCTGTGGCAGTGGAAGTGCAGACCTTATGGACTGTTATTTGATGTAATTGTAGATGATTTAAGAGCAAAGGAAATTTCCCAGAAATAATTCCAGTGCTTTTAAACGGACCTTTTCAGTACAGGGTGTCTGCATGAAAAAAACCACCTCATGAAATACTCTCAGTGTTTTTGATATCTGCATCCAGGTGTTTCTGATAGATGCCTTAAAATATAAAATCTGCATATGCAGCCATCACTAAAGCTGATAAATTGCTGAAGCTGCTCTCACACACACATTGCATATGTAGGTAGCTTAGTGAATGAATAATGCAAACCAGAGGTTTCTAGATTTTTCACTACAGAAAAGAGGAATGAAGCTCCCTATCAATATTAAAGGCCCAACTCTTCTTCATCTCAGATCTTTTGTGAGCATTTATATCTGTGCGAAATAAGCTTAAGAAGAATTAAAAAAAAAACCTGCTTCACTGGAATTTACATGGCTCAGGAGGCTCGTAATAGGATGAGTGTCTTTACTTCAGGTCACTGATTTAAATCCCAGTTAGAAATAGCCAGAAGTCATTACAATCTGATGGCCAGTTGGTGACCTATGAAATGAACTGGTGATGGGAGCCACCAGTTGCCACCAAGATGTGGTTACGTATCACACCAGTGAAGCAAATTCAGTATCCCTGCGATTATGGAAACCAGAGTTTTTCTTTTTCTTAAGGAACACCTAATTTCTCACTGCCTAGCCTGTACTAAACAGAGTGCAGTTGAATTTTATCCATTAATAGGAGATTTTCTTAGAATTACAGTCTTGGTAGCTGATCCTTTAAATCTGTAGAGACAACCAGCTGCAGCCTTTAGGTAGTAATTTCCCCTCTGCCTGGATTTCATCTAGTAAATATTTGTCTCTTTTTATGCATATGGTGATTTTCTCCAGGCTTTTCCTGTCATCACCAAGGGCTCACCCTCTCCTTATCCTCTTCCACACTTTATTTAACTTTGTAAAAATAAAAAACATTAAAAAAAATTGATCGCTGACCCTGTGAATGTATTATTGAAATTAGTTATGTATAGTTGGAGTCTAATATAAAATACCAATTGACCTATGGACCCCATAAGTTACCCCTTTTCTGTGGAGGCAGAATCTGGAAACATAGTGTGTTCATGTGTAATAAATACAGAATTTGTAATTTGAATTTCCAGGCAGAGGTTACTGACAGATTATGCATCTCTCAAATCTGATTCCAAACAGTTGCATATTATCAATGACATTTTCCTTTCATGACACCTCTGGCATTGTGTGAAGCACAAATTTGAAGAGAATAGGGTTATTTGAGCTTTATTATTTTTTAATTTGTTACATTTTCTCAAAAATAACAAGTCAGAAAAAATATTAGGGGGGGGGAAGAGGCTGGGGATAGGTTTTAATGTTTCAAGCTGTTCCCTTTGGAACTCACCATAGAACTTGACTGAGACATCCTAAATTACAGATTTCATGTATTAGTCAGACATACGCATGAACTCACTTGTGTGGGAGATTGCATGAGTGGGGCTGGAGAAAGCACTGACCTCTTATTGTGCCTGTGTTTGCACGTGGGCAGACATCATCAATATTGGTGTCAATGATATTTTTTTAGTCATTCCACTGACAGCTGGATTGAATCTCTACTTAGAAATCACAGGTTTAAGCAAAACAATCTCCTGATTTACCAATACTGACAAATATACACCTCAGTGTTCCTGAGGGAGCACAAGCAGTCTCTCGTTGAGACTACACAAATCTTCTTACTCATGGAATGCAGAGATAAATTCAACTTTTATCAGACTGGCATTGTTATTACATCTATTGCACTCATACCAACTAACCTTTATCAAGACTGGGACTCCTTCAGATGCTGGTTTTCAGTGTACAGTTTGTATTTTAGTCCTTATTAAAACAAGGATATGCTTTGAAAAATGTTATCAGAGTCGAGCATTGATGTTTTCTTGGCCAGGTTTCAGTACAGGAGCATGGGCTAAAGGGGTGTCTTCTGTGAGAAGCTGCCCGAAGCTTCCCCCATGTCCAGCAGAGCCAATGTCAGCTGGCTCCAAGATGGACCAACTGCTGGCCAAGGGTGGGCCAATTAGAAATGGTTGTAAGGCCTCTGTGATAACATATTTTAGAAGAAAAAAAGTTTTTGTGCAGATGTAATTGCGGTCAGAGAAGAGCAGCATGAGATATGTGAGAGAAGCAACTCCACAGACACCAAAGTCACTGAAGAAGGAGAGGGAGGAGGTGCTCCAGGGCCTGGAGCTGGGATTCCTCTGCAATCCCTGGTGCAGACCATGGTGAAGCAGCTGTGCCCCTGCAGCCTATGGAAGTCCCATGCCGGAGCAGGTGGATGCCTGAAAGGAGGTTATGACCCTGAGGGAGGCCTGTGCTGGAGCAGGGTCCCATGGAGAGAGGAGCCCACGCTGGAGCAGGTTTCCTGGTAGGACTTTTAACCCTGAGGGGGTCCCACCCTGGAGCAGGCTGTGCCCAAAAGACTGTACCCCATGAAAGAGTGACCCATGTTGCAGCAGTTCATGGAGAACTGTTGCTTGTGAGATGGACTCATGTTGGAGAAGTTCATGGAGAACTGAGGGATCCCACGCTGGAGCAGGGGAAGGAGTCCTCTCCCTGAGCAGCAGGAGAAACAATGTGAGATGAACGGATCATAACTCCCATTCCATGTCTCCTTGCACCACTGGAGTAGGAGGTAGAGCTTGGGAAGGAGGGAGCGATGGGTGGGGGGAAGGTGCTTTAAAGATGTATTTTACTTCTCATTGTCCTGCTCTGATTTTGTTAGTTAATGAATTCAATTAATATCCCAAATTTGAGTATGCTTTGCCCTTGACGGTGTTTAGTGAGTGATCTGTCCTGGGCCTTATCTCAATCTATGAACCCTTAAGTGTATTTTCTCTCCCCTGTCCAGTTGTGGAGGGGAGTGATAGAGCAGCTTTGGTGGGTGCCTGGCGTCCAACCACGGTCAACCCGCTATAGTCTTTCTGGTGCCAAAACCCAGGATCATGAAGATTTTGAGATAAGGATAGTGACAGGGAGAAGTAACCAGAAAAACAAGTAGTGAACAATGTTAGAGACTGAAATGGTCACGAGGAGTTTTTGTTGTAATTGTGGTGAAGGGACAAGGGGTGGATTTTGTGTCAATCGGTTTTGTGATGATGTTATTTTGCTCTTTGCATGGGGAATTTTTGTTATGTTTCATTTGCTTGATTTTGTTGCTGTGAGTGTAGATTATGTGATGAATGTGGATTTTAATGATAGTTCTTAAATATGTGGATCACAGAGGCGAGGGGTGGAAGGTGGTAAATTATTTTATGTAAATAGTGACAAAGAGAAATTAAGTGATAAGACTGAATAGATACCCTTTTATTAATATGGATCTACTATTGAAAGTATTCTGTATTAGTCAAAGGCACAAATTTTTGAATAACTCACAAACAGAATAGGATTGTAACTGTCCACATGAGGTTTTATTTGAAAAATTTGAAAGCAGTGGCAGTGTTGAGACTGATAATCATATTGACCCAAAGGACCAAAAAGGCAATTATAGAGGTTATAGGCAAAGGAACAAAGAACAGTAATAGAGGTCACAGGCAAATGGAAAACCAGACAGTTAGTTTATCTCATGTCTATATTTACTATGCTGGTTTTACCAGAGCTGTATGGTATTTCTGTGATTAGGGTGACCTTGGTATTTCTTGCAAAAATAAATTATATTCCATTGTCCTTCAGAATGGCAGGTGTATGTCCACATTTTTGCCATACCTATTTCTGTGTAGAAAGGGTCAAACTCATAAGACCTAAAGATACAGTAGGTCAATACTTAGGCCAAAATCAAAGCAGGGAGGCTGGGCTGGTTTGCTGGATCTGTGGCAGGAGAACGTGGTATTATGCAGGGTGAAGAACAAGACTTGTTGTGCTGGTGTGGGTGGTCTCGTGGTGGGCCGGGCATTCTTGTGCTCAGAGGAGGCTTTGCCTGCTTGCATGGCGTCTGACAGGATTGTGGAGTCTGTCCTTCATCCTCTTCCCTTTCCTCAGCTCTTCACTTGCTCCCTTCTTCAATCGGCGCTTTCCAGCTGCCCCAGATGGAGAGGACCCCTCTGGCTGCACAAGCTTCCTGTGCTCTGGTCCTTGCTGGCACTGAGAATGTCCAGAGCCAGGAGAGAAGGAGCAGCTTTGCTCTCTCTAGGCTGGTTCTTTCTCCTGTCCCTTTGTGCCTGCAGGGGAAGCGTGTGCTGTCTCACAGACTCTTATTTTTTTTTTTTTTTTGAGGGCTGCAGACGGTGTAACCGCACCCAAATGGAGCGGAAGTGCCTTTTTTTTTTTTTTTTTTTTTTTTTTTTTTTGGTAGGCCTGGCTATGGTTGCGGAGATGGGGAAGTCCCAAATTAGATTTTGTGCTGGCCACAAAAACCTCTGTCTGTGTATCTATCTGGTCATATTATGAAGACACAAAGATACATTATTAAGCTACAAACAGGTTTTTCATATGAAAACAAGGTGCACAAAGCCCTGCTAAACAAGGCCAAGATTGTAAATAGGATTAAAATCTTTTTCCTGGCATTGTCCTGTATATTTGCTATATGAGGGAATTCAGGACAAGGCTTTTACAGTCTCCCTCCTTCTCCAATATTTAGGTGACTGCTCAATACGTTTTATGAACCAAAGAGTTCATATTGACAACAATTCTAGTCCAGCACCTTTGTCAATATTGTGGGATGATTTCTTAAATCACAAAACTGTGAGCTAGAAAGGCTGACATTTTCAATATACACCAGAGAGGAGGACAATTAATTAAATCAGTTGAAAAGCAGCTAGAAATGACTTGAACATTGTCTGGGGGTGGGAAGAATGGATATTATCAAACACTACATTCAGAATATTAGGCTCAAACATTCAAAACAAATTGCCATATTTTTCTTACAGTTTTGAAGGTGAAAGTATATGTACCTTAGATAATCTCTATGCAGTATCTAATTTTGTGGCTATACTTAATATGTGTCAAACAGATCAAAATTTTCAGGAAAGGGTAAGTCCAAGTTAGTATTTTAAAACCTTCAGGTTGAAAAAAGTAAGGCTGAAACAGAACTCCCCAAACTTAGTCTCATTTTGATGAAAATAATTTATTTAAGTAGTACGCGTATATAGAGTAAATGGGAACAAGAATATGGAAAAGTGATGATTTTGACCTTATCTATTAAGAATAGTATAAAATGGACCTGTTCATTTGTTCAACTTGCAACGGAGATTTCACTCTTCATAATAAAAATTTTCATTTGTGAGGAATAGAAATGACATTAGCAATCATCATATATGAACATATTGCTGAACTAAATCCTTTTTCTGAATTTTCTTGGGTATTATCTATTTCTCTAGGGACTCTTGTACAAGATCTGTTAGCAAAACCATAGGCTCTGGAAGAAAAGGTGAAAGAAACAGCTGGAATGAAGTCATGTCTGTGTCTGATTATTGATTAGCCAAATAAAAAGGGGGGGTTTGGACAAAAAAAAATCCAACCCCCCCCCCAAACCAAAATCCCTACAAAATAAGATATAAATGGAGGTGACAAAGAGGCTTTGGTGTACATATCTAAAAAAAAAAGCTATGTTTATGGGGTCTACAAGCTAAGACTTTCCTTGGCTTGGTCAAAATGGAGACTTGATGGAAAAGAAGAGAGAGGATTTCACTACCCTTATTCTGGCTTCAGAAAAAACACTAGGAAAATACAGCTGGTTGCAAATCAATTACAAATGGTATTTTCTTTCTCAAGAGTACAGATGTTATGAACAACCTTTAGGTGATTTTTAAAAAGACCTGGAAAACTCATGGTTTTCTACCCTTTTGGAATAATATAGTTTGGATTGGGTTTTTGTTTTGAGTTTTTCCTTCTCCTCCCCCCCAAAAAAAACACTCTATGAATTTGCTGGGGATGTGTCTACAGAGAAGAATATATTCATGCCAAAACAATTCTTTCATTTGCAGGTTTGTCTTTCTTACACTTACAGGAGTGGATTGACCTATTGATTTGATTCACACTTCTACAAAAGGGAGTAGTGGTGAAATACAGAAAAATAAAATGAGAAGCAAAGAAATTTGCTAGGACAGCAAAACTCAGCAGGTCCTCTGAATTATGCCTTAAAAGACCACATTTTGCTGATCATCTGATGTATTGCTCATCTTCCTACACATGTCAACATCCAAAAGCTCACAGTCAAGTCAGAAGTTTTACATGCTCTTGGAGGATGAGTGGTAGTTCACTTCTCAGGGAAGCAGGGTCAAGCAACACTGAACTTTTTGTGCAGATTTTTTTCTCACAGTGAAAGCAAAGACAGTTACTGTAGCTGATATACTCTAATTTTTCTATGAGTTCTGTGAGTTCATTATTGATGTATTAAAATAGAAAGAAATGAAACCAACCCTCCTCTTCTGGGGCGCTCTGGTAATGGGAGTGAGACACAATCAGCACCCAGCTAGCTCCCTGCTGCAGGCTGGGCTGCTCTTCATTTTGATCTGCATGGTAGGTGCTTACAGCAGCTACACAAAATGCAGGGCTTGGGGGTTCCAGTCTTCACATCACTGGTGGCCCTGACATGTGCTTCTAAATGGCCATTGGCCTACGTGTGGCAACCAAGTGTTCAATGAGTGTTACAGCCCCAGAAACCCACTTGGCTGGCAAACTTCAAGCAATTTTATGTTCTCTTGGTAAATGTAATGGAACTAAAACAAGTTAATGTAAGTAATCCCTCAAAGAGACTAAAACAATCCTGTAAGTACATTATCTCTGCAGGAAGGTTTCCTGTCCTGTGCAGCCAGTCTTGCTTTCAGGCCCCCATTTATAAAATTAGCTGTACGCTAATTTAATGTGGTGGCGAGACATAAAATAAATTAAAAAATAACTAGAAGCTAAAGCCAAACAAATTTTGATTTAAAGTGAAGTCCAGCCCTTGTTGTTTTTGTTTTGTTGTTTTCTTTTCTTAACAGTGCGAGTTATAGTTGGCTTTGTTCTTAAGAGAAGTGGTTGACTGTGTAACGTGCAATGTTTTAGCAAAATGGAACACCTTTCTGGAAGTCAGATTTCAGAAGAATATGGACAACCAGGATAAATACAGGAGAATCTGGATTACGTTTTCTGTCTAGTTTGCAAAAAAAAAAAAAAAAACAAAAACTCTGACCTTTTATAATAATGATGATTGAATGAACTTTTGTGATCTTAAAAGTCCTGAAATTGTGTCTAGAGTTAATTTTGATGAAGCCTTTCCTTGAGGAGGCTTGGGAAGCAGAGTAAAAGTCATGTGGAAACAGAGGTCAGATAGCTGAAAGAATTAAGAAAAATGTGATTGTGCAGTGTGGGAATCAAGGATTTAAAAACTAAACACAGGTAGTATAGTCCACTTGTTCCCATTATTTGGGAGCCAGAAGACACTACGTCACTGCCATTTGGAAATGTTAAAATATTGGCACCCTGTGGGAAATTTCTTCACTGTTATGACTTTCTTCAAGCCAGAGCAGTCAGCATGTGGAGCTGTCACTAGATCTGTATTCCAACCCATCCTACATCCACAGTGAAATTTAAATACAAGGGCAAAAAAGGAATTAAAGATGAAGGAAAACTGCTTTAGAATCATTATACTTATCCTTAGTTCTCCTTGAGTTTAATCCCATGTCAATCTTTCCACTATTTTTTAAGGGATGAATGTCAGGCAAAATGGAGTATTGTAATCTGTGTCATTCTGTTTGCCCCTTTTTTCATATTGGCACAACGTTGGCAATAGATTCCCATAATTTCCATGACATTCCAGGAGTTATTAAACTGAACATCACTGTGACATAAAGTACCAAGTATTTTCTGATGTTAGGGTGCAAGACATCTGGGGCTAAGGATTCAGTGTTTATTGGAGATAGGTGCTGCCCAAAGACCAAAATCAGGTCATTTTCTGTGTGCAATATTTGTCTTTCCACTTACAGAACACAGGCATCATTATTAGTACATTTTGTCTCATAATTACAAATATTACTATTTCTACTGACAGGCCTATGAACATTATTAGGAGATGCTTCATTACCCACTTGCTGTAAAATTATTTGAATTTCATCTTATCAAGAAGTGGATTTTTATATCATGTTTTTGACTTTTCCAAATAATTTTCTACATTATATAATTTCTATTTCATGTTAATTATCATAAACTGCTCCTTTTTTAATTGCCTCTTATGTACTCCTTTTTACTGTTTAATGCTTCTCTTTACCTGGCCAATGAACCACAAGGGCATTTCAACCAAATTTTACTGTCTCGATGGCAGATGGCCACTTATCCATCAAATAATCCCTTCTATAAGATACAATCGCTTTTACTGAAATGTTTCTGACATTTTTTGTCCTTTCAAACAATTTTTCTATTTTTCCCATCCTTGCTCAGTTAGCTCTTAACTAGATATTATCAATGGTGGCTTTCCTCTCTTTGTGTGTATTGAATGTGATACATGATTATGGGACCCTAGGCAACTCATGACCTCTGATCCAATGATTAGTTAATCTTAATCACTCATAATGAAGTAATAAAGTAGACACATACCTTGCTTAAATACTGCCAGTACCAGAAAATTAAAATGTATATGATTATATTTTTTTGGAAGCTTTTGGCTTCCAGCTTCCAAGTGAAGAAAGAGAAGTGCACATGGGTGATCCTATTTACCTGCCCCACAAAATCTAACTCAGCTAGCAGACCAGGGGGCAAGTCAACATCTTTACGAATTCTCAGCAAGTTATACCTTTATGCAACATGTTATTTATGACTGCCAAAGCCAAAATCCCACGACACAAGGAGCTACTTGTACAGATTGTGTTTTTCCAGAGAAAGCCACTAAGAGCAGCCCTTTTTAAGATGTTTGCTGGTTGTGCCACAATGCACTGGATTTGGGAATTATCTGGGAAAGAAACACAGCAACAAACTATATATATGTTAGCAGAAGAGTACATGTTTGCTGGAGTTCAGTGTGCCCTGCTAAGAGAGTGCATGTGAAAACTAGAGAAAATAAGGATGGAAGTAAGGAAAGGTGCAGTCAACATTCCTCTTCCACCATGAAACCAAAGGATTAAGGAAACAAAAGTGCAGAGGTAGAAAGACAAAACAGCCATGGAAATAGTGTAGATGGAGAGAATAAAAATCTGTGAAAAGTCAGAAATGGATGGGAGGGAGAAACGGTGTGTAGAAAATAATTTAGGAGAATATTTTAAGAGTGTTTTGATAGTTGCTCTAGAGCACTCAATGCAGAAGGGCCAAAGAAGGTGAATGGTAAAGAATGACTACAAGGATGCACTTGTCATGCCAGGCGTTACACTATGGTAAGTATTATCATTCACTTCAGAAATCTATAGTGTAAACCAACAGCAATGTACATTGCAGCAGAATGTAGGAAGAAAATGCTTTAGAGCAACATAAATCACAGGCAGCAGTGGGAGAGCTGGGGGGCAGTTTCTCTGGGGCACAAGAATTAAAATGTTGATCCTGCGTGGGGAGTTGCAAAACGTTTTGAAGAACAAAATTTTGAGGCTGACAGCATTAGGTAGGAGGAAATGGTTTGAATGAGCCTCAAAGCTAGGGAAGATGGGCAGGGGGAAAGGAGCTGGAAGGACAAGTTGGGGTTGTTAGCATGAAATGAACATGAACTGAAGGAAAATAGGAAGAGTCATAGGCGAGCAGGGACTGTAGAAGCTGTCAACAGGACAACTTAACCAAAGGCTAAATAGTGTGCCCTTTCCATTCTCTTCTTGCTTCTAAAAAACCCCCCCTCTCAAGATCATCCTCTGTTATCTGACTTTGAAAACTAGCCCTACCATGTTGGGTGTGGGCTGCTATTAGCTGCCATTTCCTACTAACTTCTTCAAGGTTCCTCTTGCTTCTAAGGCAAAAAAACCAAACCAAACCAAAACAAAAAACAACCCAAATCAACATAGAAACAAACGAACAAACCAAAGAGAGTAAAGAGAAAAAAGTAAACAGCACTGGGGACATCTTTCAGGCCTAGTAAGCAAGGTCCTGACGGCTGGAGCCTCTGGCACCCATGCCCACGGTGCACACGCAGTACACAAACTCACAAGGCCCCCATGCGTGCTCTGGACGCCCACGCCCCCTCCACGCCACCCTGCCACGGGCACACCCTCGGACAGACAATGAGCAGCGGGTCCGTGTCATGGCCCCCCCACTCGGCGGCACCTCCTGGCAGCCGGCAGCCCCGGGCCGGCTGCCCCGACGTGGGGGTCCCGCTCCGGGCGTGCCGCCGCGCTTCCCCCTGTCCTTCCCGAGCGCGGCGGCACGCTGGGATGCTAGGTGGGCACCAAAAAGTTAGGGACAGCGAGGGGCGGCCGGGGCGGGGGCGGCAGGGCCGCTCCCCCCCGCTTTTGTTTAGCGCCGGGGAGCGGACCCTTGGCGGGGCTGAGCCGGGTGGTCGTGCCCGGGTCCGCAGCATGAGCCTGTCCCACGGCCTCGCCGTCGCCACAGGGCCGGGAGTGGGAAGGAGGAGGAGGAGGACTGAGGCGGAAGGTGTCTGTTCAGCCTCACTCTCTCCCTCCAAGGTGAGTTGCAGCGCTGCTCCGCGCTCCTTTTGTCTCGGTGCGAGGCCGCGGCGCACCCCGGCCCCGCCCCGCCAAACTTTCGGCGGGGACCTGGGCGCCCCGACGGCCGCCCGCGGAGCCGGGGCCGGGCAGGGCGCGGGGCAGCCGCGCGTTCGGCCGGGGACGCGCCGGGGCTGCCGGCGACACCCGTGTCGGGTGTCCCCGTGGGGGCGGCCGGAGGGCAGGTGAAGGGACCGTGGGGTGAGGGCGGTCCCCTCCTTCCCTTTTAGTTTCTTTGGGACGGATGCGGTCGGCCCCATCTTTGCGCTTTACGCAACAGGTAGGGATGCCAGGAGCTGGCGGCGGCGGCACGGAGCCGCGGCCAGGAGGTTCCGGGGGGCTTTTTTTGTTACGTTCTCTGGAAAAGTGCGAAGGGGAGGGGGAGGAGAACAACAGTTTTCCGAAATTCCCCTTCAGTTGTTTATTTATGTACTTCCCGTGTCCATGAAAAAAGGGTTCGTTTCGCAACTCCGGAGTTTTATATTGTTCTCTATTTATTCCCCCCCCCCCCCCCCCCCTTTCTTTTAAAGTTATTTTTCTTTATGTCCTGCGTTTGCCCGTCTCATTCCGGCAGATCAAACTGTCCGAGAGCAGATCCCCAGAGGCTTGTCCTCACTGACAGTCGGGGGAATCCAAACAAAGAGGTGCATCTACCGGAAATAATGATTTGAGAGATGGTTCTCTCCCTTTCCACCCCCCCACTCCCCCGCCTTGAATTAAATTGTTTTCTTTTCTGGGAGGTTCAGTTCGAGGGAAGTTTTGCGCCGGAGCCGGGGTCGGGGCTGAGGAGGGATGGAGCAGACGGAAAGTTGCGGTGGTGGGAGGAGGCGGGGGGCGAGGGCAGTACGGGACCCCGGCGGCGCCCGGACCGCGGGGGGAGCAGGGGCGAGGGGGACCTGCCGCCGCTGCCGGCTCTTTGTCTGCTCGGGCAACTTGAACAAAAGGAGAAACTCGGATGAACTCTCCATCTCTCCCTCGCCTCTCCCGGGTTAACTCATCTTCGGCAACTTTATCCGAAGAGATTTACTCAACTTTCTTCGAGCTCTCCCGCCGCTTAAAAGCAAAGAGCCTCGTCGTAGGCTTCTAAGGAAATCTGGTTTCACAGTTTAGAGAAAGGAGAAGGTACGTTTGGACTTGGGGTTTATTGTTCTTTCCCGGCTCCCTCGTCGCCCCCCCCTCCGCCCTGCCATCCGCGCCCGGGTCTGGGAGCGCAACGGAGGCGGCTGCGGGCCAGCCCAGCCTTTCCTTTGTACTTTTGGGAGCACATGCAGGTATTTTTGGGGAGGGTAAGGCAGTCATTCCGCCCCAACTCCCGTAAAGCGGGCTGGGGGGCACTACTCGGGAGGGTCTTGCCTCCTTCTTGTGCCTGCTTTGTGTTTTTAGAGGTTTAACTTCTTTTTTTTTTGTGGGGGAGGGAAGTGGACTCGGAAGGCTTTCTGGGTCGGGCTGTGTTTTTCACAGTTGGGACAGAGAAAAGCTGAAGACGGGGTAAACTTGATGGGATTGTAGGGAGTCCTGGCGGCCCTGGCCAGGGGAGTGGGGGGCTAAGTGAAGGCCGTGGGGCTGGGCAGGGCAAGCGCGCAGCAGGGGCAAGGTGGGGGCTCCGCCGTGTGCCAGTTTGGGTCGCGGCGGCCAAAACACCACAGAGGGTAACACATTGCTCCTGTGGGACATCTCCCAGGGAACCAAGGTGCGCAGAAGTGCCGAGGGACAATTTTAGGAGAAGAGGGACAGACCAGAGGGAGGACTTTGTTCTTTTGAATGGATTGATCATAGGGAAGGGGAGAGTGGGAAGGGTCAGTGCAGGCTGGCCCTTCCTCGGCTGGGCTTCTCCTGCACAGTGCAAGGACTCCTTCGTCCCTTTGGAAACACAGTAGTTGCCTTGGGTTTTGTTCATTCCTTTTGGTTCATGCTTTCTAGAGCAAGCATCACAACTCCAGAGAACTTGTGCGCTCTTTGTACTTTTCTTAATTAACTTGATCAATTTAGTATCTTATTTCCCCATCCTCTTTTTTTGTGTTATGTAATAACTATTAATTTTTCTCTTTTTTCATCCTAGTCCCCTACTTTCTTGTGTTTTCTTGTCCCAATTTCCTAATCGTCCCTCTCTATCCTTAGATCTACCCATTTCAGAATTTCTGAAGTCTCTAATTTTTCACTTTCTATTGTTACTCATTCTCCTCCTTCCTGATCCCTTTCCACCTACTCTTCTATCTCTATGCTTGCTTGTATTTCTCATGAAAAACTCCTTTTGCCAGGATCTTTCCTTTCCTCCATGCATAGATATCCTTGTTTCTCCTGATGTGAAGCAAACATAAAGCTTCTTCTTGCTTTCTTCTAAACTTATTCTTCTATGGACTGCCCTACATCCATGTTACCCAGTTACGCAGAGAGAGCTTCCAGCAATAATTCTTGTTCGCCTATGTTCACTTTCTCCTTTCTTCTCGTCTTAATCTCTGTATTCATGCATCTTCCAGTCTCTAAAAGCTTCTTCTAGTTCCTCTCCGCGGTCCTTAGTGTAGAAGTTTGTTCTTTTCTGTTTCCCCTACTCCATCTTGGGAGACCTGACGCTGTTCTTCACGTCATTGTTCCCTCCTGTGCAGAGTACTCAGACTTTTCTCTCCATTCCTCATCGTCCCCTTCCCAACCTAAGTAAAATTTGCGTTTTGTACCTCTGAAAGAATTGCACAGAGGGACTACCAGAGTAGACTGACGCAGTTTTGGCTACTTTGGCTTCTTCCTGGGCCTAATGCCATCAGGTCCCAAATGAAGTAGCATATCTGCTGGTGGAAGTGCTGTGGGGAGGCACTGTGACAAGGCTAAGGAGGCAGAGAAGATCACATATGTTTCCCTCAAAAGGGTTGATGAGATTTTTTTTGCTACTTGGGTTTTTTTATTGACTTACTGTTTTCATTAGTTTTTAAATACCTGTTAGGGCAGTTGAAGAGCCTTTATATTACCTTTCTATTACCTTTCTTTCCTGTCATTTCAGTGCTTTCTGGAATGTAAGACTGTACAATCTGTAGAGATATATGAAAGCCTTTTTCTTAAACCTTCTTCTGTTACACTCCAGCGCCGTGATGTTTTTAAAGCAAAATGCCATCACCAGGCTTCGAGCTTAGGATGTGTCTAAATCTGTGAAGATATATGTGTTTGAAATTATTCAGAAGAATGTAAGTTTATATTTGTATGTTAGTCCCCGAGCGGTGTGGCAGAGTTTCTGTGCTGAACTAACACTTCTTCCTTGTATTTGAACAGGTCACAACATGATTGTTGGGAAAATGGGACGGTTGCCAGAACGTCAGTCTGTGATGGGTGCCATATTGCATTACTCTTTGAATGGTGGAATACAGCTTGGGATTCTTCAGGGCTGCTTAACACGGTTCAAACTGGACCATACAGCTGCTTAACATCTTAACTGTTTGGATTCATACTAATGGTTAATGGTCTCCTGGAGGAAGTGGAAGAGCCCCATGCTGAAACTTGTGGATATTGTGGAACATGCTGCTGTGACCCGTTTGGATTATATCGCCATCTGACACCAAGGTTCTGCAGCTGATGAAAGGTATGCTTCTCCCCTGGTGCAAAAATACTGTGTCTCATACATCAAAATACTAAGCACAGTGTCTTTGTTTTAAACAAACTTGTTTTGTAGCCTTTTATCTTTTTTTGTTTCGCCTTGCAACTGATACCTACCAATAGTTTTGAGTGGTGTTAATCTGACAGAAATGTCATACTAATGGTTTGACAATGTTTATATCATAAATGTAAAAGGAAAAACTGAATGTGAAAGTTTTTCTTTTTTTCATAATTAACTTACATTTTCAACATAATGACTTCATAGAGTCTAAAAGTGCTTAGCAGCTCTAGAAAATGAGACAACTTCTAAATAAAATAAGTTAAGGACAATTTAAGCATAGCACTTTCTGCAGTTCTGATCTTCCAAATAGCGCAGTTTGTTTGAAGACGTTACTATTTTGAACTCAAGATAGCAACCTTCTATTATTTAACCTCTCTTCCTCCAAATAGTAACAGAAATCTTAAGGATGGCTTGTGTGGGGGAGAAAGAGTAAAAAAAAAGTATTTCAGTTAAAAATTCAAGAAATTGTTTTGTTTCATATGTTTTTAAAGTTTTGATGCAAGGCTTCTTGCAGAGAGCGTTTGCATCCTGAATGTCCTAGTAATGTGAAAGTCTAGTGGATGCAGTTCAGTGCTCAGTCTTCTTCTTACTGAATGAGGTAATCAGTGTATGAAAGTGAACTGGAAACTAGCAGAGAAAACAAGTGGTTAAAGTGTTATTAATGAATAACAAATTATTCTTGAATCTAGATGAAGTGTTAATCCAATAGTGAGGAAATCAGTGAACTCTTTAGTGAACTGTGCTAATGGCAGAGCAAATTTTAGAAGTATTTAAAATCTCATCCTTTTATACCTGTTCTGTGCACTTCTTCATTATAGCTGAAAATGAGTGACCTGAAAATGAGTGACATGAAAATAGTCGGTTTTGCTGCATGTTTCGGCTCAACTGATTGGTTTCAGCCTAAACCATATGTAGGGCAGACAAGTATTCATAATCTTAAGAAAAGTGCTGAGCTGGCTGGCCTACTTTAGAGCAAAACAGAAATCTGAACGAATAATCACTTGTGATCCTTTCCCATTGTAAACAGAGGTACAAGAAGCAAGACAGTTCTAATTTCCTGGTTCTGACTGTGTTTTAATAAAGACTTACTCTTAATTGTCTCGATTATTGCGGGTAAGCTTTTTGTTGTGTACTGGATGCAACTAATGTATATTTAGATTTACAGTCTTAATATTGTTCTGCATTTATACTATTTTTGAACTTTGCATGAGTGAAGCCAGCCATATGAAAGTCTTTAATTTGAAGCCTCAGAAATAGAAAGTCTTGGGCTGTTTGTGGAAAGAGAAAGCAAAGAATAATAAATGGATTGAGTGGATAAAAATACTTAGAGCTGCTGTCTAGTGTCATCTTGGAAAAGAAGCCCAGTTATTATGTTCCTGTATTTAGAGAAAATCAAAACTGCAATCCTTTTTGGTTTCTGTGAAGATTTTATTCTAGTTGAGTTTCTTCTCAGGTTCTCGCCACTCTTAAGGAAAACTAAATTGAACATAGAGGTACACTTCATTTATCTGCATGAAAGCTATTAATATTTGTCAACACTGAAAACTGAGGGAATTTTTACTTCTAATTAATAAGATATAGAAACTACTCCTTAGCTTAATCTGAGAGTTTGTGTAGATTGAGTTTTATCATCACCATAAGATTCTGGATATAGTAGGCAAATTATTAGATGTATTTGCATTTGTTTATACTTGGAAAATTTCAAACGTTAATAACTTGGTGACAAACTTTAGCTTTACAACTTATCTGTCTTCAAGTTTCTTTGGACTATTTCCCATAAAATGCAATTAATCATTCTCCTGTTTGGAGATGAGATCTGCAGAGAGAGGACAAGCAGGGCCAGATAGAAAGTGTTCAGTATGTAAGATCCCAGCTGCCGTCTGTGCTGTGCTGGCAGGAGATGAGACCCTTTTGGGTCTTGGAGAGAGATGGGGAAATGCTTTCTGGGGGCCCTGGCTGGAGTGTTCCTGTACCTTTCTCCTGGGAGCAGTCCCAGCAAAGGGGCCAGGTGGAGCAGGGGTTGAGTGGAGGCTGAGAACTGTGGGAAGGAGCAGCACTTGGGCCCTGGGAGGGGTGATGGGGACCACTTGCCTTACTTGGGGTGGGACGGAGCCTTGCTGCCCTCAGAGGGCCTGGCTGTGAGGAGCTGCTGCTTGAGAGAAGGGTTTTAGGTATGGGAACCTGAAGTGTGGGAAAGAGGTTGTTTCTGTGATTTGTCTTTGGTTGCAGTTTGTCAGTTGCTTGCTTTGCTTGTGACCTGGAAGGTGATTGAAATCCTTGCAGTGTCTGAGGTAGCGTGTTTTTGGCGGGGGGGAGGGGGGACGGGGATGGAGTTCTGAACTGCCCCTCACAAGCCTACCCTGCAATTGTAATCTGGTAGCAGAATTTACACCTAAAACAGATGAAATCAAATCTAGACAGTTTGAATAGTGATTTGTCTTTTGAACTGTGCTCTCAGTTAAGAAAGTCTTCTAGCCAATGTACTTGGTTATTTGAGAAAGTGTTTTGCTCTGTGTAACTGAGGTGAGAGTAAACATGAGGGTCTTTCAGGCCAACCCAGCCCGAATGTGGAAGAGGTTTAACAGGCTGCAAGGAGTGCAGATTTTACAGTGTGGTGTGTGTGGGCAGGTGAGTTGCATTGTTGGAGTTGTGCTTTGTGAAGAATGGGCTGAGGAGAACAGGGCAGGTTTTGTTACTGCCGGATTTTTAGGTGGAAGAGGAGACGGTATATGGAGTAACTTCCTATCCATTAACATCTAGGAAGGTGGAAAGGAAAATGTGATAAGGACTTTGTTTCTTTGACTGTTCCCTCCCTTTGGTTGAAGTGTTTCTCTGGATGCATGAACTCCAGAATTCCCAAGTGAAGTACAAATTTCTGTAGGCCCATGTGCTCCCCACTCTGGGGTTTCCTGATACAAAATGAAGATAGGGATGCTGTCCTGAGGGTCTGCTGCCCTTCACCCCTTCTGTGAGAGGCCCCACTCCTGGCAATGAAGGACAAAAAAGGCTTCTTCTCTGGAGGCTTCACCAGAGTGTCCTCCTCAGGATTTAGAGGCACAGTTTGATTCTTGAGTAAAATTTTGGACATAGGATTGTTAGTCGCTGATAGGGTTCCCAAGCAGTCCGAAGAGTATTGGGTATCTATGAGGAGACTGGCATGGTGAATAGTCATTGCATGATCTTCATTGAGAAAGCAAGATGAAAGCAGTAGGTCAGAGCAAGTTACTAGAATGGAGTTGTGTTTGTGTCTTTGGTTCCATAGAAAATTCTGTTGATAGTTGTGTCTGGTTTTTTTCCCTTCCTTATTTTGCTCAAGGCTGGTTGAATCTCATATGTGCAATCATATAGCTTACTATAGTAGAAATCATAATTGAAAATATGATGTTTTCATTTTTTTTAATTTTTCTGCTTTCCCTGGCTTGTCACCTTATTATGCAACTTGAGGTACAGTATTCTTACAGAAGCAATATAACCATTGGAATAGTTTGTTTCTTTTCTTGTCAGAGCAAATTTTTATGAGAGGTACTAGAAAGTCAACCAAGGCTGGAAAGATAGAGCTTCCACTTGAAATCTGGGTGTGGGTTTACACAAACCACAATCCCCCACACCTTATATTACAATTATGATTGAGAAATAACTGCATGAAAACAAAGCTTCCAACATGTGACCTGCTTTTTCTGTAAAGTGCTCTCCCTTATGTCAAGAGGCATATGGTGTCTGGAACAGTTTTCTGTTTCTTGATTGGATTTATTTTATGTAGCAGGAAGCTTTCCAACTCACTAATGGATTCTATTTTTATTCCTTTTTTTTTACTTGCATTGTCATAACATGAAATTTATCACAAACTATTTGTGAAGCCTGAGGTAGGGTGATATTGTGCTTGATACCTTGACCTTTCCTTGATTGAAATGCATAGATGTGTTTGGGTTTGGTAGGGGGAAATGGATAAGCTGGGGGGGCTTAGAATATTTTAACACAAAACTAGTTCTGGCCTTCGAGGACAGGGACAGTACTTCCCCCGAAAGGTTATGAGACTATTACAAGTGTGGATTCTGTATTTAAATCTGTGAATATTGTAGATTAGTGAGAACAAATTATGTTTGATTCTGTATAAAGAAGAAAAAAGAGAAAAAGCTCCTCCCTAGTCCAGATGTCTGCTACTGCTAAAAATAGAAAAATGATTTTATTTCTTTATACTTGTAACCCAAGTCCTTCTATTTAAGAACAATGTTGCAACTCTATGAAATAAACTTCATTTTGATACATCTTAGAGGTTCCAGTATAAATTTTTCTGTGTGTGGTTTGTTGTTTTGTCTTTTTTTTTTTTTAATTGTTTTCAAAGCCTTAAGTCCCACCATGAGGCGATGAGTGTGGTGTTGCTCTGGATGCCAGCATTACTTCCCTGTCAGAGATAAGAGAGAGCACTGAAGTAGAACCATGAATGTTTTAATGGAATTTCTTGCAGGCGTGAGAGGCAGGTGGCATGGAACGAGGAGGCATGTGATTGCCATAAAAATTAATAAGTGGGCAGTGGGAGTGGGGATTCTGGGCTGATAAGGATGGTGTCTGGCTTGGTTGTGAGCCAGTGATGATTGGTGAGGAAAGGAAGTGGTGAGATAATTTTGAAAATAAGGGCTAGTTGCTAGTGATGGATGGGATAGAGAAAAAAGAGGGGGATTTTGTGGGAATGGATGAGAAGCTGTTTGTCATAATTTATGTGTCAGGACGCCTGTGCCATCAGAGCATTTCTAATAGGAAAATTGAGTGAAATCTTTAAATGGCTGTGGCATAAGTTATAAATATCTCAGGCATCAGTAGTATTGGCTTATTTTTGGTGTATGATAAAATTGTGCTGTTTAATGCTGTGGAAGAAAACAAAGTTAACTTTAACTTTGCACATTTTGCATTAAATTACTCCCCAAATAAGTGCAGTCTTCAATTGAGGATACAACTTACTGTCTTCTGTTTCTCTTTGCAACAGTGTTCAAGGCAAAGATTAATTTAGGTAAGTAATTCAGGAGTTGCACGTGCTGGTTTCAGATTATCTCAGAGGTGAGACTTTGTGCAGCTGCTCATGTAGTTCTCTCTCAGAATTTGAAAATGGGTTTTTGGTTGGTACCAGTGTTGGTCTGTGCATATCCTCTGAAAATAATGAAATTTGTGATGGCTCCAGAGTACCTGAGAAGGTACCCTAGATTATGCAGCAAAAGCTGAGGTGTTTTTAAGCAACTTGATGCTTTTGGTGCAGGCTGGTGTGGTGCTATGCAGGGTATTAAATGAGGCCTGTAAGCTGCTTTGTGTAATTGTGCTACTGCACTTCATCTGTCAATTGTTGCTTCTCTGCTGGGCTTGGCTTTGATGTGGCTTCATCTCTGCTGGTGCTGGAGCTGATCTGAGCTGGTGGTAGCTCAGGGGGCTTTTCCTTGGGCTCCCCAGGGCGTGTATGTGAACATGAACTCAGTTGTGCTTTGTGGAGAGGCTGTTGTTTCAAGGCTTTGGGCTTCAAGCGCTGAAAGAGATGCTCTCTTGCCATTATAAAAGCTGCTTTGCCTTTTTGTTAAAAACATGGATGAGATAGCACACCTTTCATCATCTATCTCTGGGGCTTAATTTTGCTGTATTCAAAGTTTTATGATGCCATGTAGCCAGTAGCTTTATTCATTTGAGCTCCTGGACTGGACTTGTGCATCATCTACAGGCATGGCTCCGCACCGAAAATCAGACACTGGAAAGAAGGGTGGTTCAGGTTCACAACTTTGTGTTTTCAGTGCCTGGGGATTTTTAAATTTATTTATCAAAACTGCACTTGAAAAAGAAGGAATGAAACAAATGTAATTCTAAACCCAAAGGCTTGTTCTTTGTTGCGCGGTTGCCTCTCAGCTTCAGTATTTGTATACATTATCTTTATAGCCTTAAATCTATGTGTTATGTGGCTTTACAGCTTTCCTTTTGCGTACGGTTAAAATCTGTGTCCAAGATCATAGCAGGGTTTGATACACAGCCCCTGCAGGAATTCCAGTGCTTGGGCAGTGCAGGAAGGGGTCTGTAGCCTGGTGTATGTTCCTGACAGCAGTTCACCTAGTAATAGGACTGAAAAGGAAGTTTTAAGGGCAGCAATAGGAGAAGTTGCTCCCTCTTCACAAAGAAACGAACAATTTGCTTAATGTGCATTGAGATTGGTCTTGGACCACACAATGCATCTGGATGGAAGATTATTTTGATATTAGTTTATTTTAAATGCCTTATTTAATAAAACTCATAATTAACACCTTCCTTGTATTCATTGTTGTGTGTAGTAGCTCAAAATTAATACCTTAAATATTTTCATCAGCTAATTTGGGTTATCCAGTGCACATTTTTTTCCTGTTTAGCCACCAACTTGAGCTGTTCTGCCTAAATTCAGTCATCCAGGTCAGTTTTTCATAGACCCAGATAATAGTTGCTGTTGACCTCAGTGGTGATACTGATGACTGAAGTTTTTGGAAAAGCAGGTCAGACACCAGAGCACCTCTGTGTGTATATGCACATACATTATGTGTTTACATTTTAGATACGGACATATATAGGCACATACACATGCATACCATGGAGTGCCAAACCAAAGGTGTGCCTGAGGCAGCTTCATGAAGGAGACAAGTGATTTTTTTTCCTCTCTGTTTGGAGCAGTGTCTTGTTCTTTCCCAGACCTTACTTCTTGTTGTCTTTCGTTGGTTGTCTTCAGTGCTGTCTTCCCTCTTTGTTTTGGAGTTTAGATACTCAAAATGAAACATGTGTTCTATTCCAATTTAACAGTTTGTTTCTTAAAATACATCCATCCTGTGTGCGTATTCTGATGAGTTAAGAAACACGTAATGAAAAGTGTCTGTAGCGATCAGGCAAATACTGAAAGAATTCACTGTAATCAGCTGTGAAACACTTTCAGTCTCAGGCACACTGCTCACTCCTCCCCTCCACCCCTCCACAAGGCACCACTGAAGAGCAACAAGGCATAGCTGAAATGTACCTTTGACAAGCACTTAAAAAAATTAGTTTCTTCAACTGGTAATCAACACGGCTTAATTTTTGATGTATGTATAATGTGTATATATATATGTACCCACCATATATGTTGGTATTTGTGGAATTCATTGCTTTAAATTATGCATAGTGTAATACTTGAAATGGCTAGAGGTGATTTTTAAATTTTTTTTTTTTTAACATCTTCAGAAGTAATTGTTTTGAGTGCTATCAAAACTATGTGTGGAATGTTGCTTGTGGAGTTCATGCAGGGTAGATGTATTAGTGGATCTCTGTTTGAGACAAGTGAAAGGATGTTTGCAAAGGAAGACCAGAACCATTCCCAGATTGATTTCTTTGCATTTGCAAATGCAAAGAAATCAATCTGCCACTTTGACCTTGGGTTGCGTGTTGCAGTTGAAATAGGTTTTTTTCCCCTGAACACTGTTGCAAAAGGCAGTAAGTTATGACAGTTCAGAGAGAGTAAGACAGTAAAAAGGCAGAATAAGAATTCATTCTTTTGTTGAGATTGTTGCTCAGGTTTATACATCTTGGGCATTTTCTTGTAGTGTTGGTGCAGTCCTGTGAAGCATAGTTGGGCTGTCCGATGACTTTGTAGGAGAGCATATTGTAGATGTTGAAAAATGTCATTATTGAAAATAAGGATTTGCACATGTGCTGTAGTCTGGTAGATTGTTCCTGAGAACACAGTGGAGGGGAGCTCTCTGGTTTGTTGCTCTGCTGTATCAGAAATGATGTATCTGAGTGATGGTTGCTGGATTAAAGCAGTGTATATTACAGGCTTCTGGTTTCTTAGTGTGAACAGGAGCCAGAACCCCAGGAGCTGCCAGGAGCCATTTTGTATCTAACATATTCCCGTGTGGTTTTCTACCCTGTGTAGTAGTTTATGTCCATGATTTGTGCAAGGTGTCTTTATTCTTAATTTTTTTTCTGAATGCTCCCATGCTGAAGTAAGATATAAAGAAGACCTGGTTATTTCAGGTCAGTGCCTGGATTAACTTCTTGGCAAAAACTTGTTATGGATCATATACTGCCATCACTGCAAAACAGAGTAAGTCAGGCAGGGTATCTCTAGTTCTGTTTAGGTAAGATCAGTTTCTTGTATGAAAAACAAAGGGAGAATATCTGTGGAGAGGCGGGGGTTGAATGTAATATAATAACCACTTGCCAGAGAGCTACTTGATAGTAGTTAGCTTCTGGGGGAGTTACAGCCACTTATTGTGTCTCTAAAGAGAACCAGGGTGTGCTCACTGGAAGGATATTGGCGTATCTGTTGGACAACATATATATTTTTGGTGAGTTTTTTGCTTAATCTACCTATTGTAAAAATAGGTGTTAAAATATGAGCGATATGGACTCTAAAGAATATTGCCATAAACAGTTGATGTAGGGTGTAAGCATTTGGGTATAGGGCCATACTTGCTGTATAGCAGAGCTGGCAAAATCTATAGGCATTACTGGCTGATCTATAGGCATTACTGGCTGAAGGGGAACAAACAATTCAATAAGCGTAATAGAGTATTTAATGTCTCTTACAGTTTTTGTAAAGTTCTTGTTCTGTCTTGGCTCTTCAATTCTTAGATTTAGAATTGCTATGCTAGCTTTGCATACCTTATTATTTTATGTTGAAATAAATAGAAATTGTATTAAAAAAAGCAGCAAAATAATTCTGAACCAGTTGATTTTAAAAGAAAATCTTATATTTCAAGGGCTAGCATCTTTTGTTTGGGGAAAATTATCAGTATAGAAGCTCTCTGTATCTTTAACTGAAATGGTTTCTAGTTTATGCTTGATTCTTCTGCTAGGTTAATGTTAATTAGTTTAACATATCACTCATAAAAGATGTCATAGTTGAGTCATTGTGTAGGTAACAAATCTTGCACTGGCTAGCAATGAAGAAATATTACCTCTATTAAAACCCACACTTAAACCGTGGAGTCAGTAAGAGCTCATGACATTTTGCAGTTATCCAGCTTAATGCATTTTAATGCCTTCGGTGGTGTGAGATTTTTCCTTGGGAGGCTGTGTGGGGGATAAGCAAGTGAGGTAGAGCCTTCAAATTATGCAGTCAGGATAAAGTGTAGCCTGTGCCAAGTGAGAAACCCAGCAGAAATGCTGGCTCAGGCTGGGGTTGGGGCCTGGATTCTGTAATACCAATTTAACCTTAAAAACCCCACAACTGGCCAGTGTTGGGTTACCCAAAGAAAGCATACAAAAACAGTGGTAAAAAAGGTCAAATCTGCTTATATTTAGAGCTCAAGTAATTAGATATTAACAACACATTTAAGTATGCATGCTTGTAATTACCTAGGTAGTTTCATCCATTTGTGCCCTGAGAGAAGCATTAGAACTGGGCCTGTGGTGGAAAGCAAATTTCAGTCGTGATTGTGGAGTGGTTAGTGAGACTCCATAATCCTTTTTTTCAAAATAATCCCCCAGCCTCTTGGAGGAGGTGATGCTGTGGTGCTGCCAACACAGCAGTGAGCCTGCACTGAGTCCTATCATCCTCCTCAGCTGGTACAGGTATTCCAGGATATAGGATGGGCAAAGCAAATTAGTCTGATCAAACCTCTAGCCAAAAGCTGCTGCCCATATTTCTTTGTTTGTCTAAACCATCAGCATCTGCATGGCAATGAGCAATTGAGTAAGTGTTTGAGGATGCTGTTGCTTCCTCTGCCTGAGGAAGCCTGGGTGAGGAGAAGGTGTTACATCTTGGAGGTTGGTGGAGTTTGACTGGAACAGCACGGGCAGGCATGGTCAAGAGCTTTGCATTCGAAATACTAATGTAAAAAAGTTTAAAGCTTCTCCCATTGCTAAAGGTTGTAAGCACTTATGTGGCACAGGAGCAAGGCCAGTTGCTCCAGTATGTGGCAGGGAATCCCTGAAACTTTGGAGGGCAGCTCCAAATTAGTGAATCAGATGTGTTTTCTTGCAAACTGCCTGTGTTTCCCTGTGCAGCAGATCCTGTAGCTTTGTGGCCAGGTAAACATGGTGAGGTTGATCAGAGAAAAGAGGGTTACTGCTACTTGTGAAAGTAAACAGCCAGCATGTTCTAGCATCTCACAGACTGAACATCAAAATAAACTAGGTTATCGCTTTAATATTTTCAGGGGTCCTGCTAAGTTCGGTGTTTCAGATCTGAGAAATGGCTGCTTTGCAGCAGGTGGAGCTGGCAGAAGAACAGGAGTAGTGTTCTTCTACCTCCTTTCAAATTGAAAGGTGTGTCTGAGCTCCTTTGGACTACTTGTATTTCTATACCTCAGCGGAAGGCTAATCTGGTGATTATTTGTAGTGTGAGGATTCAATGAAATTGTGTAAATAAAAATATGCTGTTCTTTGACATTCTGCTTTACAGCTCATAACACTGGTGTATTTGCTGAGTGCCTCAGCATAGTTAGGTGAAGACATGGGACAGCTTTCCCTATGAAGTGACTACAATCTTCAGTATGTCACCCTGACCTTTTAATGAGTTAATCACTCTGGTGTATGCAACTATGAACATTAGGTTTTCTCTAGCTAAAGGAGACCTCTTTCTATGAACAGGTTGCTCTTAAGGTGATGTTTTCATGAGACAGTTCTATTTTAGCTTCCTTAGCCATTTGTTCATTCATTTGTTTGCAATTATAAATTCTGGTTACCATGAGAGTTGAAATATTGCAGCAAACAAGCGACTTCTTTCTGAATTTGCTTCTCACCTTGGATTTGCATTAAGCTTTCAGACTTTCTTTAATTTTAACCATGAAAACTGAATATATTACAGTAATTTTATTAACATCAAAAGGCTTCAAATTGTTCACATGTAGCTCTTAAAATTTATAAAGCAGCAGTTTAAGACTTTGAAATTCTTAACAGATGCTCAGCTATGTTCTCAGTATTTGAGCTTAAAGCAGAAAGAATTTAACTCAATTATAATAATGTAAACCTTTCCACTTTGCTTTGCATAATTAAATATTTTCATTTACATAGCACAGAAGTTTAACATTCTAAACAGGGTAGATAAGCAGAAGAAAAAGGCAGACAAAGATGCATCTTTAATGTATGCAGAGTAGTAATGCACATGCTGGTAATCTTACTGTGCTTATTAATAATAACTTTAACTAGAAATCCATATGCAAATTCCTGTGAATATGGATTGTATTTAATATGTGGATTTTTTTTTTAAATTGTGTGCATCCTTGGAAATACACAGTAAGGTACATTAAAACTGGAGCAGGAATACAGTAACCTTGATATGTTCTACTTCTTGTTTGAAAATATTAATTAGTGGAACAGGTCTGAGGAAAATTAAGGTATCTTTTTATTTATTTGGCCAACTTTTGTGGAGGCAGGAAATGGCTTGAGTGTGCCTATGTGGAAGTCTGTCATCCTATTGGTGTAGGAAAAACTACACTAGAGGTGGTTATTATTACCACTTTGGGTAATTCTGTGTCTCAGATTCACCAGCCTGCTGTCAGAGCAGCATCTCTGTGGTATGATAGGAAGCATCATGTATTTTGGCGACTATAAAATAGACCCAAGATGTGCAAATAAATGCCTGCACTTCCCTAAGTTACTGCTGTCTGTCAGGTCCAGGTCAGCAAGATGTATCAGGCTGAAAGGAATTTTGCTGGCTTCGAAGCAATTTAGTGCAACTTCTGTTGGCTGGTTTAATGTCACACTTGAATCTTCTTCAAAGTGGGAGGATCAGTGATGTTCCCCTATAATAAAATTGAACAGTTTTGATTCTTGTGTTCCTGAATTCTCAATCTGTATAACATATTACAGATTATGTCACATAACATGTGGAAAAATATAGTTGTGTTAAATAAGAGAAAAAAAGCTTAACAGCTTTTTTGTTTGTTTGTTTGTTTGTTTGTAATGCCCTTTGTTTGCTTGCTCTTAAACTTCTTCACGACGTGATTGGCTTGCTCTGGTTGAATGTCTTACATCAAAGCAGTTTGGAGGTTTGCTTTTGTTTTATGTTTATTACTCAGAATTTAAGTGCCAATATATAGGATACATACAATAATTCTATACATTTGATTACAATTAGAAGAACATGGATTTTTAGAAAAACTTGGATTACATTAAACACTATCTCCCATGTATTGATTTTAGGGCATATATCAAACCACCAAAAAAAGTGGAAACCTGAGCAAAAGGGAGAACACCTTTGTGGATGTTTGTGTGTGCCTGCATTGCAGGGTAAGGAGTGGGGCAGGGAACCTTAAAAGAAGTTTGTGTGTGTGTTTACCTTTGATATTTTATTTACGTTTTCTCTAGGATTCTTTAGGTAGTGAACTTTGGAAAATTGTTTCAGTTGCACTTACATTTCTGGGGATTTCTGTCAATTGTCTAGGTTTCTTCCATTTGCAGGTAGATTTTCTAGTGCACTATAAAACCTTTTGTTGTATTTTTTGCTTTATTTGATGGGAATGGAGATGGGAGAGCAGAATGTAGGGGAAAATGAGAATTTAATTTCCAGTGCAGCAAAATTTCATGTCCTAAAGCTGCTTCTGACAGCCATTCTTTTAACATAATGAGTGGCTGTTTGCTAACTGCAAATCCAGTGGTGTAGGTTACTTGCTTAAAGAACAAGTGAAGCTACAAGGATCTCATTAACTTTGATTTTCATGTAATCCCAAAAACTTGTAGTGATATATGTGCTCTTGTTTTCTCTTGCCTCTGATCATTGGGGAGTGCTTAGATGTACTAAAAAGTCTTTGGCACCTCTGAGCACCCTAAAAATAATTTTATTGGTAGGATTTTATTGGTAGAAAGGCAACTGGAGGCTGAGTATGGAGTTCTCTTAGTTTTTCATTATTGCTCATTTGGCTTTAGCTGTTGAGTATTTTGCCAGTTTTCTGTTCCTGCTTCATTAGACTTGTGCTGCTTTTCTGAAGGGTTATGAGATCTTCTCATTATGAAGTAGCTGCTTAGCTCAGGAAATCGTAGTATTCTCTAGGTTTATGAGTTGTTTTGTTGTTCAGGAGAAAAAATGGATTGTTTTGGTTTATTTTGAATACATGTAGTAAATGTATTGGAGAGGTGTCAGTATTGTAGTCAGGTGAGGTAAGTTATTTTTGTATATGACGAGAACACATGGTTCTGTGTTTTTGGTTTCTCAAATGTGTGTCTTAGGCATGTTACCTTGCAGCTGTTTTTCTGTTACCATATTATCTCTGGCTCTGTTTCTGCTCATTTACACCTGGATTTTACCATAGTGGGGCACCTCCTGTGAGATACGGAATTGTTTCAGTATGTGACATCAGGCACTTACCTAGCTTTCTGTGTGTATGAGGTAGGATTTAAATTCTTTTGGTAAAGAATCCTGTGCAGACCTCTATGTAGAAGGTAGGAAACTATCTTTCTTGCTGGTTGGATTTTGTCCTCATTTAGCTTATGCTATGTTGCTTAATTTACTACAGAAGTAGTGTGTTGCTGCTTTACTAAGCCTTTCTCTCTCCCTTAAAGTAATTGTGTGCCCATTTCCCATTTAAAAGCTGAACAAAAAACCTGACATTCCGAAAATAATAGTGGCATATTAGGCCTGGGGTCCTCTGGAGTGTGGGTAGGTGCAGTTTTCTTGTTTTTGTCCAAAGGTTTAGGGGGTGTGTCTGTGTGCTTTCCACTTCCCAAGTCATTAGTGATTTGTGGGTGATTGGGTCCAAGTTTAACTATTCGCCTGTAATCTCTGGGGATTAGAATTCCTAGATGTTTTAATACCTGTAACTGTCATTATAAACTGCAGTGAGTAAGCAAGTCCTGATTTATGAGCACTCAATTAATCTTAATGCTTGGGATTTGTTCCAGTAAATTCACACATCTGGGCGAGTGCCCAAGGTTTTCAAGGAATTCTTGTAATTTGTATATTGACCTTTGAGGGCTGGAAAGTAGGACCTGGATATCATCCACATAAAACAGTTTTTCTGTGGGACCTACTTTAGTATTTTTTAGTATCTTTCAGACCATGCGCCTGATTATGTTGGAGAGAGGCAGGGGGAGCAGATGTTCTTGCTCTGTTGTTGGTTTTGAGAAGTATGGGGTTTTTTTTTTTGAATACAGTTTGAAAAACAGACCCCTCCACAGCAGTTTAATCCAATTGCGGGTTGGTCAGTGTATCTCATTTTCCTAAGAACTCTGATGGGATAATCCCAGGTAGCCCCATCATAAGCTCTTCTCAGCATCTGGCAATACCCCTGATGAGTGCTGTGATACTGCAGGTTGCTTGATTAGTTGCTGGAGGTTATCTGGTCCAGGTCTGGGTGCAATAAATCTAACCCAATGTATTTTAATATTTCTGAGTCCAAACTTAAAAAGTGGGTGTTAGTGGGGGGAGCTTTGTCTTGGAGTCTCTCTGTGGTGGAACATAGGCTGCACACTGGAGGAGTGAAGTATTACCACAGTAGAGGAAGGCCATGTTAGGAAATGGTTAAAAGTGGACATGTCAGTCCATGGGATCATGATCCTTGTGATACAGTTATGATGCATTTGAAACATGCTCAATTGATGGCACTTACCCCTGGCTGGATGCCAGTGGTCATAGCTGTTTCTTCATGACTGTGAGAAACAGGCATCTTCTCCCTGGGTGCATTGTGGGAGGGGTAAAAACATTTGCTTTGCTTTCAGCATTGCCTAGGGTTTTCCTGTATTGCTTCTGTAGTTGGATCCTTTTTTTCTCTGGATGGAGTGATGCTTCTGAAATGCAGGGCACTGAAATCCCTCCTTCCCTCTGCACCAGTAGTGTCAGTTGGAATGGGAATATCGTTTGAGGGTCTGTCTCTATAGAGTATCTCAGATGAGAGTTTTACATCCCTCTCTGAGATTTTTCTTTTTTGCCTGTGTAGTGGGAATTTGCTTTTTTTTCCCCCCATCAGTTCTGATAATTTTGCTGTAAGAGGTAATACACAAGGGAGGATTGTCTATCATTTTTATGTGGAAACTGTTTAATCATTATACCAGGATTTTTAGTTTCAGTTTGGGTACTTTGGTAAGTTTCAACTTGTGTGCTCTATGAGCAGGATTTTTGGATGTTGTGTGTGCTATGTTTCGTTGGTTTGGGTTTTGTTGTTTAATTAATGTGTTTTTGTTTGGTTCGGATTGTTTGTTTGTTTTTATGTTTTGGTTAGATTTTTTTTTTGTTCCCCCCCATTCCTTTCCTTGTCTTATATCACTGTTGGAACTGGAATCCTTGAAGGTCTCTGGTTTACTGTAAATGAAATCCACAAATTTAGTACCTGGGAGAAGCAAACTATCAATTTCTTACTACCTTTCCCAGTCTTTTGGGTGGGGAAGTTTCAGTGAACATCTGCATTGGCTCAGCATTGCATTGTCTACTTCACTATAATTTTTCCTTGTTATTTGTATCTACACCTAATCTGAAGGTGTGAATATGAAATGATATTTTGCCTACCTTTAAAAGATTTTACAGTATTGGTAAGGAGGGGGAAGAAGTCAGGGGCAGGAAAAATGATACTTAGCCGAAATTCTGCCTCTTGGATGGAAAAAGTTACAACAAATGCATTAGAACTTCTTTTTTTGTGGTATGTTCAAGTGCAAGAGTATGCCCAGAAACAATGACTATGTAATTGGTACCTCAGAGGCTTTATTGTAGCGGGTATAAGTGGTTTGATTCAAGGCTGTTAAGCTCAAGATTCTCACTGTGCTGTTGTGGGCACTTCAGGAAGAGTGTGGGAAAAGGAAGAGTTTGTATTTGCTCTTTCACAGTTTCCAGTGATTTATGGCTTGTAAGTCTTGAGCTTGCCTGAGTGAAAGTGTTTTTGTAGTTATTAATCATCTAAGGATTTTTATTCCCATCACTTTTGGAACCAATCAGGACGGGTAGTATTCACTGCACCCAGTGGTGCTGAATTCCACAATGGTCTTCATGTGAAGAAATCTAATTTGGTTTGATTTGAACCTGCTATGAGCCGGTTCTTCCAATGCTCCTCTGCTGTTAAAATAGTAAAGGTAATTGTTTCCTGCTTGCTTCCCCCTGCCAGCAAGGATCTTGCAGAAGCAGAAATGAGTTTTATGTAGGGATACAGCTTTTTTTTTTCTTTTTCTTTTTTTTTTTTTTTTTTTTTGTTTTCATATTCCATAGGCATTCCATAAAAATGATAATTAATAACATTTGGTGTTTCCTTTTGGACTGGTACAAAGAATTAAACTATTAATCTGTTGTTGCCACAAAACTTTGTTCCTTACTGGTAGGACTCGTGGCTCTCTATGTAAACAGAATACTACATGTGCCATGTCAACCTCTCACTCCACATTTGTGTTTTGTTGTTTTTTATTCAATTTCACCTATAACTTAAATGCTGTAGTCACTGAAGATGCTGATAACATTTTTCAGAGGTTAAAGAAACACTCATCAGAATAAAGCCAGAATATAGCCCTTCTGGAGCTGTCTCAGCTGGCAGTGCAGACCAAAGAGGAGCTGGAAGGGCTCATTCCTCTGGGAGTCACATAGCGAGTACAAGAATCTGCAGAGTAGAGGTAGTCTGTCCTCATCGTTCACTAAAAATACAGAAACTGTTTTTTATTTTTGTATCTACTATAATTAAATGAAAACAAATATTTACTACTTAGAGACCTTGGTGAAACAGAGGATTTTAAACAAATCTTCTGATTGTCGAGTCATTACTGTTTTGACAAGTAGTTGTAGCAGGAAACTGGTGTGTGTTTTTTTGCATGTTTCCAGCTACATTTTTATTTAAAAAAGGAAAGTGACTTCTCTGATAGCCATACATTTTTGGGTCCTGAGAGTTTCACAGAAAAAGAATGCAAAATATTTCTCCTGATGAAATCCACCTAAATTTTTCATATAGATAAAACATCCTGAGGCTAGAGAAGGAAAGCAACTAGATGCTTCAAGTGCATTTGGAAAGAACTAGTGGTGCTGTCCTAAAACTATGCCAAAGTCAATGAAAATACCTCATTTCTTTGTTAGCTGAGCAAGATGTATAGCTACAGCATATTAAGATGGAGGCTGCTGTCATCATGCCTGCATACGGACTCGACAGACAGGGAAGAGTTCAGGGATTAGTGGGAACTGTGATGTAGCAGCTGAATGGAGAGGCATTAGGAACAGGGAGCATTCTCATGCATATTACAGATATTGGAAGTATTTTTTGTGCCAGCTTTCAGTGTATGGTTTGCAAATTGCATACAGACCCAGTCGATATCTGATAGTTGCAAATGTGTTTTCTATTGATTCCTGGAAAAAAATAAAAAAACCCTAAAAGTCAGTCAGATTGTGTGTTCTACTCTGTTTAAAACAAACACTAAAAATTGCACTTTTGGTTTGGTTATATGTGGGCTTCAACCACTAGAGCTTCTTCAGAGAGGTATACAGCAGACAGCCAGAGAGGGTACTCCATTCTTTATTACCAATTTAACTATATCCATTCTAGGCAGTATTTCAACTAAAGACATTTGAATTGTGATTTAGATGTTAAACTTTTTGAAGAAGTGATATGAAAGTGTATTAGGATCGAAAAGGTAACAGGAAGATCAGAACTCTTCTGAACTGGTTTCAGAGGAATGGTGTGGCCAAAGAAGCCAATAATTCTTGCATAACCCAGAACTAAAACACAAACCTTGCCAAAGAACCCATCTCTGTCTTATAGGAAAAAACAGCTCTGTGAGCAAAGCAGGCATGAGTTAGTTAAATTGCTGTTGCTAGAAGTGTTTTTTCCCTGTGGAGATGGTACAGCTGATTATAATGTGTGCAAATTGTCTTGTAAGTTCAGTGAACCTGAGTTTCAGGAACTGTGGATTTAAATGTGTAATGTTTAGACTTCAGTAGCTATGTCTAATAGGTTAGTGCATCTATGTAAAAATTAAGAAGTACCTTTTACAAAGATTGATCTTGTATTAGCCGTGTTAAATTATTGAACAGTATCAACAGGGCATGGGCCATCACCTGCTGGCACTTTCTTCAAGAAGTGGCAGAAGAAACTCTGTCTGCACTGTTGGAAACTGATTTCAGTCACCAGGGGCTTGTAGATGTGTAAAGAGAAATGTAAGGCAAAACTGAAATCCTGTTCTTGGGTGTTTCCACTGCATTATGAAAATTATACTTTACTTGGCTATAAATGGAAGCTCTGGTTTCCAAGATGCAGCACAGGGGATCTTTTAAGACTCTCTTGTTAATTGTGTGTGTCAGTTTAGGAAAATAGGCATCATGTCTCCAAACCCTAAACAGCAGGAAAGAAAGAGCAATCACTTGATCCAGTTATTTTGCCCACGGAGGCCTTGGGGAGTAGCTGTAACAAATTAGGAAAGAAAAAGACAGTTCTTGTGGATTTCTGTTGTGCAGTACCAGTGATGGTGATTTCCTGTAGGAGATGCAGGCGTCTGTTTATTGCACATTGCACTTCAAAACCAAACATTGGTTATCCGGTTATGAGTGCTGGAAGTTGTCTGTCAGTGATGATGGCTGAGTAGTGTGTGTCTGCTTTGAGAAGAGCGACGCAGGGAACTATACTGACTTTGGCACGAACTTCTCAGAATTAGTTATATTTTGCAGTTTTGAGATTAGCATGCCTGGTATTTACTTCCTGTCAAGCAGGTTTTTGAATGGCCAACCCTTTGTGCTCTGTAGGGCAGCCTTTATTTTGAGTGAGTGAGTTTGCGATTCCCCAACAGACATCAACTCCTGGTGCACCTGCTTTGCAAATTCCATGAGCCCAGTTTACTTGGTGTGAGCTGCAAAACTGTGCTTATTTGTAAATAAATGTGTAAAAAAAATGAGTTCCAGGAATCATTTGCACATGTATTTAGTTTCTAATGTTTTTCTTCATTCTTCGGTAGCTGGTTGGCTCAGGTAGAAATGGGCAGAACTCACCAAGGGGAGCAAAATTTCTCTGGGTCACATTAGGCTGGGGTTTGGTAGCTAGGAAAATAAGTCTGTTTAGAAATAATGAATTTTAGAAGAATACAGCTTACCTATGTTTATTGTGCCACCTCTTTTTTCTTCCTTTTTATTTTTCCCCTCTCTGATGATTCCAAAACAGAAGAGGAAGTCCCAAACATGTGGCCCTTTTCCCACAGTGCTTCAGGCTGTGTTGGGGGGCCTGCCTGAGAGAAGTGTCGGCTTTCAAAATTCTTGTTAGGGAAAAGTGATGGATGGCTTTGTTGCAAGCTGCCCTCTCCCGTTCAGGGTGAGCCTGGGAAGGACAGGGCTTCTGAGAAGTTGTCAGCGCTTGATAGCTCTGTGCTGGATCACTGGAGCAATGCTGAGAGGAGAAAATGGGAATAATTCAGAGACCTGCCTATTCAAACAGTACCTGCTAAGCGTGCTGAAATGCAGGTAGAACCAAGCATGTCTGATGAATCATGTCTTCTCCGTGTTATCAAATGGGAGTTGAATATTGCATAGCTATCAGATTTATTAAGAGCTCTTTCCTTGTTCAGTGAATATTAAAGAATGATACCTCTTGTGTTGAAAAAAGGATAATCTGTTGATAACAGTCTTTTTGAATCCAAAGATATCAGGACTGCATTTTGAAAGGTGGTACTTCCTAAGAAGCAGATCAGTTGAAAGAATAGTACTTTTTTCTAATTTCTCTTCAGTGAAGAAATGCCGATATAGTTGAGTGTTTTTTAAAAAAAAAAATTATTGGGAGAATTATAATTAATTTCACCATCCAGTTAAAAGTACCCTGTGAACCTTTGTGTGAGCATTTAAAAAAATCAAAAAAATTATGCACTTTTAAAGGAGTCCTAATCAGAAGTTTATTTTTGATAGTAGTACCATACTGTGTGACTGGTGTGCTTAACACATGCATCAATGTAGTATCCCAGTAAGTGATCATACTTTCATCACTAACTCTGTCTTTTTGTATTCACACAGTGCTTTATTTTTCAACTTTACAGTTAATGCTTAAATAATCTAGTAGGGTATTTCTGCTTGTCATTCCTTTCCCTTGTCTAAGAAGAACAATATACTTTGCAAGCAAACCCATTTAAATTGAAATGAAGTCTGTCCTCTGTTTCCAGCATTAGTCTGTATCTAGGTGGAACCTTTACATGTTGACATGTGTCTGAGATTAGAAATTGTGACATGGTATAATTAAGTTTACATCTCTACAGCTGGATCTGGCACTTGAAACTGGGATCTTTCTTTGCTATGTATTGAGGATAAAATAGATCCTCTGGTATATAACTCAGGCAAAAAAAATTATTTCTGGAGAAATTAGAAATGTATTCATTTACTTGAGCTAAAAATGATGTAATTTTAAATAAAGGCCATTGGACCTGTTAGAAGATAAGACAGACTTCTGGTTCCAAGTGCTGTCTAACAAACTTACCTAGCTCAAAGTAAGAAACAGCTTCTAAATGCAGTAGTCTTAATTTATTGTCTGTTCTTGTGCAATGGAAAAAATTCCTCTCTAGAAGGTGACAAAATGTTTTAGTTTAGCATTTGAAGGAGGAATTAATTCTTTTTTTAAAAACATCTGTCCTTTCATATATTTTCCACATGCCACAGTACCGTCACCTCCTGCTCTGCCATAAATGGAGGAGCCTTTTTTATTTTAGAAGTACAGTGTGATGATTTGAGCTGTGGTACAACTGGAGGATCTCCTACCTGTTTTTAAACCAGTTTAGATCGGTGCTGGTGAAGGAGAGGAGAGAGAGAGCCAGGCTGCTGCAGGAGGCTGTGGGGTACACTCGAGGGCTGTCCCCCTGGGGGGCACGGGACTCCTTAAAGCTGCTGCTGCCCTCCAGGCTGGCCTGTACCAGGCTCTGCTCTGCTCTGTGGTGGGAGTGGGGCCAGGAGGAGTTGTCAGCTTTTTGTGTGGTGTCTGCACTGTCCATGACCGCTGTACTGTGTCCCACTGCACGTGATGAGCTTAGTGAGAGGCTCGGCTGGGGGAGATTAAAGATGGGCTGCTGCCTGTGCCTGTGTGGACCGGAGAAGAGCAGATCCCAGGTCCTCATCATCTGAAACATGAGCTGTAGGGCCTAGAAAACGAGTGTGCTTCTCGTTTCGTTGATCTGGTGATTTTTATTTGTGCAGACCTTGAAATGCAAATCCTGCAGAGAGCACATGAAACCTTCCCTTGTACCCGTCCAGCCTGCTGGCCACAGGCCTTTGGAGTGTGTTCTGTGATGGAGTAACAGAGAGCCTGGCTTTACCATGTCTGCAGACAAATAAGGACACTTAGAGATCGTATAATGCCTGTAGTGCAAATGGTCGCAGTAGAGGATTGCGGTGCTATGAGTGGAGTCAAGATATTAAAGTGTTTGTGCTGTCATGGAGATGTGGGTGGAGTGGCTTATCTCTTTTGGCTTCACCTTGTGTAGCACGCAATACAGCTACTCTGTGTTTTTGTTACTTACATGAGCTTTGTGTTTGACCAGTTTTGGTTTGTCAGTACAAAACCAGAGAAATGACAGTGTTGTTTCAATTGCTGCCACTTTGGGAAAATATTTCTGTGTTTAAAAAGCAAAATGGCTTAATTGGTGTAAGGGTAGGAATAAATGTTAAGCAGAGAAACAGGATGAGGAATTGTTGGTTCCAAGGTTTGGGTGATTTTTGTACATAATGGTTGGGTAGGCTCCATTTCTTCCTGTTTCTTTTAAATACCCAAATGCACTAATAAAATCACAACAGTTGATCCTATGAACAAGGAAATAAATGCTGTAAAATCAATACTTACACTTTTATTTAGAGAGAAAAGCAAAATTTATTATTTGCAAAGGCCTCTTTCTGAAAGACTTAGGTTGATGAAAGTATTTTTATTTTGCAAAAGCACGTAGCAGTTCAGTATTTTCTTGAAATGACATGGAGCTTAAAACTGACAGGAGAGTGAGGCATGAGTTTATTTAGGCTTGAGGAAATTACTGTAAGTTAAAAAATAAATTCAAATTTTCTGTTGAACTTGGAGAGAAAAATCAGCTCACTTAGTGGTGGGAGGCTGCTGGATTTATGCCTGAGGTGTGAGCATTTGACAAAGCCAGCCTGCTCATATAGAGGAAATATTTTCTTTCCATTTAGTTCAGTAGAGTAGCTATTCCATTCAAAATTAAGAGCAAATTGGAAGAGAAGACAGGAGAGCTTGTTTTCCATCTTCTGGCATAAGACACCAGTGGGTGTAGTAGGTGAGGATGTAGTAATTCTAAACATTGCAGTGCATGGTCACTAACAGAGTCAATCACATTGATTAAATATAAATAGAATTTATGGCAAAGTGCTGGAGCTAATGCAAGGATAATAGTTAATTTCAAATGAAAAGGTCTTGAAGATCACCAACACAGGATTTCTTTCTCTTAAGGAAAATAACTAAGCATACATAAAAAGCAAGTTTGAATTTTTTTTTTAATTGACACAAATGGTGATTTAAACTGTTGTTTTTAAGTTCCTTCATTTAAATAATGTGATGAAGGTAAGAGTCTGTGAAGGGTATTTCCTTTTTATTAATTTTTATTTTTATTAGTATTAAAAAAAAACCAGACAGTGGGCCATACATAAGCACTATTTCTTCCATTGTCTCCAGCTGCATTTTATCATCTTCCCCTTGAAGTTAGAGACCTGTTTCAGTGAGTCCAGAGATAAAAATTGTATCTATATTTTGAAATTTCTTGTGGAAGCTTGTGAACTTAGTGTCATTAATGATAGGTTAGGAGTAAAGGATCTGTACAAATATTTGAAGCTATAAACTAATTTCTTTCTCTCTGGCATCCAAGTTTTCATCTGTGGCATGAATGCTTTCTGTGGGTGTGTTTTTCCTTCACTTGAACTTTGTCAATCAAAAGCTTTCTTTTTGCAGCATTTTATCTATGTTTTTCAAGTAATGATATGTTATCTTTTGAATGGCTCTTTAATTTTTCATAGTTCAAGAGCAGAAACAGTAAGCAGAAGGCAGCAGTTTATAATAAAACATTTAGAACCTTTTTTTAAACAGAGCATTTAAAAACTGGTTTCTTCCAGCAAAACCTCTAGATAGTATTTTTTTGTTTCCATCATCTGCTTTGCTCTCTTTTTCTTTCCTTCAAAACACAAAAGGTGAAACACAATCACACACACACACACACTCCGCTTTTCTGATTCCAAACAAAAAGAGAACCTGTACATCTTTGTTTTGGAATTTGTTGCCCTGGTGCATGCTGGTAGACCTGTCCATGAAGTTAAGTGTCAAGAACCTACTTTTAACCAACTATTTAAATGCGTGGTTACATTTAGTCCTACTAAGGCCAATACTGAGGTCTAGATTTTGTTCTGAACAGAAAGTACTTTACTGAGGTGGGGTATGAGATGTAAAGTGTCTGGCATTTGTCATGGATGATAGATGCGTGTGTGCACTGTCTAGAAATTGTATTTCTAATGCTCTACTAATTGCAAATGTGATTCTCACAGTTTGGTGTGTATTTAGCTATTCTGCACTCCCCAAAGAAGAAAATGGTAGCAATTCAAAAGAGAAAATACGGAAAATAATATTGTTTTGAATGGACATAGCAATAAGTTTGAAGGCTTGTAAACCTAACTTTGCTAGTAACCAGTCATATTCTTATGTGTGAGTCTAGATACTGTTAAAATGTTTCAATGATGTAATGATAAAAATATTTGTTGATGGCAAGTCAAACCAAAAACTTCAAGTTGCTTTTTAGGTATCAAACTGTTCCTCGGTAGATTTTTTTCCTTTATCACAAAGAAAAAGTGAAAACCAGATTAGGTGTTATGAAGCACACGATAATCTACTGAGCAATCCTGCTCCTTACATCTCTGTTATATGGATGTGACCTGTGCTCAATATGGATTCAAAATGCAGTGCAGAGCTGTACCCAGAGCCTGTGCTTTCTGCGTGGGAAGAGTTTCCCTCTCTGTGTTACCCATGAGGATGACTGTATTTCATAGTTTCTAGTTGTTGCTTTGGGCTCTTGGCAAAGTATCAAGGTAGCTTCTGCTGGTATAATGTTTGGAAGTGTCTCTCTTGCAAGAAAATATTTTGGCACTTTATTCTGTGTGGTTTGGTCCAGCAGAAGAGCGTGTGGGATGTGTAGTCTTCAAATGGAAGTGCTGTAGGAGTATTTATTTTAATCAATTTTTAAACATGCATCATGGCATGGCTAAAAATACCTGCCTACTTCAGTAGAGTGAAGAACAGCACTGTAAATACAAACGTAGGTGGTGTGAATGGCTGAGAACTGGGTAACGTTCACTGTAGGCTCCTTGGGGCTGTTGTTTGAGAAAGAAAGGAACTCATATGTGGATGGCAGGCCATAGAACTTATTTTTTATTTATATGTTTATAAATAGCTAGATGTGGCATATAAAAAGATAATGAACCAACACTGTGTTTTATTTGTTATGTTGGATAAGGTCAGGAGCAGGAACTGTTCAGACCTGACTCATTCTATTTCACTGCGTTGAATCTGAGGAAACTACAAAGGCAGTTTTAAAACATGTGGCTACAAATAACTTGTCAGTGTTTGGTGATGCAGAGTCCACATAAATCTCTACATCTGGAATGTGTGAACCCACGAGTATCTCTTGTTAATTATCCTGTTTGACATTTCCAAAGCTAAAGAAGAGAGATGGTTAGTTATGAATCATATCTTGCCATGCTGAAATGCCAGGCTTCGTTTTACTGCGGTAGAGATTAAGGCCAACAGTCGTAACCAGTCTCAGCATCACAGTTTTTGCTACTGTCAAACTGCTGATGCAGCATTTGCTTAATATAAATGAACCTTTGGACCTCTACAAAGTGCTTTAAACCTAGGAAAAATTTATGCCTTATCAAAAGGTTAATCCTGACAAATTATTGTAAATTATCTCCTGTCTGCGTGCTGCAGGTGCAGTGAAAATAATTCTGTGCTGCGCAGGCCAGTGACTGTTCCAGTGGATTGGAGAGCGTTGCTGTAGGTGCCAGCAGCACTGGGGTGGTTGTCAGGACCAGCCAGGGGTTCATTTCACAGCACTTTTGATGCATCAGGTCTTGGAGTTCCAGTTCTGCATGAGGCTAACAAGCTTCATTTCTGCTGCTCAGCATTTTGGATGGACTACGTAGCAGCCTTGTTTCAGCGAAGTGTAGAAAATGAATGCTTAAATAACATCAGAATTCAGAGCGTGAAAATGCTGTGATGGATCAGGGCCTCAAGTTGAGTGTGGTTTTTTTGTTGCTTTGTTTGGTTTTCTTTTCTTGTAGGATAGCATCGTCTTTCTCTCTGGACTGCTGCATTCTTAGTCCCACTATTAATGCAGTGTGGGGAGAGGTAGCCTCTGAAGCAGTGAGTGCTGGGTAGTCCTTCACCATCACAAAACCAGTCCAGATTCAGGCATTTGAGCATTGTGTGCTTAGCCATCTCAAAGCTCAGATTTTTGGAAGTTCATGAACTCCAATACCTGTCACTTCCTTTCATTTCTGTTTTGACTGAGAAATATGAAGAAGTCTAACTTAAAACTGTATTTTTAATCACATTGCAAAGTCATGCAAGGGTGCAGGCTTGTGCCTGTAAAAATTGCATCTGCATTAACATTTTGTAATTTCTATTACAACATACAGAATAAAGGATTTGTATGAGTATGTGGTGGGATCCTACATAATGTGATAAATTTCTGAAAATGGGGGGGGGGGGTTGTGTGTTTATGGTAGTTGCCTTGTAGCTGTAGGGGCACACAATCCTTCTGAGCAGGATGCTATGCTTGCTCCAAGTCATGTAAGCAGCTGCCAGGCCCTTGGGCAACACAATGGGTTAACAAGTGAAGTAACTTCCACCTCAGCACTGTCCTGTGTCTTATGCTGATAAGCATTAAATAACCCTGACACAAGGATACCCTCTCAAAAACGTTACAACACAGGATTTTCTGGTGATGTTTGTTAATAACGCCTTTGGCAAGTGTGAGACCTGCTTGTTATATAGCTTGGAAATGCAGGTGTTCACTGTCTCAGAACTACCCTTCCCTTTTTTTTCCCCTCTTTCTGAGGCAAGAAAGATGCATGTAAGAGGTGTGATATGTTTTGACAAAAGCTTTGTTTTAATGTCATGGAGTGTGCCCAGGAGATGTCTTTAAATCTGAACCACACAAACTGAGCTGTGGCTTCAGTTTTCCTCTGAAATGGGTCCTCTCGAAGCAAATGCTGGATTCACTGCTCTTTCACTGCAAAAACAGTCAAGGCCTCATTTCCCACCTTCCTGGAGAGTGCCTCATCCACCCACTCCCATAGTCTGTTGTTGTGGGGGTGTCATTTTGCTGAGAGAGTTTCAGTCTGCAGAAGGGAGAGGGAAAGGGAACCCCTACCGTGGTTCAGGCCTGCATTCCCTGGGCCAGCTATCGTCAACTCTTCCTCTCCAGCAAGCCTCTCTCTTTCTCTCTCTCTCTCTATATCTATTTCTTTCTTACAGAACAACTGTTCCAGCATTTTGCTCCCTGCCAGTGTGGCTGGTGATGTCTCCCTTCTCTTTTGCAGTGCCTTATTTTCCCCCCTTTCCTTTTGACTGAAGTTCTCTCTTTAGCCTCTTATTGTATCTACCCAATTCCATAAATTCTTTTTCTGAATTCCTATTCCTTCCCCACAAAAAGCCCCTTATTGTCAGAGGGGAATGCGTTTTTGCCTGACCTCTGGACAGCTGTTCTATTCAAAACCTCTCCCCCAGAGTAAGAGGAATCCCACAATTCATTGCTTTTTTTCTTTGCCATGGTAAAAGCTAAAAGAATGTTTAACAAAGACCTACAATTGGTGATGGGGGTGGGAAATGGCAGTGTAACTTAATAGTTTCAGAAAACTGATGAATAATATAAGCCTTTAAAGAACCTTTTTGAAAGCGTTATCCCTGTTCATAAGCAGCTGGTAAAGCAATAAACTGGCAGGATTTGATACAAATATCTTATTTGGACCTCAGTGGCAAGTCATATATTTTAATTATTTAATATTTCAAAGATTTTTTTTTTTTTTCAGTGCAGAGTGGCATGAAATTAAAGCACATATTACATGTTGTGGGTTGATAACGACTAGGTGAATGATGGATTGTATTGCATTTTGGAGATTTTGGAGCCAGAAGTGTCATGCAAATGCAAATTGAGGACAACACATTTATAAAACGGGGTTGCATTGATCCCCTAAAGCCATTATGTTTTCTTTTAAGAATGTGTACATGTTTGATTAACACTATTTTGGTCATGGGAAGCATTTGTGGTATGGATTTGGATCCTAGTCGGAACAGATTTGTTACAGAGTGCTTTGCTGAAATTGGTGTTTTAAAGGAATGCAATCGAGTTAAAATCACAGTTTTGTGTTGGTTTAAATGTTAAAAACCATTTTGACTTCCTCTCACTTGTAGTGTAGTGTTATCTCAAAGCCAGATAAGAGATAAAACGCTCTCTTCTAAATCTTTTGCTAGTTGAACGGGCACCTTTGACAGCCTTTCCTACACAGTGGGTCCTGCTGTGTTCTCACAGTGGTCACTTTCTTTTTTTTGTCTGAGAGGCCTTTTTGTGGGGGTGGGACCCTGGTGACAAATGCTTCTGGTTTTGGATGCATTTAATTGCAAGTGCAAGCTTGCGCTGTTGCAGCTTTGCGTGTCAAGCCGTGCGGGGGGCTGAGACTGCCATTTTGAAATGCTGGTGCTTCTCTTCTCACAGTGGCCGCATTTCCATCCCTCTGCAGTGCTACATGCACATACAAACACACCTTTGCTTCTCAGGAGGCTCTTGGAGCGTTCTAACTGCCTGATCCCTTGCTCCCTGCCATGTGCATCTGAAGGCCTTTCTCCCTTTTAGGAGGTATTTCTCACTGTTTTAGGAGATATTTCTCACCGTTGCACATGTACCCACCGTATCTGGGTCTTGCACAGGCGCCTGGCCCAAGCCTTTTGGCTGTGCTTTAATACCACTGATTGCCCGTCCAGAGGAGTCACTGCGCTGCACTGCTACAGCCCTTTGCTTCCCGAAGGGCGGGCGGGTGGGTGGACAAAGGATCCCCCCAGTGAGCCTGGGATTGACTAGACCCGGCCATATGCATATGAATGGCGCTGTACATCTGCACTTGCTCCAACCGTTACTCCATTGTCACCGCTTCGTAATGAAGAGTCCCTGGGTATTCATTAAAAAAAGTGCGTGGCTTCATAAACATCTCTGGTGCAGAGTTCTTGGCCGTGGCTGTTGCTGTGGTTTCAACGATACATGAAGAATAATTTTTATTTAATATTAGTTATTATTAAAAAAACTATTTATTTAATGATTAAATTTTTAATTACTAGTATTTATTTAATAACTAGTTAACATATAGAAAAGCTGTATGCCAGCATGGAGAAAGTCACACAAAATATTCATTGTGAAGTTATGCATTCTCAGAACTGTCCTGGTGTTGCGGTGGTGAAGATTTTTTCACCAGTGATGAAGCAAGCATTTCAATGAAAGCCCGGCTTTTCTGGTCACGAGTTCTGTTTGTTGCGCTGATCTCTGGTGTATTTGCAGGTACATGGCTCACATCACCTAATTTCTTTGAGCAAGCTTGTTTAGCAATTCTGCAAATCCAGTCCAAGGTATAATTTGTATTTTCCTGTTGCAAGGTAGCGTGAGGAAGCCTGTTTATGCTGCTAAGGTTTGAGTTCCATTCTGCAGTGGAGCCTTGCATTGTGTCTAACACCAGCAGCCCCTGCCTGGGGACTGAGAAGGAGCTTTGTGAAAGATAACAGTAGGCTACCAGATGCATTCAAAGCCAGAGCTGCCGAGCATTACCCCATCTGCTTTGAGAAGAGCAGCAGGGGTTTTTAATGCCCACATATTCATTATATAGAGGGAGTGGCTACATGCTTAATACAGGTCCTCATTAATTTTGTGTAGCCCACTAGAGTTCTCTAGTATAAGTATGAAGAAATGAAAGTCATAATGATCTCTTCTGTTCCTTTGGCTTGCATCTGCTCCACAGGACCCTCACCAGGGTTTTCTGTCAGTTGTTTTTTTTTTTTTTTTCCCTTTTAGGCTGTAATAGGAAGCTTTTAGGAACCCTATGAGTGTTACCCTACCTATGCAACAGGGACGTGCATGTCAGGCAGGGGACTGGAGGCAGCAGGCAATTTGGTGAAATTATATTCTTTCTGTGCTGCTTGAGAGTGCCTGGCCAGCTGGTGCCAGGTGGCCTGCTGCTGGAGTAGCAGGGGATGTGAAATATAAGGCCTGGCTTTCAATGGCAAGTATCTATCCTCCTGGGCTTGCAGTCTCTGCAGGGCAGCTGTCTCCTCTCCAGTGAGTGCCAGATTTGCATGGTTTGAGTTCCGAGTAGTCTTGCAGGGATTTGGAAAAATGTGTGACCATCCCCCAGAGACGTGATAGCAGCCTCTGACATGCAAATGCAAATCTCACCATCTCATTTTCTGATTGGTGCCAAAGTCTTTCAGGTCCCAGCATGTAGGCACTGGTTGTGCTGTAGTGTGGCATTCACGTGCTTATGGTGTTAGTCACTTCCAGAGTCACTGTAGTGAAAGAAACAGCCACAGAGCTGATGAAAGAAGAGATGCTCTTGTTAATTTTCTAACATTACAAACAGTAGTGAGATAGTGAAACATAGCAAGAGACACTTTTCCATCTTTCCCCGTCTTTAAAAACTGAGGTTTTCCTTTTTTTCCCCCCCCTATGATTCAGAATTTCAGGATATATCTCAAATATTGATTTAAAGTCCTAAATAATTTGTGTGATAGCTGGAGATCTTACAGCTCTTTATCACAGATTTTTTTTTTTGGTCTGTGCTCAGTGCACGTTGAGATTGTCACTGGGGCAGTAAAATTATGTCTGCTGTGAAAGAGCTGGAGTTTTGAAGCCTTTGGGTAGGACACCAGAATCAGGTTGTGAATTCCTTGTTTCGTCTTTATTCCTAACCTCTAACAGCAACTGAGGAGGAGGAGGAGGGGTGTGCTGGCTGCCAGAGCTCACAGGTCCAAGACCCATTCAATGCTTCCCTCTAGATGCTCACCTGCTCTCGCCTCTCGCTGCTTGAATGTGTGCTGACAGAGACACCAATGTTGCAAACCCCAAGTGTTAAAGAGTTCTTGACTTCTTTTTATCTCCCACTTTGGATACTAGTACCTGCAGAAGGAAAGCTATTTTTCTAGTGGCATGCCTACTGGCATGTGCTCATTTATGAGTGTAGATTGTAGGGAAAAAAATTTAGATTGCCAGCTTTTAAAGTGTGGTACTGAATAAACAAAGTTGGGTCTATGTTCTATTACTTAAAAATTCTTTTAATGTCCTGTAAGGTGAAAAAATATAAAATACAGGCAATTATTTTCTATCCTAGCTCATAGCATTACGGATTAAATGAATATGTCGAGGGTGAAAAGTGGTGAGGGTGTCAAGGGCATTTGTTCTCTTCTGCTGTCTCAGCTACACAGATGGCAGTCCTTGGGCAGGAATGGGATGGGAGAGGACGGTGTCCTACCCCCTGGCAGAAAACTGCTGCAGCTTCCCTGTCAAAGCCCTCATTTACTGCTGTAAACCTCTTCCTCTCCCCTCGTTTATAGGGAGAGACAAGCTTTCAGGCTTTGTCTGCTGAATGATCCAACTGACTGTTTTAGTAAGACAACTTATGTGAGTAGTGCTGCTTGTCTGCAGATGGCACAAAATATATGATGAAAGTAAGAGAGAGAAAAAAGTCTGGGAAATGGCACGAGTTGAGGTCTGTTTGCACACAAGTAGAGTGCAAAGGTATTAAAGAAAATTGCACTGAAGCAAGTTTAAAGTGCTAGGCGGATGATGCAGCCTGTGATCTTTATCAGCCTTTATCAGGGACTAACCTAAAAATTAGGCATAGTATAAGCTTACCCTAAGGTAAGCCTTTTGATTTCTATGCATACTGTGGAATGGGTATTTACATTTTGTTGTTCCCTTGTTATTCCTTATTTACATTTATGTTCCCTTCTTTTGTGAATATAGGTCAGAACCATAGACTATTTTACACTGCTTTTAATCATGAAAAATTCATGACAAACCTTGAGAAGACTGTCTCCCTGTATAAGTAAGTGCTACTGGTAATAAGTAAAAAAAGATACTTCAATGCCTTTTGTCCCTTTATGTTGAGGGGGGGGGAATAGAACATTAGATGGATTTTATAAGATCTTTATTGTGTCTGATGTCTGTAAATCTATGATGCTGGTTGGCTGGAGTGCAAGTCAGTCCATTAAAGAAATGTCAAGTGTAATTTTGGAAGAGATATGTTTTAAGACAATACATGCATAAAAAATAGCATAAGGAATTTGCCTCTGGGTTGCTGTGAGGGTGACACATTAATTGTCACAGATGAAGAGGTAGACCTCCCTTGGAGCTCATGATTTTGCTGTTCATGATTTATGAGTCTTGCCACTCATTAGAGGGGGACACATGTGCTATTCTCATAGCATTCAAAAGATGGTCTGTCTTACCTTAATCTGTTAGCAACAAACTTGTAAATTTCTAAGATCTGTCAGTGCCTTAATATTACTTCTTCTAACTGTGCTTTCATTTGGTTTTTAATTGAGAAGCAGCTGGGTTTTTCGTTCTCTCTCTTTTTTTTTTCCTTGTAAGAACCGTTGCTTTTAAAAATAAATATTGATTTCCCCCGCCCCCCCCCTTTCTGTCAGGATGTACTGAAATGCAGACAGTTAAACCAGTGGTTCTTGTATAGTACATAATAAATCATATCTTGTCTATTTTTTTCCTTTATACTTCCTGTTCAGTTTGTTCAATTCAGCTCGGTGGTGAGATCAGCTAGATGATGCTGTTGTAGCAGAAGCAAGACAGTGATGCTGTGGCAAGTACTCCCCCTCCCCCACAAGCGTTTATTGCAGCTCAGGTCATTTCTCTGCCAGTACTCATCTTGGTCTGCGCTCTTTTTTTTTTGTTGTTATTATTTCTTTTTTTTTTTTTTCCCATGCACAAGCATGCTTTGCTTATTAGGTGAGAAATGCTGCTCTTGTCCTGAAAGTGATGGTGGCCCTCACCTGTGAGTTTAACTACAGGAAGAACAAGAGATGTTGCACAAGGAAAAGAAATGAAAGTCTTTCACATGGCCCTTCTCTCATAAGCTTCGACAAAGACTGCCTGGAGATGTTTCCCCGCCTCCTGTAGGCATTTCTGTTCAAATTCTACCATTATGGTAGAATGCATTGATTTTAGATCTGTAGGGGCACGAAGATAAAAAACATAAGCATGAGAGTACAGTGCCCAGACATGTCTTTGTTTATTGTGCTGCCTCCAAAATAAAACTTGAAGTTTTTCTTGTTGCTGTAAGACGTTCTTGTTTAGTGATGTGCTGAATAGGATCTCATAGGGTTTTTCACTCATAAGGTCGGCTGTGATTGAAATGCTTTTATTGATTCTTTACACAAATTTTTTTCCCTACATAGTCAGACTAGGAGTCAAGTAAGATTGTGATAGTTTTTCAGAAATTACCAATCACTAAAAGACATGTCATGTTAACTTTGTTCCTTCTGAAGGCACTGAAGTGCATTTGAAATATCCTTCTGTATCATATATTGATTTTTGTATATACTGAAAGACAATCGAAGTCATCTGCTTCAGGAATAGAGTCTACATGGTAAGATCTTTATTCCAAAACTAATCCCATGGATTCTATGTACCGTCACGTGGTTTTTATGGTGGTCTCATGTCACTGCCAAAGTGGGAGCATCTCTGTGCTTGTATGGCTGTGCACTTGGGAATTACCTCATGAATGTTATGTCCAGTTGAATTGCCTCCTGGAAAGGAGTGAGTAAGGTGCCACAGGCTGCATATTCATCTTGGGGCTCAAACTTGCCCCAGAAAAGTCTGCCTTTTGCCTGTTTGTTAGTGATTTATTCCGTCCTTTCGGTAGCCTTAATGTTGCTTGAGTGTTTGTAGGAGTTTGTGTATATTTATTTAATGTCTTGCTTGTGTTAGCTTCTCACCTCTTTGCCAGAGTCAAAAAAGGAGTGGTGCAACTTTTCATCAGTAATGCCTTCAAATAGTCAATATAAATGCCACCAGCCTACAAGAATATTTCATGGTTTTGAGACAGTACCTGGGATTCAAACTTGCATCGTCTGTGTCTTATTTCTAGGAAAGATTTATTTTTAATTTACATGTCAGTCTTCTGAAACAGAACACCCATAACAATGTTTTTGTGCCTGTATGTGTGGAGAGGAGCAAAAGTTGTAATTGTGCATTTTCCTGATGCTGCAGGTTCCTGAAAAGATGCTGAGTCCAACATGGGCAAATTGCTTGTGACTGACTGATCAGTGATCTATTTTAGCCCTTCCTCAATTTTCAAGGATTTTAAAGAATGAATTTGGGTTTCTTTTTTTTTTTCTTCCAGTTGATTATGGTAATTCATATCATGTTATTTCAGTCCTATCAGTCCTATCTTACTATTTTACTGTAATGTATTTCTAGAAATTCTGATGTTCTTCTGTTTTCTCAGATACATAAACTTAGCTTTATTTACCCAAAGTCTGTAATGTGTTTCTGCTTTATTTCTGCTTTTGTATTACCTTTTTTTTTTTTTTTTTTTTTTATTTTATTTTTATTTTTTTAGTCAGATAAAAGAGAAACCTGTTTGGTTTATAAAACTTGATTTTTGAAATGCTGGTATATTCCAAGAGCTTTCAAAACATGCTGTAGGGTGATACTACTACTCTGCATTTCTAAAGCTGAAACTTCTTCCTTTTTTCAGTCACTGGAGTGACTGGTGGACTTGATGGCATGTGTCTTGCTATTTGGACTGTAGTTTTCCCTTCTGTTTTCCAGTGATTTTTTACATTTTTCTTTTAGGAATACTTTGAACATTGTTATTTTATTTCTTGCTGTAAATTAATCAGAAATGATTCAGTGTCACAAACACTGTCATGGCATAAGAATACAAAAATAACTCCAGACAACAACAAAACCTACTTTAAACACCGTGAATGTGACTGATCAGCATTTACTTAATGGCTATAAAAGAACTTTTTTTCTCTAAAACTGTTGTAAAATTTACACTAATAATCTGTTGTCACGTTTTTAGGAATAGTATTTCCCAATTTAATGCTCCCACTAAAACCATGCACTGCTTGCTACTGCCTCCCCTTCCCCCCCATCCTCTATGGCAGGTTGGAGAGGAGAAATTGGAGGCACAAAAGGTAAAGATCACAGGCTGAGATAACAGCAATTTAGTGCAAACAGCAATGAGATGAGACAAGGAACAGTAACAGCAACAGTATTAACAGAAGTGTACGAAAGAGGGAGAGTGATTCACAGGCAAGATGCTCCCCAAGCCAGACCTGACCCAACAGCAGCCACGCCATCCTGACCACTCCTTCTGGCTCGGAAGCAGGGCCATCCCACCACTCCTTCTGCCAAGGTTACGAGCAGAAGGAGTCCCTCGTTGCTGGAGGAGACTCCCTCCCTCCCACCCCCAGTGGTATAGAATAGCCTCCAGGTCCTAGCCATGTTCCCTCCTGACTACTGCAGACATTAACCTTGTACTGGCTGGATCCAAGGCATGTGTTAAACCAGACTGAATCATGTGGACAATTTTGAGAAGACTTTTTCATTGGCTCTCTCAAAAAAAGCAGAAATATGTTTAAGATTATGAAGAAGGGGCCCTCAGTGTACAGAAAATTGAGATGTGCTTGCCAAATAACTTAAAAACATGAAACTGAATTAAAACATGAAATAAAATCTAGGCAATTGCAGAAAAAGATTTAATGGCCAGAAAAGCCAAGCTGTTTTCAGAAGTGTATGAAGTACAACAGGTAACTTACTCTGCATCCAGCTAATGCTCTTATCACAATTGCATATCAGGATGATACTAATCACTTCAGTTTCCCTTGATTTCTGATACGACATCACAAAATACAGCATTTCATGATATGTAAGTGCTTACATTGTTAATAAGTCTTGCTTATGTTGTCCATTACCAGTTAAATCGACTAAAACTGATTTTCTGTCACGAAGCATTTTCCAGTCTAAATAAAACTCTTTAGATGTCACATTTAGCATAAGCTGTTTCCTAAGTTTTTAAAATACGTCTAAAGTGCTTGTTTGTATATGGAAAATATGTGTAGAGAAGATGTGTTAATAGTATTGTGCCCTCCTTTTGACCTTGGTTTAATCACAAGGTAGAGTTTCCAGTACAAGTGAAACTATAGTTTTCACTCTTAAGTGGCAAGACGTGGTGATCCACAGCAGTGCAAGAGACTGACACGAGTTCCACGTTTGTTTCTGTGTTTTATGCTGCCTTAAGGCTGTGATAACTGTGATAACTGTTCTGGCCGAAATGAGTAGGGCCGTGATCTTCATTTATATGCTTAATTTCAGCACTGCACGTGTTTGGATTTACTTTTATGGGAATACTCTGTTTGTCAACTTACATTTTTAAAATTGGTACGCCAAAACTTTTTGTGATCTTTTGTGTTGTTATTTATAGGCATTGGGAGTCTTTGTCAAGGGCAGAGATGCAGTTTTGCTAGAAACTTGCAAACTTAAGAGTAACTTTTGCACCACAGATTTTACAGTGTAAATGTTGTTGCTGCATTTTTAATTGCTTTGGAGCTTGCCAGAAAAGGGCTATTTTGTGTTTGTGCAGAGGGGCTTCTTGCAGAGTCCAGTCTCTTGCAAATGCCACACTCCACTCACAAATACTTCTGTGTAAGACAATGATTCTGTTCCACCCCCTCCCCCCAAAACCAACCAGTGCAAAAAAGCACACAATGAATAAAGCGAAAACCTAATAAAAATTAGCACTTGTTTTAACTTTCTGCTATGTATTTTTTTGCTTGTTTCTGTCTCTTTCTGTTTGTTACAAAGCCCAAGAAATAACTTGTCGTGAAGCAGTGCACTCAAAAATCTGCAACCAAGCATAAAGCTTTGCCACTTCCTAAGCTGCGGGTGCCACAGTTTCCCAATTCCCAGGGTGGCTGTGCTGCCAAGCCAGCTGTACGTGCAGTACATCGTGGGATGGACTGGCAAGACTTATTTCTTAACCGTTCACTTTCTCTGACTTGAGGCAGCCATAGGATTTGCAATCCCTCATCCTTTTGAGTTGCCAGTGCTGCGCTCTTTTCTGCAGGTTCAGGAGGAGCGTGTCTCAGTTTCAGAGTCAGGGAGAGCTGGCAGAAGTTTGCAGGGTAGCAGCAGCACAGGTTTTATGTCTTACACGGGTGCTTCTGTGAGGCACGTGTGATAGATATTTATGACACTGTTATACTTCTGTTTTAAGCAAGAAACAGAGACCAAAATAACTAGTTTTCTGTCTGGAAGACATACCTGTTCTGTGCTTGGTCATCTGAACAGATTAAATACAGTTACAAAACTTTCATTTTAAGATACCGTCAGATGATATTTATAGTACTGATGGTGATATTTATATGCTATATCCCTTCAAAGGGGGATATAGCTATATATGTGAACTCTGTTCTTAAGGGGGTGGGAGAAGTCTTTGTGTCACAGGAACTCAACAATTGTTCCAGTTCATCACCAGCAGCAGTGCTCCTTGTAGTGTTAGGGGGTAACAGATAGTGTTCTGTGGAACAATGATTTTTGATTTTATCTTTAAAAATAGAGTAAGAGAATTTAGGGGGTGGTGGTGGGGAAACAGAGCCCTATGTAAACACAATATAAAAAAGACATTAAGCTTGTACAGAGTGTCCAAAGGAGTGCCTCAAGGGTAGTGGAAGGGCCCTGAGGGGAAGCTGTGTGAGGAGTGGCTGAGGTCACTTGGTTCAGCCGGGAGAGGAGGAGACTGAGGGGAGACCTTGTCACAGGCTACAACTTCCTTGTGAGGGAAAGAGGAGTGGCAGGCACTGGGCTCTTCACTCTGATGAGCAGAGATAGGACTTGAGGAAACAGCATGAAGCTGAGTCAGGGTAGATTTAGGTTGAATATCAGGAAAAGGTTTTTCACCCAGAGTGGGGTTGGGCACTGGATCAGGCTCCCCAGGGCAGTATTCAGACCACCAAACGTGACAGAGCTGAAGAAGTTTTTGGACAATGCACTCAGGCACATGGTGTGATTGTTGAGGTGTCCTGTGCAGGGCCAGGAGTTGGACTCGATGATCCTGATGGGTCTCTACCAACTCAGGTTATTCTATGATTCTGTAAGGTGAAGTAGACTGTATTATCCCAAGAATTAGTATTTGCTTCAGGGCACTCGTTACCCATTGTGTATTCTAATTACATGTTGAGAAAGGCCTGCAGAATAAGGAACTGCACAGTGGAGATGTTTTAAGCTGGGGCTGTTTGTTCAACTGAAAATTCCCTTTCACAAATGTAGGGGAATGTATTTCTTTTCATGTGGTACAACTGCATCTTTAAACTGATCATCAGCGTTAGTTGGTAGATAAAGCTGTGTATGTATGTAGCACATGAAGAGAACAAATAACATACAGGATAATGTTAGGTTGATTATGCCATTAGTTTGCTTGCTGCTACCCAGCTTGTTTCTTGACCCATTTTTAAAAGACTTCGCTGCTTGAACAGTTGCTATAAAATGAGAACTTCATCTTTTTCTTCTAGAAGTACGATAACAAAATTGTCATGTGGCATAAAATACTTTTTACCTTCTGCATATTTATTACAGACCATGCTCTAAAATGTCAAGGTAATGGGGCAGGAGGAGAGGCTGTGTGAGCAAGGAGGTGGCAATATGAGTTGTGAATGTGAGGTGCTAAGTTTCTGAAGTAGGAAACCCTTCAACCTTATGTGAGGGTGTGGATGGGCCCATACCTTTGTAAAATATAGGTCATAAGTGGGAGCACTAAGTCTTCAGTTCTATTTCATCTCTTTTTTTTCCTGAGGATGTGTTCTTTTGTGCTATCATTTTGGATCATAGATTTTTTTAATGTGTACTAGGCACATCTTGAAAGGGTTCTCGTGCACATGCAAAGGTTAGAGCTGAGTAATCAGCAGAGCTGAGTCTGCCTGAGCATGTTGTATTCCCACAGAGGTTTTGTATTCCTTGCTGCAGATTTGGATCTGAAATTTACACTTGGTGGGCAGAAATTGTATGGGTGGCATTTTTTGTTTTCTTTGATACTTGGCTGTGCTATATTCAGCTTATTTCCTACCCCTGCTTTTGATTTCTGGACCAAGCATATCACCAGTGTTAATGAGTCTGAATTCTTACATATTCCATTTCTTGTTATAATTTCTACCTTTAAAATCCCTTTGCTACCCTCTCAAATTCAATCAGTGGAAAACTATATTTATTGAAAAATAATAGTTATGCTCAACAGATAATACTGTCTCTCACTCCTGTGGTAGGCTGGACCTGTGGTACAAAGGCCTCCACACAAGACATTTTTTTTCTTTTTTCCCAAACATGCTTTTGTTTTTCTATTCTCTTTTGCCAAACTGTTGGTACTCTAGTTTCAATGTAGGGTAAGATACATCTTTAATTTCCAAATATTTGATGGTGTTTCCATATCTTAACTGTGGTGTTTTGCAGCCTATCATATTGACAGCTCACTGTTTTGTATAAATTAGCAGGGGAAACCTACATACTTTGGCAAGTCAGAGAAAGGTAAATTGTGTTTTGACAGTTGTACAGACTTTGAAAGATGCTTTGGAACATGGTGAATTTTAATGACTGAGATGGTTAAGGCAGCTCATAGCTCAGCTGATGGCTTCAGACTCCATACCTACAGCCCCGCAACTGCAACTTAATTAGTTTGCAGTTATCTGTTACAAACTTACCTCTACAACTCTGAGTGCAGTGTGCAAACTGAGATTTTTTTCTACCTCGGGAAGCAGAAGTAGGGGATTTCCAAATTTGCATATGTCACCCTAAAGTTGAATGAATAACTTTGACTTTTTGTTTGATGTTGTGGTCTTTCTTGATTGTAAGTCTGAATGCATATTGTGTGTCTGTGCATATTGAGTCTGAATGCAGGCACCAGAGTTAGACTCTTATTTCTCTCCAGGTACACTATTTCTGTGACAATTTTTTTGTTATTGATTTTAAAATAAGTTGCGTTCAGGGAAAAGTAGTTGACTCATGGGTGTGATACATCTCGTCAGAACTTAGTGTATGGCCATCCTACTAGTAACACAGTCTGCCAGTTCTGTATTTTCCATATCTTACTGCTTGAAAAAGACACTAATTTATTACCATTTTTTTCCCCTCACTTCCATAAAGAAACATTTCCATTTTTGGTCTAGTTAATGAAGGAAACACATTCTTTCCCACTGAAATAACTGCTAAATACTTCTGATGTCCTGGTATCAGGTCAGTATGCTTAGTTGATTGTGACAATAGGGGACAGCTTGTCAATCCTGTTTGAAAATTTGAGTTTGAGCATTGGCAGTCATCTTTGTGGAGGTCCCAAAAGAAGCTGCTCAACTTTTTGTTTGCTAAATTTTCCTGTGCTGCGCAGTGAGAGGTACTTATGATTTCATAAAAATGAGTATGTAAGCCCATAATATGTGATTTGTAGTTAAAAAAGAAAAAATAGTCATATATTCTTCTCAGCCCCAAAGCAGAAAGTACTGCGTAGGCTGATGCTCCTAAATGAGGAAAATGAAGGCAGTGAAAATTAGACCAGCTCCCAATAGTTTGCTCATGCTTTTACCAACTTTTTTTTAGCATCTTTAAATTCTAAGTGTGAACATACTTTATTTAAGAATGTGTGACAGAAGGCATAGGCTTTTCTTCCCGTTTTCTAGCAACCCACACTTTTCATATGCTTGTGGATATTAGTATGAAGTGTAGTTTCCATAGTAGGAAAGTAATTCCCAGGAGTGTTTGCGGGAAGGAGTGGAGAAAGGATCTGGATTTATGTATTCCATGTTAGTTGAATTACTGAGTTTTCCTTCTTGTTTGGCTAAAATAGGTGTCATTTTTTCAGTTCATCGAAGTATCTTTCATTCATCCCATAATGATCCAAAGGGTGAAATGCTTTGCAGTCAAAGTTACACATTACAGCCATTCATTGCCATGTTAATGTTTTCATTTGGTTCAGGAGCTCAGTTTTGGAGTGGAGACAGGGCACTGAGAGTTGGTCTGTGTTGTGGGGAAAGCCTGAGAGGCCAATTTGAATTCATTTCAGATATCACCAAGACAAAAGACTTGCATCCAGAGCACTCTCAGCACTTCACCTCCCAGTCCCTGCTCCATCAAGGGGGCATAGTGGAGCTGATCTGAAATAAAGCTCCTGAAACATGCTGTGTGCCAAATGCTGAGCCCTGAATATCAACCATGTTGCTCTACTCATCCCCTTCCAGTGGGCAGCCTAATGAGACAATGTAGGAGTAGCCAGGAGGCTGCCTAAATGGCAGTGAGATGAATAAGAGGAGCAGTGTAGGTTGAAATTTCTCCTCTGGCTTGGATGAACTCTCTGGAAAAGTTTGTTTTTTCTGGACTTGATGGAGATTTTTGTCAAGTTGTAAAAGTGCCTCACTTGGAATACACCTTTGGCTTTGAGTAACAATATTTAAATTAAACAAGACTTCTTTTTATTTGAAATTACTAGATTGTGAGGTTTCTGGAGCTCCTCACAGTGAATTTTGGCAGTTGCCAGCTGGCTTCTCTTCTGTGATTGTGGATATAATGTGTTTTACTTCTGGTTTTTTAAAGTTCATTACGGAATTGAGTAGTTTAAAATTTAACACCATCACTGCTACAGTAATGCAGATAAAACACCAAATATCCATTATTAATAACCACTTAAGCACAGTTAGCATTTCTCTTGCTTTGATATCAGGTAAGACTGTCACGCAAAGCCTGCCTTCAATGCATTCTTACGTCAGCTGTTTCAAAGCCTTCCAGTTATGAGCTTTGCTTTTTGTTGGTTTTGTGAGGCCAGATATCCTTACAAACAAGTGTACTTTTGTTGGGCTCATGACCCCAGTCATAACTGCTGTGACCCTGCATGGGGATCATGACCCCTCGTTTGGGATTAGCTGCATTAGAACAATCTCAAGGAGCTGTCCTGTGCTGATGCATCGGGGGGCAAATGCAAGTAACTGTCAAGAAATTGGTGAAACAGATTCATCATGCAGAGGGCTGAAAAAATAGCAGTAGCTTCTGCAGGTTCAGTGTCTTAGACATAAATTCTGTCCCACTCCCCATGGAATGTATACCTTTTGTTTAAGAATAAAATACAAAGAACCCACATGCCGTAAACACATTTATGAAAATACATAAAGATCGACCAGCTCTAATTTCATGCAAATGCTTATATTTTCTTTGGAAAGTAAAATAAAGGTTTTCAAGTGACCATCATGTACACAAGCCGTTTCCCCTCACTTTTGGCCAAATTCACTAACCTTTCAAAGATAGGGATGCTGTCTCATGTTGAGAACTTGTGTCAAAGTTCAGCCTGAAAAGACTTCTTTTATAATCCTTAGACTAGTGATTTGGAATGAAGATAGTGATGGCACTGCCTTTTTAATGTCATGTGTGTAATTTTTCTCTTTTTGAAGGAATAAATGTGAGTATATTGTTCCAAAATCTAATTGCCACCATCATTTTTGTACTGCAGTAAAGATTCAGTAAGTACAGCTTTCTTGGTCTGTGGATGTAGTTTAGCCTGTTCTGGATTAATTTATGCCATATGTGCTCAGCCATTTTTAAGTTAATGAACTTTTGTTACTTGAGAGAGGTGACTGTTTCAGTGTCTAGGGAAAAACTGTTCTTCTGAAACAGAAGAATTAACACTTACCCAGGTTGGTGATGCTGCTTGAATTATTTCATATGCCTGTCTGTGTTAGTGGCACTCCCAGGCAGGCTTTGCCTTGGCTCTTACAGATGTGGATGGAGGCCTGTGTTTCCTTTTCCAGAGGTGCAGGCAACTGTTCAGTCACCCTGCTTCCCACTGTACCCTGGGACTGACAAAGTGTCTTGGAGCACCTCCTTGGTGCACCTCCATCCTTTGTCATTACATCCAGCCTTGGGTACAGGTGGGTTGACTGCCATCAGTGGTGCTGCTCAACATCGTTGCGTGAAGCAAAGTAACCTATGAAACCCATCCCATGAAAGCTGAAGTAGCTTTGGAAGAGGCAGTTCAGGATGGTGCTTGGAGACTCGGATTCCAAAGAGTTTCGGGGCTCCTGGTGGACGAGAGACTGGACATGACCTGGTGATGTGCACTTGCAGCCCAGACAGTCAGTCATGTCCTGGGCCGCAGCAAAATGTGACCAGCAGGGTGAAGGAGGTAATTCTGCCCCTCTGCCCTGGTGCCTCTCTGCTTCCACCTGCAGTGCTGCATCCAGTTCTGCGCTGCCAAGCACAGGAAGGACATGGGCCTGTTGGAGCGAGTCCAGAGAAGGCTGCCAAGATGATCAGAGGGATAGAACATTGCTCATACAGGGAAAGGCTGAGAGGATTGTGATTTTTCAGCCTGGAAAAGAACTTATTGTGGCTTTCCAGTACCTGAAGGGAGACTACAAAAAAGATGGAAAGGGACTTTTAAAAGAGTAGGTAGCAACAGGACAAAGAGGAATGGATTCAAACTGTAAGAGAGTAGGTTTAGATTAGATATTAGGAAAAAATTCTTTACTGTGAAGGTGGTGAGACACTGAAATAGGTTGCCCAGAGAAGCTGTGGATACTCCATCTCTGTTAGTGTTTGAGGCCAGGTTGGATGAGACTGAGCAACCTGGTCTAGTGAAACGTGTCCCTGCCCATAGTAGTGGTGTTGGAATCAGATGATCTTTAAGATCCCTTCCAACCCGAACCACTTCATGATTCTATGATCTCTGACTGTATGCAGGGATAGGATGAATTCAGGGCTAGTATCTTTTAACTCTTTTGAAGATCACCCCTGTCAGTAGTGTGTTGCATTGCTGTAGTTTGGCTTTTCAAAATAATCTGATACTGGCATTCATCACAGGTTTCCTTTGTGCTTGTTACTCCGTTGAAGACACCAATCTCAGATGAGACCTCTCGTTCATGCTTTTATAACTTGTTGGTCCTTTCCAAGCCAGCTGTTGTAGTGTGCGTGCCCTTTTGTGTCTGTAGTCTCACCACAGAGATCCACTGACTGGCACTTGAGTTGAGAATTGAGAGATTTTAACAGGTCCAAAAACATCAGGTTTATAGGACTCTAGAGTAGTTAAAATGTCTCCTAGGAAAAATACTAGCACTTCAGGGCTTTCAGGCTTGATCATTACTAAGTGTCTGCTGTGCAGTGGACGGGGCTCAGGGTGCTATTTACTGAATGTCTTCCTGGGTATTGAATGCTTTGTCTTGGTGCTTGCTTATTCCATAACTGTTTGATTTCTTAACATGTTCTAATTTAAATTTGAATTTGTTTGCTAGACTGCCTTTGCAAACCTCTGATCATTTTCAGTGTTACCTGTTAAAATTAGAGGACAGTTATAGCTGTGGGGGAAAAGAAAATAGCCTGTGTTATGATGATGCCTAGCTCATGATGTAATCCTGCTAATATAATTACTCTAGTGATACTGAAGTAAATACTTTGGCTGTCAGATGCAGCTGGTCATGGTTCCAGGAGAGGGAAAAGGCCTGCTGAGATGCAGCACTGGCTTTGCTGTCTTTGCCCTGGCTTTATGAGGAAATGTTGTCCTTGGAAGCATAATTCTTATTTCTCTTCTTTCATCAAGCAGAAAATATTTAGTCACATATTCTTTTATGCCTTGGCAAGCATTTTACTCACATTTCTGTGCTTAGAGTAAAATAGTTGTTTGTACCCAAAGCCTCCCTTCTGAGAGAGACCAGCTGAAGGGGCAGAAAGCTTCCTCATGTAAGTCTCATAGGTACTTTAATACATAACTGCCCTGGCTTGTAGGGGTAGGTGTCTTTGATAGAAGCAAAACAGGAACTGTAGCAAATCAGTGCATTGCACTATTAAGAAGTTAATGACATTGGCTTCTTCCAGTTCTGGAAGACTGCAGACATTGCATCTTGGCACACTGAAATGCAATGTCCGTGTGTTGACAGGAGACCTCAGCATTCTCATTTTGGGAAGAAACTGCATTATTTATTTAATATTATCTACATGGTTTGTAGGCAGTTGTTTTCATTGTGCGCTAAGCTTCTGAGTAGACTTTTGGGAATTTAAAGATTGCAGCATTCTTGAAGATATTTAAGAAACACTTTGCTTAGCCCAAGTTACTTTGGTCTTCTGATAGATGCTCGTGGTTGTTAGGTCTGCAAAGCAATTTAAATAGGTAGCCCTTGTTCTAAAAATTTTAAGACTTCTAACGTTCCTCTGGCATTTTTCTAGGCCTTCTGGAAATATGCAGTTTAATAAAAATATACAGTTTAATTTTTTTTCAGTTTCTGGCAAATGATCTGCATACATGGTTATTGAAAGAGGTGCTGCTATCAGCCTAATGAAATACTGGGTAACATTTACTCTCATTCACAAGGCGAGTCAGAGTGTCTATCAAAACGAATTTTATCAGAGATTGTAATGACAACTTAGACAGTTTCAGTTAATAGGACAAGGTGATAGTGTGTGTTGATTACACTGCCTGCATGTGAATAGGTGGTTATTTATTTTTCTAAAGTAACAGCAGTTGAAAAAAAATAATAGTGTGCGTGGTTTTAAATATGACAGTTAAATGTAAAATTGCCTGTAGAATCTGTTGATGTTTCCTCTGTTGGCCTCTGTAAGTCTCTCCTGGCAGAGTTTTAAGAGGATGAAAAAATTACTTTATGGACCTAAAGTTCATATTCTGTCTTCTGAGAGCAATTAATGTCTGGAGAGTGAGAAAGGAAGCACATGGCCTTTAATTTTGATAAAAACTTGTCCTTGTTTTAAGTAATTCTATTAGTGGAATTTTAGAGACCTGATGTAACTTGAGACAGAGATAAGCATAAAACTCCTTCCTTCCTACCATCAGTTGTCTTGACAAAATAAAATCCTGTAATGATAATGTAATTAAAAATGGAGGTAGATATTTTTCTTGTATTTCCAAAAAAGGTAGAGATTCAACTGATAAATGTCTTTGAGCACTTTTTCTCCTCACTTTGAAAATATTTTAGGTTGTAAGACAAGGTCTAGTCTATGCCCAGTCACGGGAATTGCATTTGTGTGGTTTTGTGGGAAAAGGTATTGCCTTCCCAGAATCTTAAAATTAAATATCACAGGGAAGAGGCTCTGAGGACAGTCCATTGTGAAGCTTTTGTTTTTCAGTCCCAGTTTTGTTTCTCGTTTGCTATGTTGCTGTGGGGAGTATAAACTATTTGTTTGTTGACTCTTGTTGCCTTCAGTGGTGACAGCTGCATTTTCCCAGGAGTATCTGTGTGGCCCATGAAGGTATTTAGAGCCAAACCTCTGGAAATCCCTGAAGGCTATGACTGGGATTCCTGAGCTAGTCTGGCAGAAAGTGGAGTATATGCTGCACCTACTGACATGCTCTTTGTGGGGCTTCCTACTCTGTCAGTATTCACACGTACGCTGGAACTTCTGCTGCCCTCACTCTGTCCCACACAATAGCAACCCCAGTGGCACCTCATTTCCTGGTGAGCTGGAGACAGGAGACACTTATAATAGTTGCCAGGACATCGTTAGCGTTGCCAGGAACTGTAATCAAATAAGGTTCAAGGTTTCATACTGATGTGATGGATGCAGTACATGTGGCTTAGATTGCGGGGGAAGGTTGAGTTTTGGGCTTGGTTTTCCAAATGTTTCCTCTGTTCTTATCAGTGTGGCTTCTCTTGTGCCAGTTCCTTTCCACGTGGACACAGATCTCTTGCTGTTCTGTTGACATTTTCATGATGGGGTGGGTGTGCTCGCTAACAAGGAGAGATAAAGCTGGGTGGTGTGTGTTAGTATATTGCTACCAGATGTGACATCCAGCAGCTGCACAATAGCATCCAGAAATCTGAGGGTGGAGTAGAGTATCAAAGGCTCCTCCTTCCCTCTGCCCTTCCTCTGCAAAGCAGCAGCTGGCAATGTTTGGTGGGTTGTGTGCGTATGTGTTTTTCTTTTTTTTTGGTTTTTTGATTGGTTATTGCGTTCTATTTTTGTTTTTGTTTTGTTTGTGCAGTTTTTTTTACATCGCTTCCCCATCTCCTCCACCCTCCCATACATTAATTTTGGAATATAGGATGGTTGACAGCTCTCCTCTGGTTTTATTCTTTCTCCAAATATCTTGTTAGATGCTGTGTGTAGGTAGGGTTGTTTTTTTGTCTCCATTTGAGGTAAATAAGGTGTTGGGGTGGAAATAGGTGAGTGCTCAGGGTCACAGGAGTGAAAAATTACTGGAACAAAAAGGAAAAGGCATGCAAAGGTTGATGTACCTGCAGCTCCAAGCTGTCATGTAAGTTAAAGCACCAGAGGCTCTTACTTCTGACTGAACAAGATTTGGAAGTGTCACCCACAGAGATCTGGGAAAATGACACTTTCTCAGGAACTCTTAAGACTTGATAAAAGATTTGTCATCCTTATAGTAGCAGAGATCCTGAACTTCTTTCCTTACACTAGAAGAGCATGAGTATGACCTTGCTGGTCAAATTTAATCACAGTCCTGGAATCAGCTTATGTGTGTTTATGTTGTTTATGATGTAAATACGGAACAGATAAGTAAGACACCGGGGATTTTTTTTTTGTTTTTTTGTTTGAGGCTTTTAACTTGCAAAAGTTAGTGGTCTGTCCATTTCCTTTAATAACAAATCAATTTTCTGTTGATGATCTTGGTTTAGATAAAAATATTGCAGCATTAGCAAAGGAATAGCCAAGCTTTTACTATAAAACTATGTGATTACGTAAAGGAAAAAATTTACTTTTCTTTTACAGCTGATTTTTGAATACTGCTGAAAAATTACTGTGATTTGTAGAGGGGCACACTATACCTTCTATAATAAGAAAAAAATAATGCGAAGTTGGAATGTCCTTATTGCACAACTTGTGCAATGTGCACTGTGGTATGAAAGCAAGAATCTTAGCTGTAAGAGTTCATTCCACTGCAATGACAAAAGAAGTGATAGTCACAGTTCTTCAGTAAGCTGTAGGGTTGTCAGTCTGTGTTCAGTGATATGTATTCACAACTGGTTTCTCCACTTGGGTTTCTGTGTATTAGCTCAAATGTAGTGTTTTGTTTTGGATTTTATACCTAGGATTGTTTTAAGGTAAATGCTAATTGCTAAAAATAACCATGCCACTATTGCCTCTTCACTTTACTATTGTCCCCACATTAAGTAGTACCAACTCAGAAAATTGGTTAGCAAGTCTGTTCTTCTAAGGTAATGTAGACAAGTTTGAGTTCAAAAAAACCCTCACAACACCCCAGAAATCAAGTATCTGAACAAGAACTTTAGTCAGCAGTGACATCAGTGCCCTGTGTGTGAAGAGCGCGTTTCAGTAGTTGTGCTACTCAGCTAAGCATTTTTTCCTAACAAGTAATTACGTGTATTTAGTTATTGTAGCAGAGTGAATGTTGGTTTGGTGCATTCCTGTGTTACATTAAAATAGTAACAAGTGATTTTTTTGGTATACTCTAGGCTTTGGGAGCTGCTGAAAGAACATTTTTTAGATGTGCTTAACAAGGTAGCAATGTCAACACACGCTCTAAAAATGGGAAATGTACTACAGAATTGAATGGTAGGGTGTTTTTTTTTTTATGTACTAGTGGAAGTGACTTCCTAAATGGTTGTTGATTGTATACAGTAAGAGCTTTGAAGAGAATCAACAGCTAAGCATAATATTTTTGTGCTTTTCTCTTCAGTGGTCATCCTGCTCCAAACTGACACAAGTGGCTTGAGTGATGGTATCATGCCTGGGAATGACAATCAGCCAATGTTGATTTAGAACCTGCTAGGTGCTGCTGGTTGTTATGCCCCTCTCCCAGGGTCACTGCAGAGAGACCAGGGCTTGGGAATGCATCTGAGCTGCTTCAGCGTCCAGTGTCTTTAGCTTGAAGAGCAGCTGGTGTTGATGGACACATGCAGCTGCTTCCAGGGCTTGGCTTGCTGGTCTGGCAAGTGGTAACAGGCAAGAAAGGAGGAGGAGGGTGGGAGAGATATTAAAACCTAACCCACAGCAGCTGTTTAGGTGAGTGCATGTCAAAAGCTCTTAGAGTTAAAAACGCAGGCCACTGCAGTGGGTGATGTGCCCCTGGTTTTCTCACATGCAGTGATCAGTAGGAATGTCCTCTATATGGAGTGCTTCCTAGGATCAAAGCTGAGGCCTGAAGTATGTGATGTGCAGTGTAGCTGTTCTGTTACTTGTCACCGAAGACCACAGTCAGACATGGGCTGAATATTAAAGTGAGTAACCAGAGGGAGCTAAAGCAGATAGAGCAAAGCTCATTTAGAAAGTGGGATTATAAATGCTCCTCAGGCGGCTCCTAGATACCTTGTGCAGTCACAGATTGCTAGACAGTTATGCCAGAGGCAGAAAGAACAGTTTTGTGGTTAAGGCACACTGCTATAAACTTCCTGTTTGTCTTGATCTCCTGTTCTTCTGTGTCCCCTTATGCTGCAGAGGTGATCATGCCTTTCCCCTTCCTAGGCTGTTTTGACAGCTCTCCGGGGCAGGGAGTGTTGTTTGCCCTGCCCATAGTACAGCAGGGCTCTTGTGATCTCTCGGTGTTGTATTCCCACCTGACAACGTGGAGCAAAAGTGTACGGTCCAGCCAGATGGTGAGCCTGGTAAGGAGAGTGTTGGTGTAAGAAAGAGAAGTGTCACCTGCAGAAATACATGCAGCCTGGGAAGCAGCACTGCGTGTGTGGTGACAGCTGTGACACTGCCAGTGCTGGACTGTGGTGCTGTGGAGAACAGATGCAGGTTCTTGAGGACAGAGAGGAAAGGGAGGATTGAGGGAGTTTCACTCCTGCAAGTGAAGGAGCACTTTGAATGTATGGTGCTCTTCTGTGGGACAGATGACAGGCAGGCAGGGAGCTTGTGGGTCATGATCTGGGATAGGTGAGTAAAAAGGACGTTGTGTTAGGTGTTTCTAACAGCTCACCTGATAGTAAGGAGGAAACAGACCAAGTCTTTAGAAAATTTGAGGGAATCTGTCTCACAACTTGTGGTTCTTTTGAGTGACTTGAAGGTCTTTGATATCTGCTGGACGAGTGGTATGGTTGGCTGCAAATTAGCCAGGGCATTTTTTGAGGATATCAGGTTTAACTTCTTGATACAGACCTTGGAAGGGTCAAATGGATGTGACATCTGATTGCACCTGCTATGCACAAAGTCGGCAGATGTGATTGAGAGAGTCATAATGGCAGCCTTGGCTGTAGCCACCATGAAATAGAGGAGTTCAAGGTCGTTAGGGGCGTGAGAAGCACAAGGTTTCACGAAGAGTGACAGACTCTGGACTTCAGGAAGGCAGGATTCAGCTTATTCAGGCAACTGGTACCAGGAATCACTGAAGCTCTAAAACACATAGGAGTTCATGAAAGCTAGACACGTCTTGAAGGACAATCCGTTGGAAGTGCAGGAGCAGTCCTTACTTAGAAAACAAAAGTATGTACTGGAAGATCAGACTGGCTAGGCAGGAAGCACATGATAGAGCACCAGTCCAAAATAGAGGAGGAAGCAGTAAAAGAGGAACTTGGAAACATTGTCCAGGGGCTGGTGTTACAAAAACTCAGCTGGTGTTGGTGGGTACAAGTGAAAAGGGCTGCAGCACAGTTTCTACCACAGTCATAGGAAAAGACTGAATGAGGAAAGTGTGGGTCTGCTGCTGAGTGGGACAGGCAGCAGTGGGCACAGGTAAGGTTGAGATACTTGTGCCTTGTGCACTTCCCTTTTCATCAGTGAGATCTCACAAGCTTCTGTACTTGTAGTGAAGGAATTCAGGGAGGACAAGAAGTCTCTCTTGGGCCACAGAGTGTCATGGATTACTTGAGAGCTCAGCAAGCGTGGGGAGACTGCCGTCTGCACCCCTTGAGGTTTTCAAGACCCAGCTGGATAAAGACCTGAGCAAACTGATCCAACAGATGACTTTGCTTTCAGCAGGAGGCTGAAGCTGATCTCTGAAGGTTGCTTCCAGCCTGAACAGGTCTGTGGTCCTGTATAATGTATGCTGGGAGGGTTGTCCTCAACCATTTAGCTCACTTTTTGAATTTTGAAGTGTGTGTTGTAGCTCTGTATGTCGGAGATAAATTGCTTTAGCTCTTTGTGTAGGAGGAGGCTAATTTTATAACATGTCAGGGTGTCTGTCCTTCCCTTGTAGAAGCTGTGCCATAGGGTGTGAAGTTAAGCATAGCTGTAGTAATCTATCCTTTAGAGGAGTGTGTGCCCTGATTTCTTGAGTGGTATGATCAGTTCAGTGGGAGGCTGTTCTATGTAGTCACCTCAGACTCCAAAAGCCAGTAGGGTGCTGAGGATGGCTCCGTGTGGAGCCTCTCCCTTTGTGCTCATGACCACTTGTCAATGAAAGATAGCTTGAAGCTGCAGCCAGCAGTTATCCTGCTCAAATCTCATCTGATGGGGCCAGGCCCAATGTGAGGAGGGGAGTGCTGCCCCCCTGATCTCTCCTTTGAGTCTCACCTGTGTGGTGCTGTAGTCATCTTCCTTCTCCTGAACATCTGACTTGATGCAAAGAACCGTGTTTCAATGATGAATGGGGTTGGTACTGATAGTTTGCTTGTAAAATGCTCTGGGAGTCTTCCCAGTGAGAAGCTCTGTATCGGGAAGTAAGAAGCTGAAGTGTGAATCACTGTTATGCCTTCTCTTGCCAAGCTTCCCAGGCTGAGGCCATGGGGCTTAAATTCCAGGTTGTTCCGGTTTTTCTCAATGGGCTTGTGAAGAACTGATACTATTTTTTGTATAACTATGAAGAAGTTGTGCATATCAGGCTAGTTAATGAACTGTCCTGATTTCAAGATAGTTTCTGGAAGCTACTTTTAAATTTCAGGACCTTTAAAGACCTTTTGTAGAACTGTGTATTAATGAAGAACTCTCCCAGCCGCCAAGGGAAGGATGGAAGAGGGAGAATGGGGTCAGGTTTCTTTTGGGACTAAAGCATTCTTGCCTTCATGCAGTCTGCAACAAAAAAACTTAATTTTGAGTGTATTTTACTTGTGCCAACTTTTCCTTCACACACTGAATTGTTGACTTATTTTTTGGAATGTTGTTCAGCTGTCTGTGGTGTTAATTCTATCACTGTTTCCTGATAAATTTGAAAGCATTGTATTTGTTAATATATTTTTAAATGTTTCTTTCCTCATATGTATAATTATAGTCTTGGGAATTTTCTTCCAGCCTTCTGCTAATGTCTTTAATATTTGTTTTATTCTTTAAAAATTCATAACGGATGTATTTCCTGGTTTTAAAATCTGTGATAGGAAGAAAGGAATCACAGTTTTCCCATCTCAGCGATAGCCTGAAGCAGGATGTGTGGCATACAACAGACTTTCACCAGGAGGAGGAAATTAACTGGCTACGAATTAGGGAAAGTTCACGAGAAGTCATTACTCTTCATTTATTTCTAAGCGAAGCTTTGAATCTCTAGGCTAAAGACAAATTATATAGTAAATGGAGTCCCCATGCATATGAATGTGCAGTGTTTAGATGTCTGTGTTGACTGTGACCGTGGTAAGATTATGCAGCTTCATATATTAACAGTGTTATCATTGAGCACTGTCTCTTCTCCTTCCCTTTTTTTTTAAGGAATGGTGTTTTAATGCTGTTAAATGAAGTACTGATGAATGTTTCCATGGCCAGATTCTGCTTGTTTCCAAGTGGTGTGTGGTGGGAGTGTACATAATTTACCCAGATATGTCCTGTCAGCTTTTTTATCCTTATTCTTTTCAGTGCCTGGAAAAGTGAGATAAAGCAGCTTATCTTCTCTGAGACCTGCGCCGCATTCAAAGCGGCTTCAGAAAAGAAAACGAACCTTCAACAATTTTTCTAAAGTTAATATAGACTAATAACAAGAAAACATGGTCAGAAGAGTTACTGTTAATAAGGCTTGAAATTTGCTTTATTCTGAATAATCTGCAGGGCAGTGGAGGGAGAGAAAAAGTGAAACCTCTAGAATGGCCTAGTACTTTGGAAAACAAAAAGCTTTCTTTTTAAATAAACTTTGGTTGCAACACTTACTTCCTGTAGTTTACTGATTCTGTGATGCAGAGTGCCTCTAGGCAATGCATTGAAATCTGTATGAATAAAAAAGTCTACTTCAGCTGTTATTTTTCCTCATTGGGGACACCTCCCCTCCCCCTTTGAACCAATTTTGAGTTTAGTATAGCAGTGAATTCAGTGCAGTGTTTCAGCATGGTGATGCTTACGATAACAGTGCTGTTCTTTTTAAATTTATTTATTTTATAGTCAGTAACGCAGAATTTATCCATGGGATGCTACAGGTAGAGATAATTAGCTTAGCTTGAAGGCATTTATTCTCTGTTGCACTACATTTGTTTTGATGGGTGACATATGCAAAAGAGCTCTGCAAATGTAGGAGATTCATATTTTAAAAATTGCTTTTGTCCACTTCCTGGCTGCATGTTTTTTCCCAACCTCTTATTCAAATTCCATTTAGGGTATGTTTCATGATGCCTTCATTCTTTCTTGCAACTTTTTGTGCCTAATTCCTCACTTGTAAAAAAGTACTAATATTTCCTCTTCCTTTCTTTGTATATTTCCTCCTTTTTGCTGTTGCTACCTATTTTTGTATTGGCAATCTGAAGTTGCTCCCCAGATTAGAATTTGTGTTGCTTATTAGTAAGGGAACAAAGTGATTGCTGTTCTGATGGGTTCTACTTAAATGATGGTTAAATATTAGTTCCAGTATTTTTCTAAAAGCAGCAGGATTCCATCAAAGATCCGTGAAGGAGGGGTTTGCAGCGAGAATAGTTTCCTGAACCACTCAATTTTAATAATGGCAAAGTGATGGTATGTAAATCTTAATATGTATATGGTTTGCTAAATTTTTATGCTGTTCTGTTTGTAGTAATAGGAAAAAGGCCATATTACTGTAGAAGTTGTCTATGTGCAGAGTAGAAGATTCCATGGAGTTCTAATTTGCAGTGAGTGAAAGTATTTTTAGCAGTAATACTTCTGTTTGAGGCTCTTGTTTCGTTTGCTCTGTGTTTAGCATACACAAGTGAGAGGAGGTTGGCTTCTTGAGGTTGTGTTCCTTCACTGCCATGTATCGTCAGGCGTAAACTCCTTACATCTCCATGGGAAATTCTGGAGAGCAGTTGGGAATGCCCAGAGGAAGGCAGCTGATGCTCCTATTGATTTACTTCCCAATACCTGGCTCCTTTAAAAGTGAAGTATGTCCAATAAATGTGAGAAAGAATTCATTCGTGTAGCCATGTTGTCAGCTGGAAGGAGCATTAGAAGAGTAAAATTTCAACAAATCTCTCGCTTGCAGAACTTGGCCTGTCAAAGCTTATAAATGAGATGCACTGGGAAAGCTGTTGCCAAATTCACATCGAATGCTTTCAGTCTGAGGGATTGTAATGTATACAACCATCTCAACTGAAGTTATAGGCTGTTTTGGTCTTGATTTTGTCATTGATTTTTTTTTTTTTAAACTTTTTTTGGGGTGGTGGTAATGTAAACTATTGTAGTAAAATTATGCAGTCAAAATGATTGTACTCTTACTGCTTGATGAAACGTGACTCATTAATGAAAAACTTGAACTGTTAAAAGAAGTGTGAGTTTTTTTACATACACACAAATTAAAAAAGTTTATATATATATATGTTTTTTAAATTAAGAACAGGATACTTGTGTTCATTGATTTCCAGCCTTTGCTGTCTAATGGGCTACTGGTGGAACAAGTGACACAGTGACTAATATCACACCAATGCATGCATGCCTTAATTTTTAACTCTTTTAACATCCTGCAGCCCAACACAATGTGAGGATCTCATATGAGGCTTGTTTCCTACCACATGTGGGTTCATTGTCACGGTGGTTGGTTGTGAAGTGGATGTAAAGCCGCCAGGGTGCCAGTTTTACATTTAGTCCAGACATGCAGTGAGGTATCTGTCTCAAGGGCTTTGTTCCTTCCCTCATATTAGTTTTAATATTTATATATTTTGACTTTTAACTATCACAGGATTAAAAGCCATAAGCAGTTTGATAATGGAAACCATGTTGTCTTCTTCCTAGGGAGTGTCCTGACCTGATAAACCATAGTGTTTTTCCCTGGCTGAGTTAATCCTGGGTGCTATTCTGTTAAGTGGCACAATACAAAAAAGTACTGTTCTGATGTGTTTTTGTGGGTCTGATGTCCCTCAGGAAGGGGAGGACTGTGGGTCTGAGAAGCTGATGTGGCATCTGTGAGCCACAAGTGGCCCATGGAGCACACTTAGCATTTCTCCCTGTCAGTGGGACTGTTTGTGTGGGGTTTTTCTTTTTTTTTTTTTGGTTGGCTGGTTTTTTGATTTGTTTTTGTTTTGGGATTGTTTTTAGTAAAAATTATTCAAGTTGCTGCCATCTTTTTTCTGGAGCTCCAGGTATGGCCTGCCAGCACATGTTGAACAGTTTTACATCTTGCCACTGGTGAGATTCCATTTTACCCCTTCCTACTGGCCACAGGCTCCCACAGTTTTCCTTTGTCTGGGGCTCCTCATGCTCTCTCCAAGCCACATTGTGGTGTGAAATGTGTGAAAAAGTAAGGCGGTCTTCTTGGTGTGTGGAAGTTAATGGAGAAAGTATACGTGTCCATGGGCTTCCAGGCACAGTAGGTGGCAGGCACGTGGGACACACCAGGCCTTTTAATTCTGCCAAGCTTCATTTGAGGTGCACAAGCCCACCCTTTGGGGATTTCCAAAGTGTTTTTCCATTGCCTTGGCTGAAGAAACTTGTGCAAAGCATTCAAATAAACCTGTGAGTCAGACAGAGAATTTCCCCATAGCCTTTCCTGGGATCTGGAGGTGAATAATCAACAGCTAAACTCTCTTGAAATGTTTTTCTTTGATAAGAGCATGAGCTCAGCTTGGCAGAGATGTTGAACAGACACAGAAGGTATTTGTAGTGGGATGGCTGTGAAATGAGGAAGGTTGACTGGAAAGGATGCAAATACACAAGTGATGGGGGGTCAAAAGCTGACTCTTGCTGCACTCTATTTGTTTTGTATCTGTAACCTGTGGTAGTGACTGGCTGTTTCTGGCCACATTAATTTTTTGTTTTCTTCCTCTGAGGTAGCTCAGAACTTTTGGCATTACTGTACTCTGCAACCATTCACCAGTAATTTTTGCAGAGGGATGTCATCAGTGCCTGTGTTCTGTGTCACAGTGCTGTTCCCCAGGGCTCAGTATCGGGGCCAGTTCTGTTTAATATCTTTAGTGATGATCTTGATGAGGGGACTGAGGGCACCCTTAGCGAGTTCGCAGATGGCAGCAAGCTGGACAGGAATGTTGGTCTTGGAGGGTAGGAAAGCTCTTCTGAGGAATCTGGAGAGGCTGGATTGATGGCTCAAGGCCAGTTGTATGAAGCTCAGTAAAGTGAAGTGCTGAGTCCTGCACTTGGTTCAGAAGAAGCCCTTGCAGCGCTAAAGGCTGAGGGAATGTGGGTGGAGAGGTGCCAAGCAGAAAAGGACCTGGGGCTGCTGGTCAATAGTGGCTGAGCATGAGCCAGTGTGTGCCCTGGTGGCCAAGCAGGCCAATGGCCTCCTGGCCTTTATCAGCAATAGTGTGGCCAGCAGAAGTACTCCCTACTATGTCCCCCTGTACTCAACACCTCAAATCCTGTGTTTAATTTTGGGCCACTCACTTCAAGGAAGACATTGAGGTGCTGGAGCTGTCCAGAGAAGGGCAACAGAGCTGGTGAGGGGTTTGAATCACAAATCATAGGAGGAACAGCTGAGGGAGTTGGGTTTGTTTAACCTGGAGAAAAGTAGGCTCAGGTAGAACCTCATCACTCTCTACAACTGCCTGAAGAAAGGTTGTAGGGAGGTGAGGGTTGGTCTCTTTTCCCAAGGGACAAGTGACAGGACAAGAGGAAATGGCCTCAAGTTGTGCCGGGGGGAGGTTTAGATTGGATATTGGGAAAAATTTCTTCATTAAAAGGGTAGTCAATTTGCACCAGTCTGCCCAGGGTAGGATTTGTCACCACCCCGGAGGTATTTAAAACATGTATAGATGGGGTGCTTGGGGACATGGTTTAATGGGAAGCTTGGCAGTGTTAGGTTAACACTTGTATTTGATGATATTAAATGTCCTTTCCAACCTAAAGGATTGTATAATTCTATAAAGATCTAGGGAAATCAGAGTAAGAGAAGAAATGAGAGTGTGCAATTCAACCAAGAAAATACTGCTTTTCTTCTATGGTTTTAAGGAAAAATAAAAAAATCTTGCAGCCTTCAGGTTTTCTTTTATCTGTTACACAGAGACCTGCTTACTCAATTTTTTTTTCTTTTCCTCCTGGGGTTTAGCAGCCCTGTCAGGCTTTCTGGCTGTATGGCAGTATAATGGCTTGTAGACACAAATGGTATCAGGCTTTACAGGTGCAGGAGACACAGTAGTATTAATGCAACATGGTTGTAAACACCAACAGGGCCTTATTTGTGTCTCCTTTTAATGATTTTTCTTGAATATGGCTTGCTTTAAAATAGCAGTTCAGGTCCCCTGTGTGAGATTTGACACTGGGGCTCAGCTGAAGAAATACATTATCTTTTAATAGCAAGGGTTTTGAGGAGAGTAAAATGCCAGCAGAATAAATAAGTAAATATTGGAGAAAACAAACAACTTCCCCCCCTTTCACACAGTGAAAGATGCAAGCCAGGAAAAAAGGATGTTTAAAGGATGGGTAGAAGGGGAAGAACAAGCCAGTTTAAATGTGTGGCTTTGATTTGATGCGTTGCTTCCTTTTCCTCCTCCCACTATGACTTCTTGTCTCTCAGCATTAACCTCCAGTCTCAGTGTAGTGAATGTTGTGCTCCCTAAGTCCTGCTCCTGCCCTTGCTCCCCTGCTGATGCCCCTGCTGAGCTCGTGCTGACAGCTGGGGGAAATTCAGTGTGATTTGGAGTTGGGAAGTGCTGTATCAGCACATGGGAGATTAAGGTTTTTAGTAAATTTTTTTTCTTGCTTGTTGAGGGGAATTAGTGAGCTCCCAAATTCACTGGATTTATTGGAAATCTGTGCCTGCTGAATGTATTTATTTCCCCATGTTGCTGGCTGTACTCTTGACAGGTGCTGAGAGGAGATTTATAGAAACAGCAAATATTTGCTAGAGTGGCTGAAATATCTGAGGATTATTTAGATGTGACTCTTTATCATCATCTCTCTTAGTTCTAGTTCAGTAATTTAAATGCATAGGCTTGAGTCTTTGGAAATTTTTAATCTACTTCTCTGTTGGATTTTATACAGGTTTCATGACTAAATCCTACTACCAATGGACTAGTACAGAGCTGATACACAGACTTTGGGAGTAACTTTTTTTTCTGCTTTTTAGTTTTGATGAAGTAATATTATGGGGAGAGCAGAACATGTCTACAGAAGGGTGCTGCTCATCACAGGAGAAAAACTTGGGTTGTGTTCCTCTCAAAGGAATCCTGGAAAAACTCCTGAAGAAGAATTTCTGTATTAGTTCCTCTGTTCATATTTCTGCAGGACTCCTTTTTGTGGAACTTAACGCTTTTTGTTAAATATTTCTGTAGATGAGTTGTACACCACTGGTTTTTAGAGGAGGTACAAGAGGATGAGAAAATAAAACAGATAACTCCTTCCAGACGTTCAGATCAAAATTTTATAAGGAAACAACAATAAAAGCAAATCATTAACCATCCCTCAGGTTTCCAGTGAAATACATTGAAATCAATATCATCTTCACAGTTACTTGAGATGCTGACAGATATGTTCTGTCATGCACCAAGCCTAGAAGAAAAATTCAGAACTGGTATCCTGTATGGAAAATTCCAGGTCTATGTTTGTTCTTATCCTTTTGCAAGCTCTCCTACCTTCATCACTTTGTCTGACTTTAATTTTGACTGCTCAGGGACGAGTAGGTAATTGCTGAGGTGCCAAGGTCTGGAGCTGGTAACACCATCTTTGCAATTTGCCGATGGTACTCAGCAGAGCACCGAGGCTGTTTGTGGCTCTGTGCCACCTCTCCTTGTGTTTCTTAGCACAAGACCAGCTGCTTTTGCAGCTTCTTCATCTTTCTTGCGCCCCTGGCAGGGCTAGAGTTTATCAGAACCAAGTAGCTGAACTTCATTTGGTTAAGATGATACCTGCTGGATCATAGGAAATCATTTGGCAGAGAAATGACAAGTTTCTTCTAATTGTTTTGCGTTTTCTTCTCCCACTCCACAAGTTTTCCATCTATAGGTGCACTGCTTGGAACACTGTCCTGTGAAGTGCTTCGAAGGCAGAAGGTCTGTGACTATATCTTTCTAGTACTTCCTCGGTGAAGAGGCTGAGCTGATTTTGCTTCCTTACAAGCCTTGACACAGTTGTCAGCTCCTGCCATTTGATACTGCATTAATGTGCTCCATCAGTGGCTACTTGCCACAGTTTCCACAGGAGCTGATGCTATTGTAAAACGTGCTGTTTATTTACAAGTGTATGTGTGTTTTTATTTTTTTTGTGTGATGTTTTTGTGGTTTCCTCTTTTTTTTTGACTGTCTACTTCTGAGTGCCATTCAAGGTAGATTTTGAAATTGTTCTCCCTTTTCTCTGCTGCTCTTAGTGCAAAATGGTTTCAGTGTCTGAGAACCCATTTCAGCCGGGGTAGTACGGCTTTGTGGATGTTGTATTCTTGAATTTATTTTTCTTTTTCTTAGGCTTGGGGAGACCAGATATTTATTGACCTTCATGGCCTGTTTCAAAGCCTGCTGCCTGGAGGGAGTGGAGTGTGTCTGAGGCTTTGAGTTTCTGGGAGCACCAATCACATTGGTTCAGCTGATGCATGGATGTGTCTTTGCAGCAATTTTTATGCATGCACCTTGGTCATGGCAGGCGGGCTCCTAGGCCCTGAAGGAACAAAGCTCTGTAAATGACTGTCTTTCAAAATATTTTTGATTGACTGATTGCGAAGTTATTATTCTAGGAAAATCTGAAAATATCAAGTCCAATAAGAAATTAATAAAATGAGATATGATTTAATGAGAAATCACAGAAAGTTGACTGACACCTGCAGCAACATTGGACTTTAATGTCAGTTTTGTATTCATGTAAAAGCATTCAAATGCATTAAAGAAATGAGATGTATTCTTGTTTTCAATTAGGATATTGCATTTCTCCTGTTTCCATATATCCTTAAGTTCAGGTACAGCTTCCATTTTGATCCTTAAAAAGTTTGAGTTGAGATACATAGTGAATATGCAAATGTATCTCTGTATTTTGAGGCCTGTTGACCTGACCACACTAGCACTGGCAAAAGTACTCTTATTTTGCCAAAAATGATACTCCATGTTAACTTTTTCCAGCAGACAGTCAGATTTGTATTGTGTTCTGTGTCATCTGTTGTTGGGTAAGGATTACAGGAATGATTTGGTTAGTGACAAGGAACTGTTCCTAACCACATCACCATCAGGCCTTCCCCCCAGTATATATATGTCCATACTTAGAGAGCCCAGTAAAGCAAGTTTTCTATGGAATGTGTTTTTGTACATGGATGGAGGGATAGATAAAAGATGTAATGAATATGGTTCCAAATCTGCTTTGTCTAACAAACTGTTATGTTTTGGTTATGAAGGGAGTGAAGTGTGGAGAGAAATATTATGGGTACTGCAACTATAATAAAAGAGAGGAGAAAGTAGAGAAAGCTATTGCGCCAAAGGGGCTACTAGTGCGTCTTTATTTCCCGTTTCATAGCGCACTGTGAAGAAGAGACATTGTAACTTATGTTTATGGAAATGTCTATCTAGAGTAACTTTCTCTGAGCCCTGTGGCCTCCTGCTTGGCAGGAAATGAGTGGGAGAAGATCCAGCAGATTCTTTTGCTCGGAGGAGTAGCCAGAGCTCACTGTGAGCATCAGAAATACTCTGTCAGTCGCCATGCTGAGCCTGTGACCTGTTGAAGCTTTCAGCTTGACTGCCTCGGCCTGTGTCGTTTGTGTGATGGCAGAAATGGCCAGGCAGTGGTTGTCTTTCACCTTTCCTCCCTGCTTCTGAAATTGTCTGTGTCATTTACAGCACTTCAATCTGCTTCACTTAGCTCTGTGGGAGACACTTCAGTCCAGTGCAACTGGACTTTCCTTTCTCTTCACCTGATGAGAGAAAAGGTGCATCTAGAGTAATTGCTTTAGTTGAGTTGATAGGCTGTGTAGATGTAAATCTAAATTACTCTGGGCTGGGAGGAGCTGGGGAGGGGATCCCTCCCACCCAGTCTTTCTGTCCATGTGCCTGGCTCCCAGCACTCCCGAATCAGTCAGCAGCCACAGTGAAATTCTAGAAGTCGTCCTCATACGCGTGGCAAACTCATTTTGGGTTGCCTGGGCTGAATTCCCTTTGGCTGAGCTTCTGTCCTCTTTTACAGTTTCAACACTTCGTAGCCCTGAGACATTGTCTTCTTCCTAATTAATCTTTTCATTCTTTGTGGAGTCTGGACTTCCTCTCAATATCCTGTTTGAAGTGTTTATTCATCTGGGCAAGCTTCCAATCTTTCCTTACCATTTTTTCCCTTCCTGCTTGGAATGGGAGTGTGAATAACATTTGCCTTTTTCGAGTGAGGTATTTCTGTGTTTGAGCTCAAGTGTTTGAGGACAGCCTCAGTAATTTCCTTGGTTTCTCAAAATTTACCATTCTAAGATCCTGAAGTCCCCATTTCATTTACTTTTGTCTATTTGATCCTTCTCAGTAAATTGACATATGCAGCAATTTTTGTCAGTCAACTTTTCTATCCAGTCTTTCCTTTTCACTAAAGCAGTGGTTAAAATAGATTTATCTCTTTTTTTTTTCTTGTTTATGAAAATAGTCTCCTCAGTAATAGGGGGTAGGTCTCAGACATTTTTTGGGGGGGGCAACATTTATCAAACAAGGTAAAAGAAGCAGCATATTGTAGTGTCAGAAAGGGAAAAAGAATTTGTTCCATATAGAAGTTGTCATTGGTGAAATTCTTTTTGTGTGTATCCACTCACCTTACTAGTTGCAGCAGGCCTGGATTCACTCAGTATTAAAAGAGTCTACAGGTTAGCCTGGACCTCTCTGTACCCGGTCTGTGGCCTTTTTGTGCATTATAGGGATCTTCCAAACAGTCTCCATCAGGCTTTTCAAAGCTGGTAGCCTGCCGGAGGAGTAACGAATACCCTTGGCAATTCCTCGGCTGAAGAGTCAGAGCAAAAAGAAGAGAGAAACAGTGTGATAGAGATAGGACCTATGGAACAGTTCTTGTGCTTTCTTGGTGAGTACCTTCCTCTTTCTCATGTGTGTGCGTTATTAATGCCTTAAATAAATGCATTATTTTTTAGGAAAGCAAATATCCCATACTTACTTTAACCTAGTAATTTTTGGGCTAAGTTTGATACACTTGACACCACTGGAAATAGGATGCATGTGGCTTGCATCTGGGACATAGTGGCTTCTAAATAAAACTGTGACCAAAAACTCTGCCAACTTTTCCCCAATGTCTGGTTTTTTTTTTTTCACTGTGTGTGCATTCAAACCTGAGTGCACATCTCCTGTGGGGTGAGGATGTTTGCTCTGTGCCAATCACATAGATTTATCTAAGCATAATAAAAGAGCACAATAAGAGTACTGTGTAAAATCAGTAAGAGGAATGCTATTAAGTGCACAAAGTTGAAAATGCAAAAAAGGTTGAAAGTTTAGAAATTTGGCCCACAATGTGCACCAGAAATGTCTCGGTGTGGGTTTTGTCCCCATTCTTTCCTTGGAGATGTAGAATGCCTGTGTGGAAAACCTCCTCTTGCTCCTTGCATTTTATTCCTTTCCATTACTGAAATAAATCCAAGTTCTTGTCGTTCACGTGAAATGGATGCAGTCCAGGGAGATCATTGCCCTGTTCTCATTATTAATCTAGAAGGTTTCATACTTGCAGCATGTTGCTGTGCTGTGAAGAATACAGAGAGGGCAGAAGCGTCTGCCTGGGGGCTGGGGCAGAGGTGGAATTCCTCCCCCCGGTACCCAGCAGCCTCTTCAGGGGATGATTTCATGCGGATTTGAGCATGAGCTAGTGCAGAGCCAGCCCAGCCCGAGCTGTTCTCACGGGGAGTCCATGTGGGAAGGAGAGGCGCTGGGCTGGATCTGCTGTGGGACATTCTGCTGAGCTCTGCCGCTTCCATCACCGGTCCCTGACCCGGCGGGGAATTCCAGTTGGCGGTGATGAGACCTACCCAAAACTGAGTCACACTGTATTTAAATTAAAACAAATATTTAGTGAGTGTTTTTCTTTAGGACCCTCTTGTGTGAGACTTATTAAATGTCAGTGTTTAACTGGAGTGCAAACACAGCTGTAATTAGAAAGGATGTTTTTGCTTAAAGCTGTATGCCATCGCTGACTGGGGTTTGTAACTCCATTATTAAATGGCTTTTCCCAGTGACCTGGTCTAAAGATTCCCAAACCATGATCCTACAGATCACTTCAGGTCTTCAGGGAGCTGACACACTGTGGCAGCTGCTGTCAGGCTTCTTGCCAGAGATCAAATCATGCAAAAAAGCAGCTAAAACCACTTTGAATGCTTCCCCCGACACTTTCCCCTCGCTCTCAGCACCCTTATGCCTCCTCCAAGTAAGCAAATGCTGTCTAATTCCTGCTGCTTGTTTGTGAGTGGGAGGAGGAGTTCCCAAGGACGTCAACACCCTGGAGAAGTGTCTCTGGTAGCTCTTTCTGGAGGAGTCATTGCCACTTCTTTTCTTACGATGTTTTAAAATAAATGATGATTTGTGTGTGGTGGTGTTGGATTAATACTTACTCCTATCCTCAAAGAATGGATAGCTAGGTGACTTCTGGTGTAGAAATTAACATTTCTGGTGGTCAAAATACACGGAATGTTCTGTATATGGAATCCTTGCTTGGAGGTAGAGAAGATGGATGGTCTTACCTTATGAAAAAGTTTACTATTCTCTGAATATCAGGTATGACAGTTGGAGTATTTTTGGGTGTTTTTTGTTTTTTCCCTTTCAAAATCACAATATTAAGTAACCCAAAATCCAATTTCTATTTCAAGGTGGTTTGTGGAAATACCAAAGACATCCCTTATTTTATTTTATTTTTTTTGAGCTGCATATTTAGTTCATATTAATTTTGTTGGCATCTTATGAATTTTCTTATTACTGTTCCATTCTCTTAAGATTGATGAGTGCTTTCTTGCAAATAAAAGGTTAATTCTTTTTTCTGTGACTCGGGAAAGGAGATTTTTGAGTTGTGAGAATATTTATTTTTATCTTATCGACAAGGATGTTGGGATGAAACAAATGCTTCTTTAAAAGACAGCAGCTGGTTCCAGCCTCCAGGTTTGAGGTATTCTGCTTACAAGCAGCTGGAAGCAAGCCTATATAGGTTGCTTATTTAAGAGGTTAATGTCCTTTCTATGGGGAATGCAGAACTGGATCTCACAGAAAGGAATATACTAATGTTGTCAGTGATGAGTTTTCATAATTTGAATTTGCACCAAGGGCCTTTGAAAAAGTGCTTTACTCTGAAAGTAATTTTGATCTTCTGCAAATAAAAATAATAAATGTTTGACCAGAGCCAGATTGCAGTTGTAAATGGCAGTTTAGCTATTTCAGATTTGTCAGTTGATTCAGTTTTTTTGGATGAATTCGAAACAAATATCCCAATAAAATAAATTTTCAGGGGAGGAGAGTTATTTTACATGCTGGTTACTGGCAAGGGAAGGAATGCTTGTGCATAGCCAGAATCTCATAGAAGGCCTTTCTTATTCATGGGGAGTGTGTGTGTGTGTGTGTATACAATGTGTGTGTGTGTGTATATGTATATATATTAGAATTTTCTGTGCAACTGGTATCTAGCACTGTGTAAGTCTAGCAGAAAAAGATTCAGTTTGAAAGATAACCATTCAGTATCTTCATTGGGATGATGTGGGTTGTTCAGCTCATGTATTGCTTTACAGAGAATATGTAGTGAGTGAGAAGGGATTATTTTCACTTGAACTGTTCTTGTGATGGAGGGAAGATGAGGCAGCAGCAAAGTGGGTCATACTGAATCCCTCATTCTTTGTGTAGAATTTGAAAAAATGGAAATACAGTGAGAAATTGACAAGTTTATCCTCCTCTTGCTGGGTGCACATTCTGTATTTTCAGGTTTTAATAAAGCTGGTAATTCTGTAGTGTATCCTTCTTAAATTCTCAGCAGTTTACATGTATCCAAGATGTTTCCTTTAGGAAAGTTTTCCTCTTTCCATATGCTAAGTAGGGAGCTGTGAGCAGCACTGTCTTAAAGGCAGAGAGCAATGCCTAGTTCCAGAATGGCAGTGACAGACATTGTAGGGGAAAAAAGGTGACAGTAGTGTTTCCCCAGTACTGTGTCTGCTCACAGGGTGTGGTACTTACTGTATGTTACAATGACCTGCTTAAAAAGATTTAATTAATTGTCAAAAAAAATCATAAACATTATGAAATACAGTTCAAGATATGTTTCTGCTTAAGATGTTGGTAAGATTTTTATTTATTTTCTAACAATTCTTTGAATATAATTGCTAAATGTGTGAATAGGTCCTGTGAGATGATCTGTAGCACTGAGTGAAGGTAGCTGAAGATACAAAATATTGTATCAATTTGCCTTTTTGCAAACCTAAATGCACCTCACAGCAAACTTCCTGTTGATGGTATTTTGGGGTTGTAGGTTTGAGTTGTCCCAGATATATTTTGCAGATTCATTCTTGCCTGGTGTCAGTGGATTCCAGGGCTCTGGACCCTGCCGTTGTTGGCTACTTGCATCAGGGCATTGCAGTACATTCACCTTCAGGCAATTTCCTACCTTCGGCTCGTTCAACACCCAGAACCTTCTTACAAGAGATAATGTGTGAGCTGGGATACATTTACTATATCATAAAGTTCTTCTCACACTTTAAAAAATAACAGAGTTGTCACTATGGATCAACTATTCATTGCCCTGATTTGGAAAATGTGTTCTTTGACTGCAGTGTTCATTTCTGTGGAGCTATTTCACATTGCCACTCGCTCTCACTTTTGGTGTGACCTGTATTATGTGTGCATATGGCTCTGTTTCACTGCAGAAATGCTGTGTCTAGCAGCCTATTTGTCCTCCTCTCTTCAGGAACCTTGGTTTTCTGTACTTTAGGAGACCTTTTGGACATTTCAGTGTATCTCTATAGAGTATGATTTTTAAAACCACAAACAAAGAAAACCCAGCCCTAAGATGCAGGTGCCACAGCAAATAAGTGGAGATCAAAGGATTTCATACTGTGAAGAGATGCTGTCAAATCAGAAGGTGTAAGAAAAGGAGAATGTTTTTAAAAGGCCTCAATCTCTAGGGTGCTTTTTCGTCAGGACATATCTTTAATTTTCTGAAAAGTTCCAGAACACTTAAACAGTGCGATTTTTCCCTAATCTTTCCTGTGTTATATTGACAGTTTGTGAGCTGGGAAGGAGTGCTATAGGTGGACCACAGAGCTTCCACATATTGATCTGTGTTTCTACTACTTTTTTTTCTTTTTTCTGTTTTTCCTTAAGAGTAATGGCAGAAACGTGCTTTGCAACTTTCATATGATTGTGAAGGAAAAACAAAGCAGCCAACATGAGACAGATATGTGTCCATATGTCTTGATCAGTGCTTCTTCCTGTTTCTTTTCTGAGACTGCTTCACCGTGAGCGTTATTTCAGTATCCCTGCCTTTGCAGTTAATGGTTGTAATTAATAAGTAACTGTTACACTATATCATAGCAGTGCACTTCTGAGTATTCTTTTAAAAATTATTTTGAAATACAGCTGTGGGATGATAAATGAAAGTGCTAATAAATGAATGTAAGACAAACTACATGGAAGAGTTTGAAATACCTAAAAGTTAAAGGTTGCTTTTCATAAGAAAAATCCCGAGACTACAGTTTTTTGTTTGAAGGATTTCCTAGGGGTGGGTAACGTGGTAGTAAAAAGACATTAAACTGGAATTACATCTGGGTTTTCTTCAGAAGCAACCTATACGATATGAAAGTAACTTCAGAATCCTTCAGAATGAAAACTTCCTTGCAAATTAAAATTCTCTCAGAAACGTGAATGGAGGGGAGATAAAAAGGGGCTGTGAAGTTGTTTATCATGACAGTGTGAAATAAATAGGAGCCAAATACAGTTTTGGATCATGATAATGGGACAGCTAATACCTTTTTAGCTGTACTGCTCCATCCATAGCTTTTTTAGAGTGAAGATTAAAATTGTGGGAAGGCATAACCTATTCCAGGATGGAAGGAAGCATCCCTCTGGCACTGAATTGTCACCTGTGCACCAACACTTGCTATACTGTTCCATTTGCACCAGGGATGGTGGTTGCGGTGAGAGAGCCTTCCCAAAACATGTTTCTGGGATTCCAGAAACTTGAGGCAGCTTCTCCTCAGTGTTTGGTCTGGAGTTTCAACACCACAGTCCTGCATAGTGTGTGCTCTTGGTAACACAGCTTGATTATTCTTGGAAGGAACCATGTCAGTCACAGGTTGATGTGTCTCCAGGGAATGCCTATTTAGGAGAGGTTTCAAAATTTACAATAGTACTGCCTGTTTATCTGAAAGATGTGTCATTTTTAGAATTCTTGTCCAAACATTTGAATTATTTTCTGCTTGTTTTGTTTTCACTCTGCTAAATTGATGAATGTAGTCCTTTATTTGAAGTTGATTAATAAAGATCTTAACATGCTGTTTAAATTAAAGCAGCTTTATATTTCATTAGTAAAATATTATGTAATGATTATATTTGGATCTCGTCTTCTTTTTCTTTTCTCCTGCTAGTATTATTCTGTGGTGGCCTTCAAACAAGGGATCCTGTTAGATTCTCACTGGGTGGCCAAAAAGCAGATTACAAAAGTTATAAAGATTCATGTTTGTTTTGGGTGGAGGCTTCAAAGGCTCACAGGCTTCCTTACACAAGGATGCAGTCAGGAAATGTGAAGGCAGGAAAAAAAAGATTCTGAATCTGTTTAGTGTAAAAAGGGGGTTGTAAAGCCACTGTCCTTGCTTAGCTTCAGTGGAAAGGCAGGGTAATCATGGATTTCTTTGCACTGTATGTCTTTGATGTTTGTGTTAGTTGCAACCAATAAAGCTTCTTTTTATTCTTTACATGTATGCCTTAGTAATGTAAAATGCAGTGACATATTCATAAGGCAAATTGTAAACAGTGTGCTAAAGCTTAGTGACTTAATGCCTGTAGTTTTGAGGTGCCGGATGATGGGATGTATTCCAGTCCATATGTTCTGCAGATTGCAATTAGTAAAACCCTCCTGCTGCTACGTGGGATAAAGTGTGAGTTAGGATTTAAAGCTGTATATTTTTTTTCTTTGATAAGTTACTGAAGGAATTACCTCATCAGTTCCTTCCAGTACTAAAGATAACTCACTCCTGTGACTTGCCCAAGCTGGTCTGTATCTGCAGGCCTTCTGATACTGTTGTATATCACCCATGTTAGTAATTTTATTAGATGATGTTAAGATACGGCTGTTAATCAGAGTTCTTACATGATACTATGAATGTCTGCAGGAACACAGGTCTTTATATACCATGTGTATACTCTTAATGCTTAAGTCATGGTGCACAGATATGTACCAAGGATGGATAAACATAAAAGGAAGAAATTATTTCTTGTCTTATTCAATTGACTCCTTTCATGAAAAAAGGAAGGAAATGCTTAGTATTAATATGCAATTGTTTATATATGCTCTCAGAGGTGTTATCTGCTGTGCTTTAAATATGCAGTAGTCTTGGTCAAGAAAAAGAGTTTTGTCCTTGTGTTTTCTAGCTGTAAATATTTTTTTCCCCTGAGGTTCCCACCCCTCCACCCCCTCACTTTTCTTTTAGGAGGCTTCCACTTAATGAAGCTGCAAACAGGAAGTGATTCAGATTGCAGAATGGACACTGGCAATATGCATATGCATGAGAAGATGCTGTGAGATAGTCAGGGCTTTGAAAGAAAGTCACCATGGAGCAGTAATCCCACAGAGGAATGACTCAGGAGGACTCAGTGTACTTGAGTTGCTTCTGTGAAATTGTTGCCCTTTGTCAATATTTGCCTATATAGGCATTATTGATTGGGTTATTTATGTTCATTAATATATATGATAACTTTGTATCACTTTTGTGGTGAGGTAGGTCTTTGTTTCAGTGGGAAATTGAAGTTACAGAACACCCAAGCAGTGTTTAAGTTTGCCATTCAGGGCTTGCTGCAGAGATGCTACAGCTATTTTTGGTCTCCCTCTGGGTCCGTGGGAACCAAGATGTAGGGAAAAGAGAGGGGTCTTATCCCAGCACTAGGGCAGGACATAGCTAGGAGTTCCTCTAAGTGAGGAGATGATGTGCAGCTGAGCTCAGGATGGGATGTAGCCTAAAACTGACTTGGCCAAGGCTGCCTGGGCAGCCAGGACAGGGCAGGCAGATGAGATATCTCTCATGCTGCTGCTGCTTGGGCAAATGACTATGTGACAGAAGCTAGACAATCCAGGATAAGTTCATTTAAAATCATAACTTGAAGTCACTCCCCCACTTATTTAACCAAACTGAGGAGTGGCAACAGATGCTGCAGTGTTACAAACTGCTCAGAGCCCAGGCTGGTCCTGCATTTTGGCCGCAAAAACCCCCTGCAGCACCACAGGTTGGGGACAGAGTGACTGGAAGTGCCCAGGCAGAAAGGGACCTTGGGTACTGACTGACAGCAGCTGAACATGAGCCAGCAGCGCCCAGGTGGCCAAGAAGGCCAATGGCATCCTGGTCTGTATTGGGAACAGTGTGGCCAGCAGGACCAGGGCAGTGAATTCTTCCCGTGTACTTGGCACTGGTGAGGCCACACCTCGAGTGCTGTGTCCAGTTCTGGGCCCCCAGTTTAGGAAGGATGTTGAGATGCCGGAGTGTGTCCAGAGAAGGGTGGTAAGGCTGGTGAAGGGTCTGGAGCACAAGTCCTGTGAGAAGCATCTGAGGGAGCTGGGGGTGTTCAGCCTGGAGAAAAGGAGGCTCAGGGGGGACCTTATTGATCTCTTCAACTGCCTGAAAAGAGGTTGTAGCCAGGTGGGGGTGGTCTCTTCTCCCTGGCAGCAAGTGACAGGACAAGAGGACACAGTCTTAAGCTGTGCCAGGGAAGGTTTAAATTGGACATTAGGAAGAATTTCTTCACAAAAAGGGTGGTTGGGCATTGGAATGGGCTGCCCAGGGAGGTGGCCAAATCACTGTTTAAGACTGGATGTAGCATTGATTCTGTGATTCTGTGGTTAACTGAGCATTGAACAGCACTATGTGGGAAAAATCAAGCAAACTTAGTTTTCTTGGCAATAGTTACCCTTGTTTTCCATTTCAGGAGGATCTAGGGCTCTGTGAAGTATAACTAGAGATTGTCGTTACAAGTCAGCTTCCCAAGATCTCTTGTGTTCAACACTGACTCTTAAATTGGCTCCAAAAACTCTAAAAATAGGTATGACAGTGTGATTGTTGCAAGATTAATATTATGGAATCTACAGATGTAAATTATAGTTCAGTTTGGGAGGCTTTGCATGTATAAATCTCTCATGAATACATTCAAGCAAATATTAAAAGGGTGGAGGATCTTCTGTTTTGGTTTTCTATTGGAGTACTTGTTCCAAGAACTGGCTTGATTTGGACTCTAGTGGCAGAAAATGAAACCTGATGTAATTTCCACTAAGGATTGAGAAGGTCAAACCAGTTTTGGAATCCAGACCCAAATCTGAGAACTGTTCCAAGTTTGTCAGTCTAAAAGTGTTCCACTGATTCAGTGAGCATCCTTGCCCCGATGAATTCGGAGATGAGCAGCCTTACAAATGGAAGCTGTAACAACCATTACACCAGCAAAAATCAGTTTTGTTGCTGGAGTGGCAGGTGTTCAGCCAGCCTTTCTTTTCTGCTGTCCTGCCCCAGAGCCACTGCTGTAAACCTGAGAAAACTCTGATTGTTGTTTACACTTAGGCACCCTAATGTTGCTGTGATGGTACCCAGGGACACTTGTCTGATGGTGTTAGCCATAGTATAAACTATGATAATATGATCATGTTGCTGTTTCTAGTTATTCACAGAAGTAACTGATAGCAAAAGCTACATTTTAAAAAAACAGTGATTCTTCCTTCAGATTTTGCTATTAGTATAATTAAGTATGTATGTTCTTAGATCTAATATGACTAAAATTTGCTTTCTGAATGTGATGGTATTTTCTTTGTTCTAGAAATACATCCTAAAGCTTTTAGAACAGGTGGTTAAAAGTGAACAACTGTCTAAAGATACATAAAATAAAAAATAAATAATAAAAAAATATAAAATAAAAACAAACAAAAATTGTTTTACATCTTATTTACTGTTATTTGTGGTGCCTTTGTAGAAACTTGAGTGTTTCTTCCCTATCAATGCTTTTTTTAAATTTGTTTTTGTATTGAGACAATAGACTCAATTTCTATTCTTTTTTTTTAAAAGAGAAGTTAAAGCTTCTTCTGTGTTGGCAGTCATAGGAATTTTCTCGAGTCTGGGTTCTTCAATTATTTTGTAGTGAATGCTGCAATATCACTGAGTGGCTACAGTTATTCACACAAATTGTAACCAATACGAAAAACCAAATCAATGTTTGCGTTGTTGCTGCAGCTTGGAAAAAAGATTTTTGGCAGTATAGAATAGGTGTATGTAATGAGCTCTAGATTTTAAATATAGTGAGAAGAATATAGGAGGAAATTGCCTGTATTTTTATGAGCATGACTCATGAGGGATATATTTGCTATAGTTAATATCCACTGGGTTTTGCCCTCCTGAAGTACCATGTCTTATGCACAAAACTCCTTCACTTGGCTGATCTTTGGCCTTGTTTTTGGTTGATCTTCACTGTCTTTAGTCAGAGTCAGCTGTATTTTCTTAGTGCTCACCAAGGGAAAATACTGCCCCAATGCACTCAGGCCAGATTCCCTCCCTTTTTTTATGTCATGCACAGGGATGCTCTCAAACCCCACCTAAACTCCTGCTTTTGGAACCAGTGGAAATCTGCCTGCTTTGGTACATGTCTTAGCAAGCACATGGAAGCTGTACTTGCTCATTGCACTGTCAGTGATGACAGGCTTGCAATGCCATCCCCCCGAACTTGAGTGTTTGTGTATTCCCATGGGACACCAGGCTTAGATGCTTTCTGGATGCTCTGTCCCGAGGTGTGCTGGGCCACGGCATGCAGTGTGGACATGCTTCCTGCTGTCTCAGGCTAGTAGGTGCAGCCAAAAGTGCAGTCTCAGGAGGAGGACAACTGGGACAGTGCAAAAGGGGTTGGTGGGAATAATGTGAGAACTCCCACTTGCTTCCCTTGTAATGGATGCTAATGTTTAAAAACAAAGAACCAAACAATTCAATAACAGCAAAAACCTACTGGCACACGTTTGAGGAGTCCCATAAGAAAAGAAAACGTGACAGATGCTTGCCATCTTAAGTAACTTTATTATTTTAGTGGAAGAATGCAGTAGATACATACATTTCTATCCTGCGTGTGTCTGAGGTACTGGTATTATTTCTGTTCTGTGTAATCCCTGACATTTTCCAGTGTGCAAAGATCACTAGTTACTGAAAACTAAAAGCAAGTTAAGTACAGAACTAAAGCCATCTGGTAGTTCAGACAGAAAAGTTAGATAATTAGCTGTTCTTGTCAAGGGACTGTGATTAAAATAGGCCATCTTCATAAAAGTGACTAGTTTGCAAGGGACTTCTGGAAGCCACCTGGGATAATGATAATGAAAAGAACAAAATTAAAAAGGGGGGGGGAGGTGGTGCCATTACAGCTCATGATGACTTTTGTAAGTGAATTAAGTCAGCTTTTAACTTGAAGGCCGGTTGTTATTTTGGTCCTTTTTAAAGAAACAAAGATTGAGTTTTCTGACTGTTTGGCAATGTGATGCTACTAGGTCAGCCAGGTTACTGCTGGAAAGCCTTAATATTTCTGTGTCAAGCTCTGGTTTCATTGCTCACGTCCTTATTAACTTGTGAGTGCTGTTGGCACAGCTCATCTTCAAAGGCCAGTCTAATCTGTGTAACCTGATGGCTTCTGCTCAGGGAATTTTTTCCTTTGGGGGAATCAGCAGTATTAAGAAACACTAGAAGAGCAAAAAACATCAGAACAGCATTACTGCATCATTCTTTGCCAGCTGATGATTGCAACATACGTAGCAATGTTAGTGTAATATGAATTTATATTGATAGATATCTCTTAAGGAATAAGCTGTTTAGCAAGTAGTGCTTAGAAGGGAACCTCTTTGTATAGTGGGAGGAAGGATCTGTGTAACCTTGGCAGCTCCAGCCCACTCTCCAGCTCTAGTGTGAAGGGGCTTGGTGTTCCCTTTGGCCTTTACTGCTGAAATCTTGTCCTCCTCATCCTAAAAGATTGCAGCAGGAAAGCCTCCAAAGGCTGCACAGCACTTGCTCTTTCCTGCATGTGGATTCCTTAGTGGATGCCCTATGCTGATGTAATAATTTTAATCAGAGAAGTCTGACCTGAATAATCTAAGTAGTGTCTCTGAGAACAAACTGTTGAGGGCATCTATGCTAAATGCACTAGTAAGATAAAATAAATGTGGAATGAGAATGCTCCATCACTGGTGTGATTTAATTAAATATATTTTCACTCCATACTGATAAAAATCCTATATGTAAATAAAACTAATTGAAATTTATTTGGGTTTTTAAAGTTTTCCTTGACAGTTGCTACTTATTTAACAATTCTAGTAAAGAGCTGTTCATGCTGTTTCAGAGGCTTGTAAGAATTTCAGTGTGACTGTAATATTTTCTCATATAGAATGTGCTGGAAATCTCTTGTAAATGTAACCAAATTTAATATTTAAATTAAAATGTGGGCGAGAATGAAAAGTACTCTGGGTTTCCTGTGCTTAAATTCTCCTAAAAATAAAAAAATCTGCTTCTAAATTATTTTCATTAAGTGGAGCTTTTATGTCTCTTTATTTCTTGATTAGGAAAGCAATGATTTGAAAAATTCAAGATATTGAGGTCTCAAAAGTGTCAGGGATGCTCAGCTTCAGAAAGCATAAGTAAACATTTCAGTGCAATGTACTTGAAATAAATTGCTGTGAATGCTTGTGGATATACAAATATTTCTGATCAGTTTAATGGGTCAAACTTTCAGATAATTAGAAAGGCGCTGACTGTACCCATGTGCGATCAAGTTAATAATGTCTCACTGCATTCTGTGTCAAACAGGAGCGTGATGCATCTGGTGAATGCTTATCTAAGGCTTCTTGTAAGAAGTGTTGAATCTGAACACTGCTTTACAAATTTTCTTTTCCTTTTTTTTTTGTATTGAAAAAATTAAACTATTAAAAACTGCTTTTGAAGTACTTTCTTGAATACTGTCAAAAGCAGAAAATCCAGATTTTAGGTTCCAAGTGCAGGTTGTCACTCTTGTTTTAAGTTCTGCCTGCTCATGACCTGTTTCAGTATCTACACTTGCTGACCTGATGGCCATGGTTCTACTTTTTACTATTTTTTTTGGTGACAATATTTTCTATTATGCCCAGTCAGACAGTCTGACTTTCCAGCATTCTTCACACTTTTATTGTTATTTACTTACATGGGAGAAAATGGACTGAGAAGTGGACAAGCAAGGTGAAGCAAGAACAGGGTTTTCACTTGGTAATGTTATAACTGGCTTCAGATAAGTCTTGCAAGTGAGTAAGTTACTGTCAATGATATGAGATAATAGAAAGCCTGGGTGGCTGGGGTTGAGCACTGTGAAGTCTGAATGATCTCTTGGTGGCAGTTCATTGGAATGAAATTTAATCTGGTTTTAAAATTCAGATTTTTTTTTCTTAAGGCTAGATTGTTATGTGGTATGACAAACCATCAGAATGTTCCTTTCCCCCCCCAAATTGTAGCCCTCTAATGTGCCAGAGTTTTTTCACGTCTGCTCATTGATGAGGTGTCTGATTATAGTTTTTTTGGTTTGTCCTGTTCTTTGTACAAGTTGGTGAAATTCAGGTTTTCCTGTAGATAAGCCCTTGGCTTTTCAGTTGCTTCCGCCTTGCAAAGAAATTAATTCCTTCAAGCCAGTGAGTCTGCAGCTCCAGCTGTGACTGTAGATGAATGTTCTTGCAGGGTCATGTACTGTAGCTCTGAACCTAAATAAAAGGATTAACAAGAGTTCACTTGGAGGAAAAACACTTAATTTCACTATAATAACTATGAGAATCCATAGGGAAAACCAATAAAGCTTTACTATTAAAATTGTTAACAAATGATTATTCCACCCTGACCCTCTCTTCCCACTGTTATTGTACTTTTGAACAGTAACAAATGATGGGATTGACCTAGTTCATGGTAGTGCTTTAGTCCCTGGCCTACAAATGATCTTTTTATTGTAAAATAATTCCTAGTCTAGTTCTTTTAGGAAGCATTGATAGTATTTATGAAGGAAACAATGTTTTTTGGTGCATTTCACACAATCTTCTGGCCCAAAACTTGGCTTGGTGTGAAGGAAGAAGGGGCATCATGTGGACAATGATGCTGGAACTGAGCCTGGCAGCCAGCAATACCCAGATGATACATCTCATTGCTCCAGAAGAGCATGACTGATTTCCACAGCTAGCACAAACTGCTTTTAATGATTCCTGGCAGAAAAGGAGGATTTCTGGGGTGAGTGACTCTCTTCAGTTGCATATATATAGACCTCATTGTCTCATCTCCAAGCAGCACCTCTGCCCAGAAATGGGGGAGAGCAGAGGGGCTGCTGGCAGGGGCTTCCTCACTCAGTAATATCTCAGTTGGCTGGTGATGACTGTGGAACAGCTGGTTTCCACTCAAGCAAGTGGTGTAAAGGGCCAAGCCACTGCTCAGGGCAATAACTGATCCTTCAGGGCTCTCCTGTCTCTGATGGAGATGTAAGGAGAGGGCGGAAGGATTTTAATCATAGTGATCTTGACTCTCTCCCAAGCATTTTAGGACTTCCAGCCTCAGGCAGCACTATTGTCTGGGTAGATAAAGCAATACTTGTAGCCATTTCCTTGGGAAGGAAGTCAGGTAATTAAAATTGACTAATGTGACTGCCCTGATTGGATTAAGAAATCAAACAGACGAAAGTTGTCTAATTTTAAAGTTTAAATCTTGACATTAGTTTTGTCTTGTGCTTCATTTGGGCTTTGGTGGTGGTGAGCAAGTCCTGGTTGGTAGGTGGGTGACCCTCATGAACCCCTGTATAAAAAGTGCCACAGTGCCCATGTGGGTTACCTGCTGGGAGCTCCTGATGTTGAAGCGAAGGCATGAAGGCTGGTGCATGAACAGGTGTCCCCAAAAATGGTCTGAGGTTCTGCTTGAGTACACACTTAGCACCAGGAATTGGAGAGCATTTTGGATTCTGTCTTGTGCTTTTGTGTTCCTTATTTTTCTTCAAAGATTCTGCACCTTTGAGAGATGTTTTATGTGCCTAGTATGTATTTTCAAAGAAATATAACTTGTAAAAGTATTCATCAATCTGTCTTTTATCAGTAGGCCACCTAATATATTTTTCTTTTTTCAGAGAAAAGAAAAATGTATGGATAACATTGTACTTTGTTTCAGCAATGTTTTTCATTTGTCACCAGGTGAGAATCACACTCATCTTTGACTGTTGACCTACTCTTTTTATTTCTCTCCAGTTTTCTTGCTTGCATGCTCAGGAATGTATTTTGTAGAACACCTCCTGAAACTCTAGAAACTACCAACAGTCCATAGGGATGGCCTAGGAGCCACAGTCTGAATAGAATTCCACATGAACTTTCGTTCTTCACTGTACCCTTGCTCCAGCACTCTTTGAGCCAAGTGTTTTTGATGGTCTCTTCTTTAATACTTAATGTGGCTTTAATTAGTCACAAGTGGCAATTAGCCTCTAAAGTTAGGAATTGCAGTTAAATAAATTAGGTATGCTCTTCTATCAACTAATTTTATCATGGGTTGGTTTGATTTTTTTTTTAATGACTCTATGTTCATGTAAGCAGCTTGTGCTTTAGAGATGTTTCTGTTTTTCCTACATTCTTCAGTGATCTTGGGTCTCCTTGCAGAAATTGCAGAGAATTCTGTTGGAAGAGACTCGAGTTTTAACAGCATGTTTTATGGGAACAGTTGGCTGATATTTTGGCTGGATTTTCAGGGCCTTAGAGTTATAAGGTGAAAATTATAGATCAAAGCCACTGCAGGTAGTGGTACAACTGTCAGGTGTCTCTATGTATGTTAGGTCTTTCATTGGCTCAATGAGTTCACACATATGAGATTTAAACATGAATTTAAACTACACAAACTGTAGTTTAGGGTCTCCCCCTCCTGTATATAATAGCTTGAATGTACACCAAGTTTATAAGATGCATTCTGGATAAGACTAACTTACATCTATCTACTTGATTTATTGATCTAATTTGTAAACAGAACAAATATGAGAGGAGTCACTAATGAAGTTAAGAATATCACCTGATCCTGCTGTATTTCAAGTTATTTCTTTACACAGAGATACAATGAAGCCTCTGCTGTGTAATTGGGGGTGAGGTTCTCTAGACTTTTAGGCAGTTATGTAAAATTGGGGTGATGTGAAAAGACAGAAAACAGAAAAACGAATATTAGATAAAACATTTCAGGTTTTGTAGATGATGAGATGGGTATGAGATGAGCTTGTGGATTTTGTAAGCTTCATCTCATCATAAATGAAGTACAGTTGAACACAATTGTAGCTGTATCCTGAGCGATGCTTTGCTAAGCCTCACTTATTGGAGCAGGCAGCTGGACTGGCCATGAGAAGCAACTTCACTGAAGCAGCAGAAACCAGAATGTTCTTCCATGTGCTACAGATTGCTGGAAATTGAGTGGGACCTATGCGGAGATTGCGTTGTGTACCTTAGATCTGATGAAAATAGTTTTATAATGTGCAACAGGGAGGAAATGTGTGAGGTAGATGTAGTTCACGATAAAATATGGTGTCCTTTGTAAAAGCAGACCCATCTGTGTGCTGTTCTGAAGAAAGACTTTTCCTGTGCCCTGGAAAGCATGTTTTGCCCGTGAAGTTTATGGTGCTATGCTTGCAGACATGGGAGTTAACTGCAGTACATGAAACCTGAAAGGTTAATTTCCTGACTGCATCATTACTCTGTTAATCAAGCAGATGCATGTAACACTAGCAGGGCACATTTTTTCCAGTTTGGTATTTGATTTATATAAAGAAGACTTTGCAGAGATACCATTTAACTGATGTAAGTTGCCGAGCTTTTTGATATACCCATGTTGTGGCTCTAAAGTCAAAATGCAGCACTAAAAATGGCTGTGTCCAGAATTTTAAAGTATTATTTGTACCTGGACACTTAAACACAGAGCTTTCTGTCTGAAAATAAAGGAAGAAATATTAAGGAAAGACATATTTCATGTTTAGCATAAGTAATTGTTTCTTTATCAATGCAACCATAATTTGGAAATATTATTTCTTTTTCTGTGAGAACTGAAAAACTTCTCTAGAATTCGTGTGAATTAATATCAACAAGTGAATACGTAGATGGAGCATAGGTGCCAAATCAATAAACTGACTGTGGATTACTGTTGCTCTTTGGATTCTTCTGTTTTTACATGTCATGTTGATTTCTCCATCTGTAATTAGTCTTGTTAGTAATTGTGTTACTTGTGGTTCTGATTCTGCCACAGCAGAATGTATCACAACTTTGTTTGAATGCATGGGCAAAGTCCAAATTAAAAAAAAAAAATTAAAAAATGTATCATTGGAACTAAAAAAAGTCCTTGCAAATTCAGTGTCACACTGAATTCTGAAGTATTACTGTTCTATTTGCAGTGGATTTGGTGGCTTTTATATCGTGTAACGTGCTGTTTCTTTTTAAACACTTAGGAGTTCACCAGATCTTTTTGTTATGTGGTTGCTGAAGCATTATCCTGGGACAGCAGTGATGATGGATGCATGAACAGAACACACTTCAGGTAAGAAATCAGATGTATGTCATTTGGTGTGGCTATTCATTAACTTTCCTCACATTGTTTCAGTTCAGCTTCAATAGTAGCAGTCTTTAATGTTACACTACTAAAATTCACTGAATATAAAATATAAATCTCTTGTCTACATGAATGTTTACATATATTTCTCTGTAAATCAGTGTCAGCTGGTTTTTTGTTTTCCTTCTAGATTTGGTAACCCTGGTAACGGATGCTGCTGCTGCTATTACAGCCTTTACCCTTGCTACTGTATAAATTTCCATAAGAATTTTATTTCACATTAGTGGTTATGACTATAGGTCTGAATATAAGGATAATTTCAGCATTTCTTGAGTGGTTTAGGTAACTTAACTTGTTCTTTAAGGCTATGCCAATTCAGGTTATAGTTGTCAAGTTGTTGATAATCCTTGGAAGTCAATGCAAGCTTGTTAAAGCCTTCATGCACAAAGGCAGGCAAAAGTTGGTATTGATTTACTGCTTACTGTTCCACAAGCTTCCTGGGAAAACATGGACAATCTTCAGTTTCCATATCAGTGGGAACTAAGTGCCTACATACCATATATGCCTACATACCAATGTGCTTGCATTTCTGGTAGGGAAAACAGTGTGTCCAGAGTACATTTTTTTGCACAACTCTGATGTGCCCAGGGCTACATTGAGCTCCCTGTGTGCCTGAGGATGACCTTGTTGTGCTGGCAGGATAGAGCTGCCAGGCAGCCAGTGCTCCAAAGTGAAGGTGGGTACTGCTGAGTGCACATTTCAGCTAAAGTGAAAGGCTTGGGCTTAGGTATAAGTGCTGTCTTAAGTCACACGTGAGCTTGAGGATCTTTGGGCTTCCAATTGCCCTCTTCTTTCCTTCCTTTGTAAGAGCATTGTGAAGATGGATGTAGTAAAGACTGCGTTGTGTTCAGGTTGGAGCCAGAAGTGTAGGTACAGTGTTGAAGAGGTGTCTTAAGGCAAGGACATAAAATATACGAAGGAATGACCCTGGAGTTTACTTTATTCTTCAACTTGTGGGGTGTGAGAGCATAAACATGGCAGACACATAAAAATATCAGTATCTGTGGGTCAAGGTTAGGCCTAGAGATTTAGGGAAGGCATAGTAGCCTCCTGTCCCATGGAGTGGCTGACAGCTGATGCCATGAAAGGAGAGTGGAGCATGCGGTTGCTTCCCAGATCAATCTTCCATGCTCCACACGTGGACATCTGAGTCAGTGCTGGCTTCTGCGCTAACTAGTCTGGGCTATGCTTTCCATTTCTGTGAATTTGCGAGGTTATGTTTTGATTCCAGGTAGATTTTTAGGCTCTGCCACTTTGTGGTATTCTGGATTCCCCAGCTGAATTCCAGGAGGGAGGAAGCAAGTAGTCCCTGAAGTTAGTTTTGAACCTCCTACTCGCTAATTTCATTTAACCTGGGGACTGGGTTGACATGCCAGGAGACTCAGGAGTTGGGCTGAGCCTTTTCTGCTTCAGTGGAGTGGTAGGAAAGGATGATGGGTGCGAAGATTTAAAGAGAGTTTAAAAAGCAGCTACGCTAAAATCTCCTTGAAATGGAATGAAACTGCCGGACTTGTGTGGCCCTCCCACTGGTAGTGCCTTCCTAATGAGTAGGTTTGAGGCAGCTGCTCAGACCTGTCTTGCTTTTCTCTTTCAGTTTATTTCCCGTGATTTTAATAGTAATATGGGGTTTATGTTCTATACCTCCTAGAGTTCAGAAAGCAACAGAGAATATGCGCTGTGATCTGTTAAGCAGTCATCCTGCCATTTTTTTCCCGATAGGATTCAAGATTGCGTGGAAGAAACTACCATAAATTTAAAATATCCTGGGGATACACACTCAATGGGTTGAGCCTCCAAGCAAGACATTAAAATATAGGACCATTAATCAGAACTGAACTGTATTTTTTCTTGTTGTTTTTCTTTTGCACGTTTAAAACATTTCTTTTGGGTTCACAGAAACTTCAGGTGGACTAAAAGAAAAAAAAAAAAGGAATTTCCCAATGATGCCTTTGCAGTAAAATCATTGCACTGAATACCTGACTGTACATATTGCACCTGATGTGTCAAGGCTGTGGAAGGAAGTGTGAATATTGCAAAAATCTACATGACTTGCTTAGATGGAGTCTCAGAAAAACACTATGCAATATATATGATGTTAACTACTGTGGTAGGATTGCTGAACTGGAAAAGGCTGAAGGGAGGCCTCTCTGAAAAGGTAAAAATTTGACACTGTGAATGTGCTAACTACAGAATTCAGAGTACGACACTTTCAAGAGCAAAGGCATTTCAAATTCTGTAAAAGCAAGCAGAAACCAAAACAGCTCTTAGCTAAAATCTTAGAGCCAGTTGAAGGAGAATAATTTAGTTATAGTGATTCTCTTTCTTGGCAGAGAATATTTGGGAGACAGAATTTATGCAGCTGGATAGAAGTTTGGTTTATTTTTGCTCTCGATTTTTGTTTTTGTTAAAAACAGTGGAGATCTTGGACTTAATAAATGATTACAGATCCAGATGAATGTTGTACACTTTTTTCTATCCCAAGTGCCCTTATTTTCCCTTCTGTGTCTGTATTTGGGGCTAAATCCTTATGAGATACAGGGCAAATTGGATGTAGCATATCATTTAAGGCTATTTCACTTGAAGATGACTCCACTATCTGCATTCTGATGGCTCATGGAAAAACATGTAAAAGACTGCCAAGCCAGCTTGCTCACTTAGAGGAACTGTTGGGCACCTTGTTCCTCAAGTCCCCAGAAAATGGGCGAAGGTTTTTCCCTGAATCCCTTTTGTGAGGCTAATGGATGCTGAACTTGCTTGTGGTACAAAATGACCAGATATTTAATGGAGAACCAAAAGAAGGAACCTCCAATGGAAAAACTTAGCAATACTGGAACTGTGGGTGAACTGCTTGTTCACTGTTTTAAGCCTCAAAAGGGAGATGTGGTGGGGAGAAGGGCAAATCTTCTATGTTTTCCTGTATAGGAAGGAGTGGCTGAGAAAAATGTGTTTGAGAGATTTTGGAAATGGAGAAAGTGAATTGGACAATTTGATTAGACTAAAGAGAATAAGCTTTATCCACAGATCCTCTGGATGCATGTGAATATGTGGAGGTGGATTGTTTCTTGCCAGAGATTTGTATAAAATCGTAAAAACAGAGCAGGGTTGGGTTTTTTTGTAAATTTTTTTTCTGTAGCAGGATATAACTAGATTGTAAACTTTGGCAGGACTCTTAACATCTGAATGCTTCTTGAAACTCTGACAATGTTTTTGTAAAACTGATTCTGGAACAGGAATAAATGAGAGATTTTTCTAGTCTTCCTCCTGTTAATTAGATGAAACAGTAAGTTTTATATTTGTCCAGAAGGAGGTCAAAACAAACAAGAAATTGAGATTGGAGGAGCCAAACAAGGACAAATGATGAGCCAATTTTTCAAACTGGCATTGACATACCAAGAATTTGGAAAAAGTATGCTTGCAAGCTTCCTTTATTATTATAACCTCTTGAACAGAATAATCTCGTCCAAACAGCTATAAACGCTTTCCAATAGGGAAGTTTATGACCTAGTTTCTGACTGAAACACACCATCACAGTGTGTGGAAAGAACTTAAGTGAAGATGCTGGTGGCAATGCCTCTAACACATCCTCTTAGAAACTTGATGTATTGCCCTTCACAAACACTTGTTAATTGGAGTCAAATGGAGTGAATTTGAAACATTGTTTGCCTTTTTTTTTTTTCTTCAGTAGGTGTAGACAGTTAAATGCCTGAGTTGGCATGCAGAATTTTCATTGATGTCTGAATTTTTTGACAGAGCACTGTTTGGAAAAATGATCATTCTAGGATTATCCCAACAGGAATTCAGCAATTATAAAATGCCTTTTTAGATTCTGTGCTTGGAGCTGTGAAGGGGGAAAAAAAGGTGCATTTATTCTGTTCACAATTATAAATCTGTTCTGGAGAGACAGGGATAATTTTGATTAGGCTTCTTTCCATTCGTGGCCCTCCTGTGAGGAGCAGGGCAAGGACATGATGTGCTCAGAGGAGGTGGGAAGAAAAACACTGAATTTGGGCTTTGCGCATCCAATTCTCTTCAACTGGAGAAATGTAGCCTTGCAGGAGGCATCAGAACAGGCCACATTTCAATTAGCTGCTCTGGTGAGAGGCTGGCAGAGACACCACTTCTATGCTGGGGGGGAAGCAATGCATGAGTAAACTAGATCAGCTGGTACAAGTTGGGGGGTTTTGGTTTGTTTCCTTTTTCTTGCTTTTCCTGTGACTCACTGATGTAACTGAAAGTGAGGGAACTGTGCTGATCTCCATCAGCTGCAGCTGTGGCCACTACCAATCATCCCTTTTTTTCTGCTTTTCCAAGGAGCTTGGGAGTGATCTTGAAAGCACAGATCATTCATGTCAAGAAGAGTTTCTGAATGCTGCTGAAATACATTAAATAATACTTGGTTAGCATGGAAAGAGCTATAGTTAAGATTCTTCCAGTGTTTCAATTATAATTCCTTTATTGTTTCAGTTGCTTATAACTTCCTGAAATTCTCATGTCTCAAGCTGAAATTTTCCAGACTTGATCTTGGCCTGACAGTGACCTTTCTTCTCTTTTCTTCTTTGTTTCTCTTTTCTCTGTGGTATTAAATGAATATGGCTTGGGCGTTTCATTTATAATGAGAAGAAAGTAGCAGCAAAATACATTATATCTGTTACATCAAAATTCTGAATAGCTCAGGCAGTGCAGCTGTTTTAAAAAAATGGTGAAAATCATCAAAAGTACTTCTTGAATCTTACCAGAATCTGTGAGAGTGGGGAATCAGATATCGACTTTAGGTCTTGAACTTTCTTTTCTCTCCATCATGCACAGTCATTACACTCCTTAATAATTATAGCATGCAGTTATTTTGCCTAATCAGTGATCAGCTGAATGAAGAAGTAGTCCTTGGTGAAAGAGCTGATCTGTTTTTCACTGTTTGCCATGACCCTTCCAAGACAGGGCTTTGGAAATTCAGGCAAGCACTGTGCAGCAGGAGCCCTCTGGGGCATTCCTCCTGTCCCACAGTTCAGCTTAAAAATGCTGAAGTTGTCAGAAACTCTTCTCACAAGAAAATTGTTTGTTTAACACAAATTTTAAATAAACTTTTTGATCAGCTCTGCTCAAGTGGTCGGCTGTAGTAGTTTAAATCAGAACCCAAATGTCTTAGGGAATGAAATTTAAACCTGGGATGGAAATGGTGGAAATAAACTGTCACATATTTTCCTTTAAATTAATGCTGATATTGTGTCTATTTATTAACTTATGTAAAGGCTACTGGTGATGGTGGTGATGTTGCTAAAGAGCAAATTATGGGGTTTCACTTCTTGACTCGTAGTATGTGTTTCAAGAAAAAAATGTCGTGTGCTTGCCTGTTGGCTTGCACACAGGCTTGCTTTGCCTTAAAGACTGTGGTTTTTGCCAAGGACAATCACTGTGAGTATGTCTAAAAAGAAATATAAGAAACTTTTCATTTCTAGAATTGGCTTCTCATGGTCTCTTCGGTTCCATGGGAAATATCACTTCATGTGTGTTCATGAATCATCTCTGTTTCTGTTGCTAAATGGTTGGGTATTCCCAGTGATGCAGACAAGTGCCTCACTAAGAGCTGCAGGGCAGCAGCAGCAGAGAGAGGGTGAGAACTGAACTGCCAGTAGACCTGGCAGAGGTTCCCTGTGCTCTCCCGCCCTCTTAACTTACATTTTAAGTGAATTCCCTAACTCTGAACCTCCTGTGAGATATCACATCTCTCTGATCTTGTAGAGGACTGTAGAAACTTTGTACATGGCTTGTAATAAATTTACTTTGGTTACCTGCAAGATTGTTCCTTGCAGGAGCTCAGGAGTGCTGTTCAGCCACTGCTTCAGCAGCACTAGGTAAAAGTAAGGTAAAAGTAAAGTGTTACGCTGCTAAGTGAAAATAAGGTGCCCATGGCATAAACCCAACTTTTCATGTTGCCAGAGAATATTTAGTCCTTCTTGGAGAATGGTACTGTATATATGCTTCTTTTAAGATTTAATGATCTCAGGATTTAAGGTTTGGTCAGTAAGTATGAAAGTTCTATCACAACCATTTTCACCTTTAAAAATTAATCAAAATGTATCTTCTGCACCACAGTGTGAAACAACTATCTTGAAGTTGCATTGATCTGTCATAAAAAGCAGAGTCTAATACCAGGACTTAAAAGAAAACTGCTCAGTGTCTCTAGTTTATGCCTTCAGAATAGGAGGAATTGTTTTCTTTAAATCAGCCACCAGATTTTGGTCCAACCTACTGTTCTTTCGATGACAATCTTGTCAAGTGTGCCATCTTTCTAACCTGTCCTTGAGTGAGTCACAACCTTCGTAACTGTAAAAGACATATGTCTGAAAAATTTGGATGCTTGTTTTCCAGGGAAGACCTTGGATTCTAAATTCTTCCAGGCATCCTAACATGAGGCAAATTATCAAAGTGGAATTGCTTGGAAGAGGTAGAGTAGTAAATTTCAGATTCATCAATTAAAATACAGCCTTGTCCTTAAAGCTGGCTTTGATGGTCCTAATGAGGAAAAACAGTGCATGCTTTGGTATTGGCAGCAGGTACTGAGAACCACTGCAAAGGTTGTGTGTACATGAGAGTCAGTATGCAAGAAGCTTTAGGTGAAATGAATTAATAAAACTTCCTTGGAAATGACAAACTTCTGTTTCTGTGGTAAAGATTTCCTTGTCATTTCAGTCTCATTAAAGCTACTGGTTTAGGTTTGCTCTTTTCTGTGTTGTCTTTGGGCTTATACTTTCAGTTACATTCTTATATGACACTTTTTCAAAGAATAAGCATGTATTTCTACCATAGATATTAAAGTGAAAACTCAGTTATTGGCAAATACAAAAATTTGTTGTTTTGAAATTTTTGGCCCAACCTGTCTGAGCCCTGTACTTGGATGGATGTGTTCTTTCAGGTGTACAGCTAGATGTTGGTTCTTTAGCCAGCTGTGGGCTATTTAGAGTGGATTTCTAATAGGAGCATGGAACTAATTTTTGTCATGTTGACTTTCTGTTCAGTGGTTTCTGTATTGTTTTTTCCCTTGTAATCTACACTTTAATTATAGGTATAAGTATTCAGCCAGTCATAATGGGCTCTAGTGTTTGAAACTTTAGTAACAAAAGTCTTTCTGTCTTGGGGTATTTAAAAACTGACCTTTAACCTGTTGAATCAAGTTAAATGGGGAGTGATAGCCTTAACTCATTTTTTTTTCTTTCAGCTAATTTTCTATTAAATAGTCTATGGTGATGAATACTTTTGGAAAATTCAGCTTAACTCTTGAAATGCCAGTCTGGAAATCAGCTTTGCTTTGTCAGTTCCCCAGCCCTCATATGCCTTCTCTTATATTTGGGCTCTATAAGTTAATGAAAGACACACCAGACACATAACTCAGTATATGCAGTATAGGCAGAAAAAGTTCCCTGAGAGAGCTGAAGCAACTCCCACGCAGTAAATTCATGACTTGCTGAGCACTGCTGCTGTTCTGCTGAAGGAGGGATCAGAATAGCTTTTTTTTTTTTTTTTTTTTTTTTTTTTTTTTTTTTTTTTTTTTTTTTGTGCCTGGATAATTGTGTGAATGTGCCCCATGTGCCTGACCTCCCTCCCCCACCTTCCCAGGACCCTCAAAAGTAACCATAATCCTTACGCCTCCGGCTTCCTTGCCAGAAAAACACATCAGCTCTTAGCCTGGAAAACATCCTGCTTTGCAGATGTGCTGTGTTCCAGGGAGGATGGCCCTCTCTTGGGCTCTGAGCTCCTCAGATCATCCCTCTTGGAAATTATTAATTCTGGTTACACTGCTGCTCTGCATACAGTCAGGGCGGTCTCTTATTTCAGGGACCACTGCAGGAGGGCTGTGTTGCACATTGTATGTCACTGATTTTGGTCTTTGGGTGCATGTGGTGACTCATAGGTTTAGTTTGTAGTCAACTGAAAATTCAGCTTGAAAGTTTAAACTTGTTTTAGAATGTTTACAATTCAAAGTTGTTTTTTTTTTTTAATAATGTTTTGGGAGTCACAACTAGGACGTAGACCCCCTAATAGGGAGAAGTTAAGCTGAGGTGGAAATGCTCATATTTTACAGGGCATGAAAGCATATAGTGCTTATTGCTCTGTTGGAGGAGAGACAAGGGTATGTAGCCTTATGTATCATGGTATGGAGCGGGCTGAATGGAATAGCTGAGCCTCTGCTGTGTATCCCAGCACTGATCAGTGCCGCATTTGCCTGAGAAAATGTTTGGGAAAGGCAGCACGGGGTTGTCCGGTCAGGAAATCTTCAGGCACAGTCACCAGTGAGGTGGCAGACGTAAGGAAACTGGCAGTCTGGAAACTGAGAACTAGGAATTTAGGTATGGTCAGAGCAGGACTGAGCAGGAACATTGTCTGGTCAGCAGTCTAGTGCTGCTGCCGTCTGATGGAAGTGGTGCATGCTCGATTCACACCAGCACCAATCCTTTCTTTACTTGCCCAGGACAGAAATGTCGGCGTGAGAGATTTCTGTGTGCGATTGAATTGCTCTGCTTGGACCACCCCTGGGCAGGCAGACTCCAGTCAGTCGAATCTATGTTGGTGGCAGCTCAGAGTCTCTGCCATCTGTAGGTTCAGATATGCTGGAGATTAGGCCTGTTTCAAGCTGTCTCTTTTATGGCCATACCCTTCGTCTGATCCCAAACATTAAGAGATTAGGTTTCTTGAAATATCAGCAATTGTCGGCCTCCCCCCTGGCTGGAGCAAACCACTTAGCCCACAGATGTGGGAAGGCTTGAATAGGTTTTCAGCATGAAGGAAATGTTGAGTTCCCAAGATGTATAATTTATACAGAGGAATAGTTTTTCACCTGCAGAGTGTTGGTAAATGCTGGTTTTTTGTACTTTGGTCAAGGGTCTGCACTGATAAGCTGGGGGAAAGAAATGCAGTGAAGGTAGGTGTTTCTTCTACGGAATGAATACAATAAAAATAGGAATATGCATAAGAGATGGAAAGTGCTGACTACTCAGAGTTTTCCAAATGCATACTAGTTTAAAACTTTCATCTTATTTTCTTTGGGGACTATATTGCAAGTTTTGAGCATTGTATGTTTCAAAATAAAGCCTTTATCAGGAGGAAAAGTTGAGTACTTACAACCCCAAGATCTATTAAAAATCTGGAAATGGCAGGCAAAGCAGGGAGTTTTTGATTTGCATGCTGTACTTCCTGAGGAGGAGTCTAAAAATAAGCAAAAATGAGGTTTTGATGCTTTGGCAATCCAGAATTTTGTGAAGCTTCAGAAAAGGTGTACAAAACTATAGCATGCAAGCTTTTGTTTGTTCAAAGGGGACTATTGCCCAGCTCCACTGCTTTGTAATGGTAAACACTGAATTTCACTGCAGATGAACACTGCCACCATAAAGAAGAAGGCCATACTCCAGGTTCTGTATCTAAAACTAGTTCCAGGACGGGGGAGCATGAGTCCTTCCTACAGTGCAGACCTGGCGCAGGGCTGGGTAGTCCCTTGGTTTTATGCTCCAAGCCAGGATGTGGATCTGGGTGTGCCTGAATCTCCACAGCAGGGCTGTAGAGATTTTCATGGTAAATCTTAGTGTGGGTCAAACGTGTGTGACTTGTTTATTAGGAAAATGTCTGATAATTTCAGACTTGCTTTGAGTAGCTTTCATGTTTTGGTTAACTCTCTTTTTTCCGTGAGTAGACATCCTTACTGAAAAATCCCCCTAACATGGCAAAAAATGTCTTTTTTGTAGTGACGCTGTTCATAGGAGCACTGTAATATCTGCTGTGAGTACAATGATGCATTCTTCTGTTCATGGACTCACAGAATGGTTTGGGCTGGAAGGGACATGCAAAGATATCATTTAGTCCAGCTTCCCTGCCACGGCAGCATCATCTTTCACTGGATCAGGTTGCACAAAACCCTGTACAACCTGAATTTGAACACTTTCATAGGACAAAAACTAGATAGCATTAGGTCCTTTGCATATTCTCCACATTAGGGAAATAATTTACATTATCACATATAATTGTTTTGAATTTTACGGAAATGAAGAGAATATTTATTATGTAAATGTTGTTAGAATGGACATGAACGTTTTACATATATAGCTTGTCTTATTTTTACCAGTCAACACGCAAAGGCATATTTCCTCTTAGAAAAAAATTTTTGGCCAAGTTCTACTTTTTCAGATCCACAGAGGTGTAAAAAACCAGTTCTGTTGATGTCTCTGTGATGAGTTAAAATTTTTGCTTATACAACTGACTGAAGACTCTGACCTATAACTATCTAAAAAGTATACATTTAATTCTTATTTAAAGTATCTCAGACTTTCAGATATTGCTATTTTAAATCCACTTCATTTTTTTTAATCTGCAAATCCTTCCACATAATTCACTTTAAGTCAGCTGTGATTGCCTTCTCCTGCTTGCAGCTGTTCCCATTTTCTTAAAATGTAGACTCTTTGAAGCATTTGCTATAGACATAGTTTAATTCAGGGGGAACTTGCTCACTAATCTGTCAGTGTTAACCACCGACAACGTGTAAGTACACACATACCTATAGTATGTGATACACACATTTAGAAGTGACTTCATCATGTGGTTTAGTCTACAAAGCCAAGGAGGAGAACAAGGCTGTTTTTGCAGGAAGATCTCACCAAATGCAATTATCTAAAACTCCAATTCTACTAACAGCTTGTAGCTGGCTGCCTGGGGAGGTAACTCAGCAGTTAAGCCAAGAAAAACAGGGAACGAATTGCAGCAGCTTACAGGTTTTTTGCACTTGAAATTCCTCCTGTTTAACTTTACAAGTAGAGTGGAAACCTTAAACTTGCATTAGAAGGGGCGATCTCCAAAATTTGCAGTCTGACAGATTCTTGAACTTAAGGAATAGCTTTTATTAAGACCCTGAAATTCAACTTGTACATTAGGAGGCTGGGATTCCCTGCGGATGCTGGTACAGGGCTATGCTGTAAGAACTGGGTTCTTGGCTGGAATGCCTTTTATGTGTTTGCACAGGAGGAATGGGGATGCAAGGAATCTAACTCCAAACAAATCAGTCTTCTTTGAGAAGAAAATGTTTTATTGAAGTTGGCTTTAACATAGATGCCATAGCAGGAGAAGTTAGCAGTGGTGTTTCAGCCTAACATGGAGCACGATGCTGAGTAGCTTCTCTTACATCTGTAAGGTTGCTCTGGGTGTGCTGTGTTGCTGCAGTCAAGGTCAGCTGTGGGGCATGGTGGGGTGTGTCTGTGTACAGACGGTCTATAGCAGTGTACAGCAGAAGCATCTGTGAGCTTTGCCATTATCACATAATGATTTGAAATGCCACTAGGCTTAAAAAAAAGTACACGCGTTCTCATAGCATTGGCTGTTCAAGTGTGTAATGGATATTTATAACTGAGACAGGAAAGCATATACAGTAATTAAAACACAGAGCAGAAAAATTAGTCAAATTTGGCACAAATGCCTGAGAAAGTGTCTGCTTTAGCTGTAGATAGAAATGAAGCACCAGCCAAAATTACTTTCAAAGGCTTTAATTACATCTGTTTTAATTTAGCATGTAAAATGCAGGATATTATTTTTTAATATAAATTTAATTCATGGTTAATCTGCAGATTGCAATATCCTTCCAGTAGAGATGATGTACTTGGACTGTGATAACTGAAAACTTCCCTTTTGAGATGTTTGGTTAGTCTGTCACAGGGCCTGCTGTCCAGAACCACATGTTCTCTGTGTATGTGCAGCTGCTGCTGGGGGATCATTTAACAGCAAAACCCAACCCTCTTTTGGTTTTAACGTAAGTGCATTATTATACAATAAGCTGTTCATACTGCAGATATGTAAATCAGACTTAAAATATAATATCATGTGCGTGGTATTTTTTCTGAAGTGCACGCAGTGGGCATGGAGAGTGGTACTTCTCAAACTATTCCAGAGCTTGTTGCTTATAAATGAGAAAAGTTACATGCTTGAGATAATCAAAGTTTTTTCACTAATTATCCTATTCCAAATGAGGAAGGGACCTTGTGTGTGTATGAATAGTTAGTTCACATATTCTATACTGTTCAATGGCTGTGGGTGTCATGTGCCAGTAAAGAGTGAGTTCAAAATGCTTCTGATAAGAGAGTGCAGGTACCAGGCAAGGGAGAGACTGGCAGTCACGCAAACCCGGCTGCTCATGGAAAGGATTTTAAGAGTGCCATTTAAAAAATTAGAGCTGCCATGTAAACCAGCAGGTTCAAACCATCTAGATCCAAAGGATTTGGGAAGATTATCTGAATGAATTTTAAACACAACTGGCCATTATATTGAATGAATTGTGAAACAAATAGTGAGTTGAGCAAGAGAAGCAGGAAAAAAAGGTCATCTGTTGTCCTCCCTCTCAAACAAGCAGAGAAAAGGCAACCAAACATCAAACTCGGTGAGCTTCAGTTTTTAGTCTCCATGTAAACACATACACCAGTTCTTTTCTAATATCCAACCTAACCCTCCCCTGACACAACTTCAGGCCATTACCTCAGGTCCTGTCACTGGTCACCACAGAGAAGAGATCAGTGTCTGCCCCTCCTCTTCCCCTCATGAGCAAGTTGCAGACTGCAGTGAGGTCTCCCCTCAGTCTCCTCTAGGCTGAACAGACCAAGTGACCTTAGCTGCTTCTCACACAGATTCGCCTCAAGGCCCTTTACCATCCTCATGGCCCTCCTTAGGACACTCTCTAATAGTTTAGCATCTTTCTTACATTGTGGCACCCCAGACTGCCCCCAGCACTTGAGGTGAGGCTGCCCCAGTGCAGAGCAGAATGGGACCATCCTGTTCCTTGGCTGGCTGGTGGTGCTGTGCCTGATGCCCCCCAGGACACACTTGGCCCTCCTGGCTGCCAGGGCACTGCTGACTCATATTCAGCCTGCTCCCAGGGCACTCTCTGTGGCACTGCTTTTCAGCATCTCATCAGAATCCATCACTTTCACTTGCTGAACTTCATGCAGAGGGTGGTTGGGCACTGGAACAGGCTCCCCAGGGAAGTGGTCACAGCTCCAGCCTGACAGAGTTCAAGAAGCGTTTTGGGCAACACTCTCGGGCACCAGGTGCGACTCTTGGGGTGGTGCTGTGCAGGGCCAGGAGTTGGACTTGATGATCCTTGTAGGTCTCTTCCAACTCTGCATATTCTGTGATTCTGTGCATATGTGAATAAGAGAAACATGAATGAGAAACTGTTTATGTGGGAAACAGAATCATGGGTCTTAAATAGTTTAGTTACATAAATGTGGAAGTTGGGCCAGAAAAACTGGAAAGCCTTATTCGGTCAAAATTATCACATTGATGGGAGAGGAGATGGAAGTTCATGAACTGTAACTTGATTTTGGGGAAGTAACATAATATTTTTTGTGAAATCTTACTTAAAATATCAGTTTAATTGAAGAGTTCATGGAAGCTGTCACACTGAAATTGAAATCTGGCAAATATAATAAGAAAAAAAACCCTCTCAAACCCAGAAACAGATGGCAGTAACAATATACAAGGTTAGGGAACGGTATCATAGGCAGTGCCTATCATGTTTTAATACAACTTAATGTAGGGATATAGCATGGAGAGGAGTAGTGACAAACTCTAACCTCTCTTCTAATGAAGATTCTATTTTCTCCTGCACACAAGGATACTCAGCTCTTCACAAACAACTTACCTTGCTGTGAGCAGGATCTGAGGCTGCATGGTTTTAGCAGGGTATTGAGTTTTGTCAGAGGAGTGGCTGCACCATTGGTTTCAGGATGCTCACTCTGAGGAGGGGTCCATTTTGTCTGCAGGCATGTTAAAAGTGTTACATTTCAAATGCCTTCTGCAAAACTTTGCTCAATCAGTGACGTGATACTGGAAATCTTTATTTTAAGAACTCTTCTCCACAAATAACAAGCTCAAGAAAGCTGAGTTTCTCCCTTAATTACTTCATATGATTGCCATGCTAGGTGTTTACATATGTAAGAAAATCCCCCAAAATACCAGGAGACTTCTGATAAAGTCCTGAGTATGTGGCAGTGCTGTCCTTCGACGCATCTTTTATCCTATGATGTACCTGTTAGAGTAGGAACTAAGTGACAAGGATGGATTTTTTTGACTTCCATCTTCTCAGGATTTTAGTAGCCACAGGTAGGATCACTGTGATAGCAGGCAGTCATTGCTCTGCTGTGTCTTTAAAACCATCAGTCAAAATGTAGTCATGTTACCACTAGATACTGTCTTCCACAGTTGCCAAAACTTTTTTTACTCGTCTTTGCCTGCATGTAAGTGACAGCAAACTTCTGTCTTATGGTTCACAGTGCGAAGAGGAGACTGCTCTGCAAAATAGAGAAGATTCATTGGGTTTGCTGGTAGTTCTGTCCCTTGTTTTCTGGAGAAACTTGGTCAAAATGGAGACCAATGATTGACTTTCCATAGTTTCTTTAATTGTGAACCAAGGAAATGCTGGATGCGTGCTTCCATTTTTATATTGTGTCTTGGGAACTTTGAGTTCACTTCGATGATGGAGATACGGAAATCTGGAAGTCTGGCTACCTGGGGAGATGCTGCTTGTTAAAGATAAACAGTGACAGTAGAAAGCATTGTAATAACTCTCTGGCTCTCAAACACATCTTTGACTTAAAACTAGTTCCTAGGTCTAATAGCAAAACCCACCTGCCTTTTCTTCCTCTAATGCCTACATTCTTAACAGACTGCCTTAGTGCAGCCCCTGTAAACTCAAAGCCACGGTAATACTATTACAACCTTAGGCAGGACCCTCAACAAGGCACAGATTGGAGAAGAGAATATGCCTACACAATAATTTAAAAGCCAGTTCTCTCCAAAAGCTAACAAACAAAACCCATGTTATATTTGAAACTAACTAGAAAAAAATTGTTGCCCAGAGAGGACTAAATGGAATCATCAAATACCATTAAAAAACCTCCCAACAAAACAAACACACACTCCTCCCAGATAAACATTCTGCAGTCAGTGTCCCCAGAAAAAAGGAAGAGACCAGGAGTTTTAAAGTAATAGGAGGCACAGAAAGAAATAATCTGCTAGCTAGGTGTTTTGACTTCTGCCAATAAACTTTAAAGTGCTGTTTGCAAATGCCCCAAGCCTTGGCTGTCTGGTATGCAGGGAATACCTCTGATTATATGGGAAGGGGGGGTGACTCCTTCCCATTTTTTAGGCCAAAGGATCCTGAATTTTTAGTTGCCAAATACATCATGTCACTGGGTGATCTGCTAAACTTTCTTTCTGTAATAGCATACACTGTGAATTTCCTGCAACCTTGCCATTTAATAGCCTTAGAACTTAAAATGCCATCACAGAATTAAACAGAATGTCAGGAGCACTACTCTTTCTTCTCCCTCCTTCCCCATAAGCCTTGAAAGGGTGACCTGCTATTGCTGTGAAAGTATGATGAAAAATACGGGATAATCTGTTGCGATATTGAAGTATTTACTATTAAATGTGACTCAAAGATCCTCAGGCTCAAAGGTTTCATTGCGGTGTTGTGTCTTTAGCTTGCTTTACCTATTGTTGCATTATCACCTGCTCTACACGTAGCACACCACCACCCCCAAGACTTTTTGAGTAAAAGCAACTTCACAGGGATTATCAGCTGTGTCTTATGCTTATACTTACATTGAATGTTCTGTGTGTTTATTTAAGAATCACAATCTCTTATCATAGGAATGCTATTATGGAAGAGTGTGTTAGAACAGTTGCTGAGCACCCAAGAACTGTTGAGGCAATCTTGCCTGAATTTTTAATTTCTTAATTTTCAGTATATTCTGTTAGAGAAAGAAGTTGCTGCTGCTACCTAAACAGAGAATAGCTTGTTGATGTTGATGATCTCCTAGAGCATAGACTATAAACAGAAAGAAATCTGAAATAGAAATCTTCTGACTGCATAATCCAAGAAATAATCGATGTCTAGTTACAATAACTGCTGAGGCTCCTATTTTAGGGCTCTTGCGGCTGTGGTGGTATATTGTTATTTTGCCTTAGTACATTATTTTAGAGATGCCTGTCTGCAGCTCTGCAGAAGTGGAAGGCTGTTTTTTGTAAGCCAACACTGCTTTATTGTCCATTACTCTTGCTTGGGTTCAGTCTTTGAACTTACCTCATTTCCTTTGTGTTCAATACCACCAAATGCAAAGGTAACAGGGTCGATCTGCAGTGTCAGGTACCTCTGTTGCTAGAGGAGGTAAAAAACTGAAGATTGCAGGATGTGAAGGAGCTTTTTCCTCACAAAACTTGCTTACCAGAAATACCTTCATGGAGATCTTTAAAAGATGTGTAGATGTGACACTTACGGATGTGGTTTAGGGGTGGACTTGGCAGTCCCTGGCTAATGGTTGGACTCTGTGGTTTTAAAGACCATATCATTTAAACCTAAATGATTGATTCTGAACTTCTGGATCCTAATGTCCTTAAAAATGCAGGAAGATGCTGACGGTGTGCAGCAGTGTTCACTGGTAGTGAAGTTAGTAGTCCCTAACTTCTGCAATTTTGCATTCATCTTGTTGGATAAATAATTAGTTAAGATTGTGGTTGGCATAGCTGCTGTTACCTTCTGCATGCTGTTATCATTACAGTAAGCTCTGCCTTTGCTGTATGCCTCATGTCAGCTCAGGATCAGAGCAGAGCTAAACTCAGGTGACCAAAATGATAAAATGTTGACGTATTTTGCCCTTCACTTCCCCTGGGGAGACTCTTTTCAGCTGGAAAATCCCCCGTGAAACTTCTCCTTCATCTCAATTGCTCCCAGCTCAGCACAGTAAACCCAAACTGGTGTTTTTAAGTTCAGAGCAGCATTCTGTTGAGGCTAACCCAGCCTCCTGCTGGGTGGTCAGCTGCCAGGAGCAACGATGGGCAGTGTCAAGGGAATAACTGCGGCGTCTCCTGCACTGGTACTGCCTGCGTTCGGCTGTGACTGTCTCCAGCAGTTCATCACAGGAATACATATTCTGAAACTTGTTCACTGTCCCGAAAGGAGAGAACACAAACAAATCACAGCTGCACAGCATGTTTGGAAAATTGTGGAAGTGCCAGCACTTCAGGACTACAGTTTTTTTTTCTTTGATTCAATTTTAATTTTTTTTCCAAAGCATCTTAGAAAATACTGATTTAGGGGTGAGCAAAGAGGTTTGACTGAAATAGGAAGCCATGCTTTTCACATTTTTTAAGCTGACTGAGATTTATGCTTTTGGGGTTTGTTGTCTTTGAATAGTTGGATATGGGAATTGAAATTTTCTTTCTCATTCTTTCTGAAATACTTCAACATTTTCCTTTTATTTCTTATTTCTCAATAGTCTTGAGCTAGATTGTTTGTTCCAATTTTCTGGTGTAGTCAGGAGCAGTTCAGATTGTTCTCCTGGTTTTAATTACTTTATAAAGTTTTGTGAACTATAGATTTCCTTATTTGGCTTTAGAATAGGTGATTTTTGGTCAGATAACACAATTCAGGAATAGATAATGAACACAAGACATCCCATTGGTACCAGGATTTCCTACTTACTCTGTTTAATTTAGTGCTTTTTATTTGCATAGGCAAAGTATTAGAAATCAATTTACTGGTTAAACTTACAGAAGAACTTTAAATTATTCTTTTTTAGTTTCTTATAGAAAAGAGAATGTATGTTGCATTAATTCGATAGGTTAAATCATGAACCTGAAGTGATACAAAGTACCATTGAGTTAAAAAGTTACTGTTTAAGGAATGGAAAGAAGGGAAAGAGAGGATTTATCTTTCCCTTAATATAATTTATTAGGTCAGTTATTTCTTTCTCTCTCAGTATATATGAAACCTGTTCAATTGGTGGGGTAAAGCATAATTTTTATAAAATTATTGTCTCTGTCTGTAAAGTTATATCCTGGCTTTGTTCCATTTATGTTTTCTCATCTGTTGAGTCTGCTGAGCACAGACAAATACAGGCGAGACATGGAGCCTCTACTTGCAGTAACTCTGTCAGTGCAGGTCACTTGCTTATTCTGTATTTATCTGTTCATTTCTTTTAGAGCTCATTAATCTGTCAGCATGACACAATCCTTCCAGTGAGATTGTGCCAAATGTTACAGTAGCACACCAGCAGAAACCTGCATGCCATCTTTTTTTTTCCAGTGATTAAATAAGATCATTTTCCTGTCATGTAGTATGCCCAGTGCACTTGAGATTCACCAGTGTTTTGGTTTTTAAGAGGAAATGGCATAGCCATTCCACAGTGTACTGACTGAAAACTTAATTCAGGCTTTATATACTGCCTGACCCTCTACCCTGCAGCCCTTTGCTCTTAAGCAGGAGGGTAATAGTGGTGAGAGCACGGGATAAGCCTGACTGGGAGGGAGAGCTCAGCACACGGGACTCCAGTGGTATTTAAGACTGAGCTTCAGAGCTGCTCAAGAATTACTGCTGCTTATGGCTGTTTGGCCTGGCGGACTGTCAGAGCTATTAACTGCATATAACGTGTCCTTAAATTAAATGCAGTGGCTAGGGAGGAGGGGAGGGAAGGGGCTTTTTTCCATTTCTTAAAATAATGCCTCATTATCTTAGCCTGTGGAAAGAGAAGAAGCTTCTGCTTCAAGTATAGTGCTTCCATAATTCTGGGGGATGTATAAAAATAGCTGTGGATGTGGAGCATCCAGGGGAACCTCAGGATCCACTCCTGGCTTCTTGAAGTTTTCAGAGCTTCATAATACTGCACAAGGAGCTTGCTTTGTGCTGGCCTTTGCAGCCATGTCCCTGGTCTGGATTTCTTCAGGTCATACTGTTTTGGTTTTTTTTTTCCCCCTAATTCCTATGTATGTGTTGTTCTTTTGTTCATATGCTGTTTATTAAAAACAAAATAAAAAATCCCTCTTCCTGTGCTGCATGAAATACTATGCTTACCTGTAAGCATCTGGAGCTTCAGTTTCATATGCTATATTTTTGGTGAGCATATGTTCAGAAATGACTCCTGCAGAGTTTTTTGACTGTGAATCTCTCCATCTCGCTTTGAAAGCACCCTAGCATCACTTATATGGTCATTTTGGATGGCAGTGGCATTTATTAACACAGAATCTGAAATACAAGCAATATTTTGTTGCAATTGAGATAGGCAGATCAAAGAAGTCCTTTATTAATGTCAGGATTTACCCCAAAACAAGCAGCTGTTTGACTTCAGCTGAAAGTGTGAAATGTTTTGGTCACCTCTTTCCTGGCATTGACAGAATTTTTGGACTTCTGCCAAAGAAATGGAATACAATTTGAGTGTATGAAGGAGGATACAGAAAAAACCCCAACCAACCAACCAACCAACAAAACCAGCCCAGCAAAACCAAAGTAGGCTTTTATGAATCTGATTCTTTGCTCCTTATGCTGCCTGTCCTTTTTATCTAAGCAATGATTTTGTTAGGTTTATATTAAAAATACTTTTTTCCCCCTTCTCTTTTCCAGTTCTGTGGTTCTGTCTGCTTGCTCTACTGTCTCCCAGGAGTGCTATTGTTCTCTTGTGCACTTTTTTCTTTCATTAACATAGATTTTCTTTTCCACTTCCTGCTCACAATTACAATTCCTAGCTGTTTTAAAATCCCTTTTTCTTTTCCTTGTTTCTCCGCACCTGCTATTTCTTACATTCTTCAAGTTGTATATTCATTCTTCTTTCTGTCCTCTGCTCATATGCCTTGATTAGGTTCTCCTCTTCGCTGTACTTTTCCAAAATAGTCAACCTGCTAAAAAACCCAAAACAAACCCAAAACAAACCCAAAACAAACCCAAAACAACACCCAAACCTGGGGCACATCCTACTGATCAGGTACTTCAGGTTCTTCACAAAGTGGGAATGGTGAGCATACGTAGAGCCTTTGACTTCAAACCTGAGTGAATACAATTACAGAAATCTTTTTTGTCAGACTTCTAAATGCACAAAATCTTAAGCCCCTAGGAATAGTTTAACGGCAGAGAATCAATGTATTAGAGGGGTGTCACCTGTGCTGTTAGCTATAGCTGTTACTGTGTCAGCATTTCCATTATAAATTTTAGCTTTCAAGGGTTTATAACTTCACCGTTAAAATTCATTGCTGACTGAAACTTGGCATCCAAGGACTAAGCCTGGAGCAAACTCCACCTCCCCCCTCGAAAGTAACTTTCAGTCCAAAGGAATATGATGAAAACCATTAGTCTAATGATAGAAAGGCAACATTATTGATATTAAAAAAATACTTAACTTACTTATGTTTCAGCCTTCATTGTGGACTTATACTTCAGGTATTTTTGAATAGGAGATGTAATTAACTTATAAAAATATTAAGAAAACAAAACACCTCCTTGATAATGCTGTCATGATATCTCTTGGAATACATTTCAGTAGTTACTTATTTCACATCTCTATGGCTACAAAATAAAAATTTTATACATTTAGCCAACTGAATGTGCATCATCATATACCTTAAGAAAAATGAAAGAACAGCGTTATAAAAATAAGAGGTTGAATAGACCAGGCTCTTGGGTGCAGGAGGCTGAATGATTCAAACCTGCTTCAGCTGGATGAAGGAGGTTGGAGTGTCCCTGGCAGAGCTGCAGGCAGGGGGATCTCTGCTCTCCCTGAAGAGGTGTTTTCAGCTGGTGACCTGCGCCAGACAGGCTGCCTTGCTCATCTGTCATTGCAGGGGAGATGGAGATGCCTCATTTCTGGGCACATGAAGTTGAGACAAGCAGGATCCTGTTCTTAATGAGGTAATTTAGGTCACCCTGCAACTACCTGATGTGGGGCGAATTTCTTGCGTGGAGTTGCCCATGGGCAAGTATCTGTCCTCACAGCCTGCTGCCAGAACACTTGGTATTATTTGGCACCTTTTCTTGTTGTCCTTGCAAGGAAGCCTTAATGGGAAGATAACCCTTTCCTCCTCCTAAAAGTAGATAGCAGGATTCATGCTGCTGCTGTGTTTGGGAGTTAAACATGCAGCTGTTTTTGAGTAAGCTTCTGTCTGTGGGGCTTTTCTTGCATATCTTGCCAACTGATGCCACTTGTGAAGTGAAAAATGCAAACAGCAGTAGTGTTGGGAAGGAAAAAATTTAGAAAAAAATGTGTTTAGTTACAAAAGCAAGTATTTTGATTATAGTAATTTGCCTTTAAAGATGTACTACATAATGCTTCATCTTGGAAGTTCAGAGGGTCAAATATTTGATACCCAACCCATTTAAAGTTGATTACATGTACAAAGTGTTGATTTCAATGGCTATAGAGAGGAAAACTGACCAGCAGAATTTCCAGTGTTTCCTCTTACAGCATTGAATTCTAGTAACTAACATAAAACAGGAAATTTGTATTTTGAGTCTGAAGATGACTGGCTTATGAGAATGAACTGTGTTAGAAGTGATTTTGTCAATAGTTTGTCTTTTGGCCTTTTGGGGGCTTTTGTTTTCTGGTGGAAAGGAGTTTATAGGATGAAAATCTAGTGCTTGCTTTATGAGAAGCCAGCTGTGTGAATGCCAGTCACACAAACCCAGCAGGGCCAGCCACCGAGTCACTTATTCCAGCTCCACCAGGCTGAAGGCAGGGCGAGTGGGTTGGCTGGTGACTCACCCGGGCAGCATGGTAGGGATGGGGAGGTTCATTGCATCTGCTCTTGTCTGTCTGAGCCCAGAGGGAATGGCTGGAGGCTTCCCTCCTCCTCTGGAGTGTCTGCCCACACAGCGCTGCTGGTTTTTGGGTGCCTTGTGTGGCTGCCATGCAGTGAGCCAGCCAAGGAGCCATATGAGGAGGGGGTGTGTGTGTCACTGCTTTCTGGCAAGGCAGTGCTAGAGCACGCGTGTGCTGCTGAACTTCTGGCATGGTGGAGAGGTTTTGGCGGCTGGCACGCCTCCAGAGGGGCTTGCCAGCACTTGTTCAGTAGCTGTCCTTCGGGGACCGGTTATGAATAAACAGCTGGATAAATTGCTTATTTTTTTTCCTGTCTCTGAATGCTGATACTGTAACACGCACCCTCAGATTGGCCTAGCTAATATTAGAAAATGATTGGGTAAAAGGATGAGATTTTAGTGCTTTTTGAAATGAACTGAGACATATTTTTGTAAGAATGGAAATTGCTTTCCTACTGTTCATATTGTTTTCTGTTTTAGAGTGGGTGTCTGTGATATAACCCAGAACTACTTCTCTCATGCGGTCTTGCCCTTCTTTCTCCTCCAACACAGCAAGTGTTGGAAGAGCTGCATTGGTTTCTTTGTGGGATGTGTGCATGTGAGAGCAGGAGAAAGCAGGTTTGCCAGCAGAATCTTATTTTATCACATGATTTAAATCAGAGGCATTTTCAATAAGAGTTTATAGAAGCTGGTTCAAATCATTACAAATAAAAGAACTGAGATTCTGCTCTGGTAGTATAACTTAAAATAATAATGACCACGATTCTTTATTCTTTCCAGTGTCAGAGCAACTGTGCAGCCGCATGGCCAGGCTTCCTGTCTCTTCTGAAGGCTTGTTCAGGAAATGGCAAAATGCACAGAAAGAGTCTTTGTCATTGAAAAAGTTTGTTATTGTGCAGTTGAAGTGCAGCTGTTACATATTTCCTTACTTAAATTTGGACCCTTCCTGAAGTTTCAGTCCTCTAATTATTCTGCCCAGGTCACTGGTCTATAGTGTCTATTTTTAGCGTATTGCAAAAGTTTTCTGGTCATGCGAAGAATGAAAAGCCTTTCTGTGAAACCCTGCTCCGTCTACATTAGCTACGGATTTTCTGTTTGACTAAATAGTATGAAATGTGAATACTGGAGGGTTTTACAGAGAAGTTCGAATGCATAAGCTACATCACTGTTTTAATATTTTGCAGATTTCTGCAGGTTATGAGAACTATAGCACATGTACTCCCCCTCTCTCTCAAAGAATTACCAAAACAAACCAACCCTAAAACTAACCCCCTCCCCCCAAAAAAAACAACCCAAAACCAACACCAAATCAAAAAACCCCCAGAAACACTAGAAACAAAATGTCTCCCTCCCCCTGAAAGTCAGGGAAACCAGGCCCTATTTATTGGGGGTTGTTTTTATCTAAAAGCTGTAATGACTGTATTAGCCAGAAGTCCTGCCCTTCAGCTACTGAAGTATATTTCATCATTAGAAAATAGTAGTCCAAATGTTCTAGCCTAAATTTACTTAATTTGCTTCCTTAATTCACAAATGTATTTGTGAATGCTTCAACAGTTCTGGAAGAGACACAGGTTAGAGGGGATGAATGCAGGACTGTGGCCTATTGGTGGAAGTTGTTCTGATCAGTAAGGCAGGGAATGAATGGTAAGTATGTTTGTCATTTTCCTTCATTTAAGGTCTTACCTTTCTGTTCCCCTCTAAGAGTTACAAGAACAATGTTCTTGCTATTCACTTTTCATATAGTGGTGTTTGCAGATGACTTTATAAGAAAGCTTTGAACTCACATAATGAGGCTTTGAACAGACATAATGATAAGTGAGATTTTATGTACCAACATTTATAAGGTAGTATAAAATATGGAGAATTATAAAACATTGAGGTAAAAGGCATTGGTCTTTAAATTGTTTTTAGCTGTAAGTGCATACTAAACACAGTTCTGATCACTGGCTGTTTTTTTTTCCTTTTAGGGAAACACAGAAGCTGGATAGTTTTGTGATATTGTTAAGTAAACCCGTTTTTATATTTTCATGGTTAAGTTTTAGAATTTTGGATATTTTGGAGAACAAGAATAGAAAAGTGCTGTGAATGTGGTGAAAATAGTATATCTGGATAACTTTCCCTAACTGATACTATAAATCATCTTGATTGTTCAGGTTTAGCCCCCCCAATATGAGTGGACCTTGTTGGTTATGCAGCTTCCTGGAGATGAGCTGTCAACTTCTGAGAAAGTACTTATATCCTTTGGAAGCACAGGCTTGGAAAGCAGGCTTTTACTGTATTTCCTTCCGTGTGCTGTTAGAAACTAATTCCCTTCTTGCAGCAAATTTCCGTGTTATCTAAAATCTCCCTCATGGGGTTTAGGCTGTAACTCTAGGCCCTACTGCCTGATACGCATTTTTCTTTTTTCCGCCCTCAAGCTTTGTTTTAAAAGCATCCCAATTTATTCTGTAATACTCTTTGTATGGTGCTGAGTGGCTCTCTGAGCTGTGGACACAGGTACAGTTCCTGTACCTTCATCCATGAATCGTTCCCACAAAGAATATAAAGAGAGAGCCTGGTAGGAGACTGGAATTTCCCTTCCTGAAGCAATAAAGCTATCTTGATGGGCTATAATGTGGGCTCCTGGACTAGGAGAGAATGTCCTGGAGGAAAGAAGGCAATTACATCTTTGGCACTAATATATATTTTAATCATAATATGATGCAGTTCAGTTGTATTTGGTTATAATGTGGTGCTATTTACATGTAATGAATATATGTATTATCACAGCCAGGGAATAGGCATAGCTGAACAAAATGTAGTTAAATGGCAGAGCCAGCTCACTAGGCTTTTGCTCTGAGCAATATAGTACGAGTAAAATGAGCTGGGTTTGATTAAGTGGCACAGGAATAAAGTACTGGCCAATAAAAACTGTGTTTTTGTGTTATGTGTTCTGCCTTTTAAGTCAGCTCATTAGGTTTATATTTATATGGCACCCTCTGCTCCTTTGAGCCATGTTAATTATAAGGTGGTGCATAACATAATCGGAATGCTTATATATGGATTTTGCATGAATGGTGAAACAGTATGTTTCAAAGTACCTGTATGAGATACATTTGAAGTTAGTTTTGGCCATTTCTTTTTTCCTTTGTATATTTGCTAAAATTGTTGGTGAAAATGGGCCACCAGTCTGAGAGATGCCAGTTCACCTCAAAGCCAGTGTCCTGAACTCAGCCTCATGTTTGCTTCCAGCTACAGCTGCTTCCTCAGAAACCCTGTTCTTGTGGTAAAGGTTTGAAAATTGGAAAAGGAGTCTATTGCTAGGCTTGCGTATGCCCAGAGTGTGTGTGTGCATGCCTAGGCACACACCTTCACACACACATGCTTCCAGGTGGTCAGTTCATGGGCATGTTTATGGGAGAGTGGCAGGTTGGTTTTGGTTTTGCTTGGCACCAAGAAAACTTCACAAATTTTTCTTTTGCAAGGAACACCACTTCCAGTCAGCGAAGGAAAACCCCTGCATCACCCCTGCTACGTGATGGCTTTGCCAAAGCAGCAAGCTGCCAAAGGTCCAGCCTTCAGCAGCACCCAGCTCGGGAGCACAGAGACTCTGGCAATTACAGATGTGCAGGTTGTTGGCCTTTGCTGTGCCCCCAGGGCCAGCTGTGGGAGCCTGGGTGCTGGTGTGTGTGGAGCTGTAGCCTTGCGTGGTCTGCCCGAACTGTTCTTGCTGCACCTGCCTGAGACTGTGTGCTCTGTCAGTGAGAAGCAGGCTGTACTTCTGCCTTACAAAAGCTTTTCCCCCTCAAAACATGTCAGAGGACGCAGTGATGGTGGAGGAAGAGGAACGGTACTTCAGTTGTTCAGACAGTTTAAAATGCCTTAGATGGAAATAACAATCGCATTTGTTTTTTTTAGTGACAACAAAAGCCTTGACCTAATGTTTGACCCTACCTGCTTTTTTCTCATGTGTTGCCATCTCCCAGCCAAGGAAGAGCTGAGCTGAAGCTCTCGGCTGCCTACAGGTTTTCAGGAAGCGGTGACATATAACTCCAGCTGCTCTCCCCCGCTTTCCATGTATTGTTTCTGAATTTGTCAGAGAACACACTGAGATGAGAGACTGCGTTTTTTAATTTCTTTTATTTTTTTAAATATTTTTTGGTCAGGTTTGATGCTGGATGGAAACAGCTGCTTTATTTAGAGCATGATGAGGAAGAAAAACACAGCTTACGATTAACACCCTCGTAGTATTTATCTGTAAATATGGAATAGTGCAAGAACACCAGATACATATGGAGCACTGGGATTGGCTGCTACTGATGTCATTCTGATGTCACTCAAAAGTGATCAGTATGTCACCCAGCAGATGAACAGATCAGCTTTCCTTATTTGTGTGTATAAATTCCATTTCATAGCAGCACACTTTTAGGGCATTATTGCACTTCCTGAGTTTTGGAGGACATCTAGGCCTTTTCTTGAGCCTGTCAATATTTTGTCTCAGCAAACATAAAAGTGCACCTGTGGCCTCCCTCTCTGCTTTCTTCTCTTAACAGTGGTGTGTAAGCAGTTGACTTTCCTCTGAATTAATTGCTAATAAAATAGGTGATCTAAGTTAGTGTTTATGCCTCACCTGCTATGACTGCAAGCTTAGAGGTGAGGAGTGTGTATTTGGGAGAATGAATAGATGCAGATAAGTGGAATAAAAGGTAGCTTTATGGAAACATTCAGGTTTCCATTCACCTGTTCTTCTTGAAGCTAGGTCACTGTATGAGTACTACACTGTTTTTTTACCCAGTGTTGAACTGTAAGATTATGAATGCATTTCAAGGTTATTTTATTAAGCACGCCCATTTGCCATGACATGCAGGTCAAATCAGTCAATATTTCTATCACTTTTGGGTGGAAATAGAAATTCTAAGAAGTGATAATCTGCTCTTAATAAAAGATGCAAAGAGAACAAAAAAAAAAAAAGGAAAACCTCTTGAATTTTAGCATTAATTGGACTTTCTCACAGTCTATGCTTCTTGCTCTAATCTAGCAATAGCATTGCTTTTTTCTGAAAGTTTGGAAATGCTATTTTCAAACAACGCCTTCAGGTAGAATGACTTTAATTGTGTAAGTAGAAACATATTGGAAAAGGGTTATTGCAATACTTTTCTTCCATTTTTAATAAAATCTCCCTTTCTGTAATCTCTCTCTCTCAACTGACCAGAAGTGACTCTTCAACTGATGCTGTAGCCCCCTGTGTAGTTGCAGGAGTTGTATTTCCAAGGGACTAAAAAAATCATGGCTAACTCAGCTCATGTGACTGCTCAGGAATATTTTGAATGCCGCTATGTTACAGATTCTTTTTAGGACTATTAGCAATATTTGAACCAAGCAGCCTGACTGATGCCTTAGAAAATTTCTTAATGCTAGATCTCTTCTGCCCATACACATCTGAATTTCAAATGGCCAGTAACCATAAACCTGCTGATTCAAAGGAAGGTGAAAACGTAATTACAAGCTGCGTGGGGGATATGTCCGAATTACAATCTAGATACACATCTGTCAGGCTGTAGCTCTTGGGTGAGCTGCAACCAGCAGTGATCCAAACATACGTGTAAGAATTTCATGCACAGGTTTTTGGAGGTGGTGCCTTGGACAAGTTTAGCAACCTAAATCAATATTATTGCTTATTCTTTCCAGCTGGGAAGGCACTGCTCTGCTCTTCCTTCTGCTGCTTTTTCTTCCTCCTCCTCCTCATCCTGCTGCTGTTTGATCTGCTGAAAGCTGTTTCAGCCTGAGCTGGCAGGGCTATCACTCACTATCAGGATACTTAATCCCACGCAGGTGCAGTTTGAGGCGCTACAGTGGGCCTCAAGGTCGTGCTGGCTGCAAAGCCGGGCTCTTGCGGATGGCTGGGGTGGGAGGTGTGATAGTCATTAACGTTTCACATCTGGAGGTTCCATGCTCCTCTCTGCCATTTCTTCCTTGTCCCCCTCCTCCCTCCCCCTGCCCCTTCATAGCCTGTCACAACGCTTTCCTGCAGCACTGCAGCAGCCCTGGGTAGATGCAGAGGTGAACATTGCTTTGCAGTTAAGTGAGGGTTGTTTATACTTTTTGTGTAAAAATATAGGCAACTGAATGGAAACTATAGACAAGTAGACATCTTTTCTTTTACTGATGTTGGTGGTCTAACCTTTAAGCCAGTTCTTTTATTTGTTTCCTCTCTGTACTGGGTGATTTTAAGCCTACTTAAAAAAAAAAAAAAAAAAGAAAGGCAGGATGTTGCCACTGGCTGTATCTCTGCTCCAAATAGAGCCATTCCTCTTCTGAAAGATTGAATTTGCCAGACTCCTCCACCTCATTCCAGTCCTAGTGATCTATTCTTTTCCAATCTTTGTGTTAAAAGCTGCTTATGTTTTTTTCCTCAGAGAGGTCCTTTCTATTATGGCACTGTTACGGTTCTGTGAACGGTTTCAGCTGCCATGTCTCCTTTACACACCCCTCCCCTGAAAAACACCGGAGACAGCCTTCACAGGGATATCTTAGGAGAAAAGATGAGAGAGAGAGGGAATTTAGGAAGTGTTGGCAAGGGAAGCAAATGAGCTGTGATTAAAGAGAATCTGGGCACTGAATAAAGGATCCTTAAAACCCTTTAAGTTCTAACTTAATACAAGTCTTGAAGAAAGTTGGCTAGGCTTTTGGGGGAGGATTTCTAACCTCAGTCATTGCTGCTAGGAGCTTCTGCTTCCCCTGTGGCTTCAGACTGGAGCAAGGATTTCCACAATTGCACTGTGAACAGGAGCATGAGCCTATATTTAGGACACAACACTTTGTGGTAAAAAGCTACATATGGCATATGAGCACCCACTTAGGAGCTAAAAATACACATTGCAGCCCAGTTTGTCTTTGAATGAAATCATGCTTAGAAGTGCAGTGTTTAAGCATAATTTGATTTCCCACCTCTCTGCCCAACTCTGTTGTCCCGTCTTTCTCCTCCCAATATTATTACTGTGTTTTAAAAGACTTTATTCATTGAAAAACAGCCTATTCAGATTTTTAGTATGTGGCTGCCTCTACATTAGGCCACATGCAACATGTACATCATTCTAGGTAGGTTTTATGTGAATTTCTTTCTGGCAAGGTTTTTATTTATTTTCAGGCCAGAACTACTCACTTTTTCTCCCCAGTGTCCAGATTTTTTTGTGTGGTAAAAAAGGAGGAAACAAATTCTGTCAAAAATTGCAGTACAGTATAGTGCTGTCCTTAAACAACTGTATGTGTTACAGGGGGGTGAAGGGCAGTGGCTGCTTTCTGCACTTGCCAGTTTTCATTTAGTTTTGAAATATTTCTCAGCTGGTGAAGAGAATGAAATGAAGTCCTGATAACCCTCTTTTAAAGGGAAGGAATATTGCCACTGATTTGGGTTGCCATGGAAAATTTAATCAAAGCTTTTTAAATTTGTCCCTCTGCAAGAGGCCTTCTGTGCCTCTGCCACCCCCTCTTCATGGTGTCAATGGCAGGGTTTCCTCAGTGGGGGTTGAGATGGTCAGATCTTCCATGGGGGTGGGTAAAGTATAGGGAAAGACTAAGACACTAACTCTCTGGTTGCTGTGAAGTGTGTTTTACACTGATGTCTTGAAGGTGCAGTGTGGACATGTATTGTGTACACTTCATTTTTACTGTATTGGATATGGTTGCCTTATTCTGCCAGCTCCTGTCCTTCAGAGGTTTTTTCCCTCAAGAATGCAGAAAGCAATCTCTTACATGCAGAGCACTTGGGATATTAAACAAGTTATCTTAGTTGGTTCTTGCTTCAAAGTATCCTTGTTTAGATTCAGAGGGGGAATAATGGAATCTTAATTCCTTCAATTTGAAAGTGTTAGGATTAAAAAAGCAGATAGGCTGTTTGTTGATGTTCTTCATTCTTTCAGAGCTGCCGCCAGCAGCATCTCTCCAACTTGATCATTCTTCAAGAGAAAGCTGCAAATGAAATATCTGCCAGCTTTCAAAAATGGAGCTATGTTAAAGGAAGAAGGTATTCTCTCTCTCTCTTTTTATCTGTAAAGCAGAATGTTCTGCCTGTTCTTTGAAACAGTTATTCCAGTGATAAGGATATAATTATATAGCTCTTCAGTGCTTATGTAAATGCACTCAACAACACGTCTTGGAAACTGGACTTCTGTTAGTCTTCATTGCCTCACGCATTTTGTTCAAACTAGAAATGCTCTTTTAACTTTGTCTCTTCAAAAAGAGCAGGGGGAGAAAGCTGTTTTTCTCTAAAAATATCATATATATTGTTCGTGCTGATAGATTTAAAAAACATTTTACTGAAGAGATGGGGGAAAAAAAATCACCATGGAAATGTGGAGGGCACACTTGGACTGGTATATATGGATTTTTTGAGGCTGGAACAGAAGTTTCCAGGCACACTTGGGGTGTGGATTATGGGTGGTGGAGGCAGTGATATTTGTTTTGCTTTTTGCAAGGATGGGGACACAGACCTTGTTCCTGTGCAGGCCAGGGTTGGTTGTATGCAATTCCCAGACCTGCATGTCAAGACAGCAGATCCTGGCTCTTTGTTGGAGAGCAGAAGTCAACTGAGGTTCTTGCTCTGCACATACATTTGGAGAAGCTTGTGTATCACATTTTGGGAATTTTTTGATTAGAGAAGAAAAAAAAAATATAGGCTTTCAGTTTGAATTCAGCTTTGCAGGAGATCCTGAATGTTCTGCCTGTTCTTTGAAACAGTTATTCCAGTGATAAGGATATAATTGTATAGCTCCTCAGTGCTTATGTAAATGGACTCAACAACACATCTTGGAAACTGGACTTCTGTTAGTCTTCATCCCCTGGCATTTACATATGTTGCAACTTTACAAAAGCTTTCCATGTATCTCTTTTTGCTTTTGAGACTGTTTAAGTCTGCATTCTGAGGCTTCCGGGATCTCTTGGCATGGCTTTTTCCAGCTCATCCTTTACTACAGTGCCAAGTTATCCTCAGGTACCCCATCTTGCTTGATCGCTTTCTGTATTCTTACTTGGAGTGAGAAGAAAATTCCCTGCCCCAGTCAACTTTTGGCAGTTGATCATTTTATTTAAAAGGCTTCCATATTTCTGGAAGAGATGCCATTTTGCAGATGATAAATTGTGTATATGTAATACCAGAATACTTATTTAGGAGAAGTGTATATCACCGTGAAGAAAAATAAACTTACTCCAGTTATGAATTTCAGGTCTCTCCATGAGAAGGTTTAACCAACAGAAAACCATCTCAACTTCAAGTGCTGCTATAGGCACCGAGAATCAACTTGCAGAATTATATGGTCTGTTACATGAACATGTTAAAACTGGCAAAACTACCAAGGGGCCTATAATACCCCTTAAAGCTGAATTTAGATTTGAATTTTTGTAACTTCTTGGAGGTTGTAAAAAACAATGGAAAAATCAATGTGTCAGCTCATTGGTGAACTGAGTTGACAAAGGAGTGTGAAATCCAATGCCATCTGTTTTACTAGATTCTGCCTTAAAACAACACCACCAGACTGTGTCAGTCTTGAAGCACCACTTGATATATTATTAGTTGCCACAGAACAATCCATTTTTGAATCCTGCTATCTGTATTTCCTGGGAAATACGGTCTCACCCAAGACAAAGGAAAATGTTACTCATGGATTAAAACTGCATTGGGATTGATAGATCTTTGGATCTGCAAGCATAATATTTTTGGGGAAGTGATAATATATCAAAGAGAAAATTAATTATGTAGGGGTTTTTCCTAACACCTGGAGCTCATGCTGTTGCTGTTTCTGCTGCTGGCTAGCTGTTGTTTTTCATAAATCACTCTGTAGGAAAAGAATTAAATCCAGTGAAATGATGGAAAAAAGAAGTCATGGCTAGGAAGGAGGAAAACATCTAAATATTTAACTACTACCCAACAAGTTAAGAATCTTCAGGAATTTCCATCTTCCTTGGCGTGTTTCCTTGCCTTACAGCTTGGAAAAGAAATCTGCTTAGATATCTGGGATTGAAAGATAGTAATCTCATCATATGTTCTGGATATCTTAAAAAGAACTCAAAAAAAAAGTCCTTCTCACCCCTCAAAAAGCAAGCAAAAAACCAAAAAACCACCACCACCAAAAAAATAAAACCAAACCTATCCAACCAAAAAACCCCACCACAACTAGTAAATGAAATAAACCAGAAATGTATCTAATCGTGTGCTTTATGACTTCATCTCTGACTTTAATGAAGGCCTTTTATTCCAGGGACTTTCATTGATGCACACAAATGAGGCCATTCAGTGAGGTCTGTGATCATGGTATTTTATTTCCATTGTATTTTGATCCTGCCAGCTCCTTTTCGGGCATTTGACTTGCACATGCCAGTGCTGCAGAGCTACTGTTTGTAGCAACTTTTTTTGAACAGTGGTGAGGGATTTAGAAGGATGGGAGAGATCTTAATTCCAAAACAGGTGCCTCTTTCAGCCAGATTCATGACATGTAAGTAAGTGGCAGCATTATTTTGAGTATATTTTGTTTATTCTGAGTTGGGGACTAAAGAGTTCCCAGCAGGAGTGCTGTCACCTTTTACATCCATAATAACCACTATTTTCAAATGATTTTTGCATGCTGTGCTCTTTGACTTCTGAAGGTGCTGAAGAATCAAGGTCTAAGAAAGTAACGAAATAAAACTTCTAATACCATATGTTTATTTTCTCTGCTTGGGTTGCTCAGCAGACAATTTATTTAGTAGGACAGTTGTGGTATCTTTAACACATTTTTGGGTCAATGCTGACTGGGTGATTATTTGTTCTCGTTAACAAATATATTTCAAGGAAAGTGAATGCAAAGATCAAGGACTGAGATAGCTTTTCTAAGGGATTCCTCTGTTGTCATATTTTCTGTGACATTTTTCACAATTAGATGTATTATTTGGCTTTTATCATCACAGAGAATGTAAAATCAAATCCTTGATTTTACCATGTGCCTTGTTGGTCCCCGTGAGAATACCACCATAAATGCATTCATTTATTTCAGCCAGTTTAGTGTAGTCTTTTCTTGTGTATGGAAAGAAAATGCTGACAAATGTCTTTTGTGGTGGAACATGGGAGTTTTTAAAAATTTGTTATGCCTGAGAGTAAGGAGGAAATGTTATCATTGTCACTCCTTCCTGCTGCTAGAATAAACACCTGGATTTATCAAAGCATTTGTTCTAATCAGCAGGAGATGTTTATCTAAAAAAAAAGTTCTCTAGTCTTACGTATTGTCAAAGAACTGTATATCTCTACAATGTGTGTAGGAAACACTCTTCCACTGCCTGAGATGAGTGTCCTGTGCTTCACCCCCAGATTCCTGTTTAGGGATTATTCTGCGCTCATGTGGGAGATGAGTTAGAAAAAAGATACTAGTTTATTGGCATTCTTTGCGGACTTTTTGTCTTTATATCACATGAAATCTGTAATCTTATGGTAACCTGTAAATTTTTCATGCTGCTATAAACCAGCTTGCTTTCTTCATCATTCCAGTCTGTTTCCTACTGATGGATGTGGTTCCATGGAGTCAATTTTGTAGAAATGTTGAGATAAAGGAATCTGATTCTTTAGCAAGGCCAGTATAAAATGATACGAACCACTGTTTAGCTGTATTAATGTAATTGCTGTCTTCATAAATCACATACTAAGTGTGATTAGAAAAAAATGAATCTTATAAAATCTAATGTGTGACATTTCTATTTACAGTCACTGCAGTTATACATTAGTTTCTCTAATTATAAGCTGACAGCTTTAATTTTTGATGGAAGACCCCCTCATACTAAATGCTACAGCTTTATGCTTTTCTTGTGCTTCTAGTAGGAGATACCCCAATGGTTACTTGGAATTGTCTTGAGATTTGTGTCAACCTTCCTGCCTGCCCTCCCTTCCTGTCCCACATTACCACTGGTGTGAGGTTGCTGATAAGATCTCCCAAGTTGTCTTTTTTCTGGACTGGGCAGTCTCAGCTTTCTTGGTCTCCCTCATATGATAGAGGTGCCTGGAATTATTCCTGCCCAGGGGTGGGACTTGTCATTTCTCTTTGAACTTTGTAAGATTCCTGTCACCTCAGTCTCCATTTTGCTGAGATCCCTCTGAAATGGTTTCCAGGATTACTTGCTTCATCACCTTCCTATGGATTAAAGTGAGGACTGGCTGATCTCTAGTTCCTTGGATTGTCCTTCTTGCCCTTCTCAAAGGGACATTTGTTTTCTTTTGGTCTTTGAGAAAGTCTGCCAGTTGCTGTGACATTTCATAGATTGAGGGCACCCTCAAAATGGCACTGACTATTTCTCTCAGCACTTTTGGGTAGATCCAGTTAGGCCCCAAGGCCTCGAGCATGGAGAGTTTAAGTCTGATCCTAACCAGATCCTTCTCCACCAACAGTAAGTCTTCCTTTCTCCAGACTTTCCCATTGGTCTCGAGGATCTGGGATTTCTGAAGACAAGTCTTAACAGTGAAGTACCTCAGTTTTATCCATGTCCTTTGCCACCAGGTCCCTTGGCCTTTTCACATGAAGAACCCACATTTCCCCTGTTTTTCCTTGTGCTGCTGGCACTTCTGTAGTAGTTTTTCTTTTTCCCTTCCCTTCTCTTGCCATATTCAAGGGCTTTGGCTTTTCTAATTCAGATGAGTAAATTATGGACAGGGGCAATATGTTGCAGGTTGGAAGTTTCACAGAAGCCTTGGTGAATCCTGAAAGCTTCTGGGTAACAGGACACACAAAAGGAGCAGGGATGCAGTAAGTTGGAAAAGGGTAATTTGAGTGCAAGGTCATTTGCAATAGCCTTGATGTAAGAACATGTCTGGAGGTTCAAAAGCTAACTTTGGTTCCTTTTTTTTTTAAATTTTCCCTCATCACATATCCTGACACAGCATTTGATGAAAACAGAATGTAATCTTTGGTTTATACTGGGCTGCAGTGTATTCAGGACTTAGAAAGAAAAGATAGGACTACCACTTGGATCTCATGGCATACTTGGCAGGAAGGAGAGGCAGGTAAGATAGCAACTTGTTTCCTATACCGTTATTCCAACGGGCAGGAAATGCACAGGGAGAACCTGAAGAGGTTCTCTGTGCTTTTTGAACAAAGCAAGCAGCCTGCCTGACCTTGTGAGCATCTTGGATCCTAATAGGGCAGAAGGATACAAGGTATATACCACAGGTCTGAGAAGGTTCAGAGGAGGAAACCTCCTCTACTGGAGCAGGGGGTGACAGTAGCAAAATCCCCACTAAGCTTTGCAAAGTGCGCCTAGGCTGGGCAGGCATATGAATGCCGTGCTGATCCAGTGATTTCAACATTTTCTATCATCTTGTTTTTATTTTGGGGAGTCTAAGACTTCCCTAGCTTTTGGTGCACATTGACAAAAATTTCAAGTGCTGCATTGGGTCATGAAAAACAGGCTAATATGTTCTTCTCTGTACCTGAGCTGGAAACAGCCCTGTATCATGACTGACTTAGAAACTGTTCTTAGAAACCTTCAGTAACAGCAATTTGCCAGTCATCCTTCGTAAACTGTTCCAATTATCCATTATCCTTAACAAAAAAGGGGTTCTTTTTCTAAAGCTCCATGTAGAAGTGTTTTACTACAGTCTTAGCACGTGAAAATTACTCTGCTGGTGAGATGTGTGATGCTGCTTCTAAAATGGTTCCTGGGTGGAAGCTTTTCTTTGATGCACAGTCTATACATTAATATGTTTGCTTGGGGTTTTCTTTTTCCTTTGTTATTTATCTTTCAGCTTTCCTTCAAGTACGTAATAAAGGACCATTAGTTGTTCGGGATTTTTTTGAACCCATTTAATAATGTTAACTTAATTGTTAGCTTATATAGTTGTCGGACTTTTTCAGAGATAATATGCCACCTCCTAAAATGATCTGTGGAAACTATGTTAGAACATGCCCCCATTCTCTTTTGATCTGGGCACTTTGGATTTCCTTTCCATTTACACTGGGTCAGGCAGGTCTAAGGTTTGGGGAGCTGATGTGTTCCTGGAGGTTGACCAGCCAGAGGGTTGGATTGCGGGTGTGGTAGATGTGCAGGACCTGAAAATCAATTTGGTCTCAGTTCCCTAGTTTGGAGATTAACTGAAGTTACAAGTTGTCCCTCAGAACTCTTCTTCCCCCTATTTTGGCCATTAGGTGCAGAGGGTTTAGGGGATGGTTGCAAAAGTTGCAGTTTTAAATACCTACAAGCAGTGGACCCTTCTTATTGTGGAAGGAAACACATGCACTGTGAGGTAGCGAAGTGTGTCTCATGGAGCCTGAACTACTTCTTTGAAATTGTACCAGCTTGATAAAATGAGACAATGTATCACAGGAGAGAAAGGACTTGAAATACCACCATGCCGTTTTTGGTGAGGTTTCCTGTGGGTGCAGTTGTTGCCAAGAAGATCCCCCAGCACTTCCCACACACCAGAATGGCTCTGTTGGAAGTCCAGTAGTCTATTGTAAAATGGTTCAGAAGTTCAGCTGTTTTAAAAGCCTGTACTGGGCTCAACCTGCAAAGAGAGGAGAGCACCTCATCTGTGTGCCAGAGGTTTTGTTGTGAGAAGCTGTACACTACTGTGTTGGTTATTAAAGTGCAAGGCTTTGAGTGCTATCTACTCCTTATGCAAGAGATTTTGTATGTAACTACAATTAGGCTTCGTTACCTGGGTTTTAAGTGGCTGTGTAGGGCAGTTGTGCCAGTTGTCATCATCTAAGAACAACTCTTAAGATGAAGGCAAGCAATTTGTGCTTAATGTAGTAGAAAAAGGGGGAGCCAGTAGGAGGACTGCCAGGATGAAATAGGGGGAATGTGCTTGAGGCAGTAATCCAGAAAAAATGAATTTTGCATTCTGAATGGATTTCAGGGGGCAACATTACTTCTGTCACAGCCAGAAGGGAAGAGATTATCTCGCATCTCAGCAACAATAATGAGGGACTGGGTGAGTATTTTGGTTTTATGAATAGAACAGGAAGGGGAGGCACTAAAATGCTAAAGCAGGCAGGATTTTAGGTCAGTCGCAGGTGTATGGAGGCAGGCAGAGGATAAAGCCAAAGGTGACACCCTGGCATCATGAGAAAGAAATGACTGAAAGACAAGAAGGTGAAGGGCTGCTGTGTGTTCCCCGCCATATCAGGGTGTGTTTTGATTGACCTGCAGGAAGTTCCCTTGGGGAATTCAGCGTTCAAATGTCTCTAACTTGACATTGTTTGTAGTGTCGTGTTATATTGTTGTCTAAACTCTGCAGTATATTTGCAAACTCAGGTTTGCAAATTGCTGCGGCTGTGTCCCACAGGAGTGTAGCTCCCTCTTTCCCTGTAGGTTTGGATGCTGTTCAGAATACACCTGCAGTGAAATGTTTCATCCCCCCCATAAGGGAAATGGGAAGTATGAAGATCTAACATAACAGAGTGGAGCCTAGGCTGTGAAAAAGAATGGGCTGAGACTAAATGCAGACATTTTGCGTACTGGTTAAAATACTGTTACTTAATACATAAAAGAAAAAAAATGAACATTTACATAAAAACCATGTATTTTGTGAAAAGCATTGCTTACAAGTAAACTTTTTTTTTTCTGTTAAGAGTCAGAAGTCTATTTCTGCTCATCCTATTTTAATCTCTATTTCCTGTTTATTTTCACCATTTGTACACTGGGAAGGAAGCTACTGTGTCCTATGGATTTTCCACACTACTGTTTCTATTTCTGCTATGAGAAATTAGCCTTTAGAGCAGTGTAGCAAAAGACATTTTTGCAGTGTTTTTGGTAGACTGCAAAGAAGTTGGACCCAGTAGAGAAAACACAGATAAGTGCAATCTTTTTTTTTCATAAAGTTCATGACAAGTAGGAAATGGAATAGAAATTGTGTGTTATAGAAGGCTTTTCACTGTGTTGCAATTGTGATAAGCCCTGGACAACACATGGTGAAAAGATGATGGCTTTGAAGGAATGTTTCCACTAAAGCTTGTTCTTGTTTTGGGCAGGAAGCTTATGCTGATACAGTTTTAAATCTTTATATATATATGTGTGTGTGTGTGTGTATGTATATATATTCAGTATTAAAATTCTCCACTGAAAATTATTTTGGTTTTATTAAGAAGTAATATTTTCAAGCAATGTACTTAGTCATTTTACCTGCTGGCTTACCTTTACCCTGTCAGGCAGCTTGTATTAAGGAATTCAACTGCTTCTGCATAATGGCTTTTTTCCTGCCCTTGCAGAACAGTGCTTTTTTTGTTTGGGCTCTTAGCACTTCTGGTGAAAAATCTAAAATTCCTGAAAACCTGTCTTTCTACTTGCTGAAGCAGTTTGTGAAAATATTACTTTTCACTGTAATATTTTATAATTGCAGTGTATTTGCTTTCTCCCCACTTTCTCAAACTAATAATTTCTTCCGTAGGGTAATACCTTTAGTGATAAATGTGCTGGGTTTTTTGTGGGGTAACAGGTCTTTGATCACCTTGACTCTATGAGGAACAGCTAGAGCAGCACGTAGCCCAGGACTGCAGGTCGGTATGGAGCAGGCCTGCCGTATTTTTCCTGGTTTTGGGCTTAGCTAGGCCCTGTGAAATAGCAGCAAATCTGGGTGCCATCTGGACTTGCTCTCTTCGCTCAGGCGAGGTCTGGGAATCCTGCATCACTTCTAGAGGGAGTGTTTTGTTTTGTTTTGTTTTGTTTTGTTTTTCTTCTTCTAACTGCAGTGTGGGACAACCCCAAGTTTTTCCCAGGACTGTGAAAACACAAAGTCTGCCTTTCCCAAATCTTTTGAGGTTGCCCTTTTTTTTTTTTTTCCTGAGGAAGGCCATGGAAATCACTGCATAATGGGTTTGGTTAAAACATTAATGTCAGATGTGACTTGAATAAACCCTGGAGCTAACCTCACATGAAGCCTATTTGTTTACTTTAACTGAATGAAGAATTAATGAAATGATAAGTTGGTTTCACTGAGGTTTTCTAATCAGTTGAAAATGTTTGTTTATTCCTGGAATCATAATGAATATTTGCAGAGAATAATTTTGAACACTGTTGTATTTTCTCCTCCCAAAATGCAAAATCATAAATGCAAGGACAGCACATATAGAAAACAAACAGAGTCCAAGTATGTAGCTACTGGGGAGAAAAAAATATTCACCTTTTCCTGAATCGTTTGCTTTGGATTCAGGGTTACATTAGATCCTATTGTGCGTTTGTCGACTCATTCTATGTTGCAAGCAAGAATATGCTAAATACTTACCATTGCTTTGCCTGGTGCAGCTGAGGACTTACTTCCTTGAGAAAATGGTGGTAGAAGTATGTCTCCTTCCTGTTGAAAGAAATCAGCATTTGTCCTTTACAAATGGAGGTGTTGTTATTCCAAACACTTTCAGCCATATCCATTTTCTGCAGAAGACTCGGTTGCAGAGGTGAAAAGCATTGACTGAGAAAGCATGACAGTGAACAGCGCCTTGTCTGTCTTTCCCTTCCTCTCACCCCCTCCCCAAAGTGCCACAAATTAAGAATCATGTATTGGTTATCTGCTTGAAAAACAGTGTTGATACGAAGCACTTAACTCTACCTGTAAAGTAAATTAAGTGTGGATAACAGTGGGTAAACTGCAAAGTTTATTATACTCCCTTATTACCATAATTTCCTCTTTGTAACATGGTTTACAGTGAATTTTTAAGTGCTGACCCCTCATGATAATCCAAACAACACAGAAGAAAATTACATTTCTACTGCTGAGGACAAAACCAGAGAATTTCTGACTTGCCCTCCTGAATGTGTTTTGTTTGGCTTTCCCCTGAATCTGGGGCACTGGGATAATCACATAATGGAGCAGCTGCCCTCTTACTCAAATTGGGAACAGGGACTGCAGGTATAAATTCCCTATTTGATGACAATTCAGCAAAAGTGGTTTTGGTAATAAGCCTATAGAAATATTTTATGCAGTCATGGTACTTACCTTAGCCTTTTGATACTATGTTATAATTTATGGTGGAAGTTTAAACATTTTGACTCCTAGAACATCCAAAACATGGTAAATATTTGCTAAATTTCACTGACATGTGTGCTAATGTAGCATGCTCATTCTGGTATGATAATCTTATCATACTGATGTGTGAAGTGTCAAAATGATGGGTGAAGGTTTTCCTGTAATCTGAAGGGTCGTGTTAAGGTTTTTAATACCTATTTTTCAGAGGTTCCTCTGTCTTTTCAAATGCCTGACACTGTCTTTTAGTGGGACGGCACTGCTGGCTTCCTTTGCAGCAGGAAAGCTTTGTATGTTGCCACCACTACTAAGGTATTCCACTGAGCACGGTGGGCATTGAGATGTGACCTGCTAATGGTCTCAGGCAGGAGGCTTTTCCAGACACAGAATACTAATTCTCACAATGAAAGGCAGTGGTTTTTGCTTCCTGTTTCCTAACACTCGACAGAATCTTTTGTGACTCTGACCAATGCAATTACACTCAAAGCAGAGATGTTGCAATTTGTCACTGAGCTTTAGCAACGGGGGCTGATGAGGTGGGCAAGAGGGAAAATCAAACATGCTGTAGCGTTAAAGTTCATTTGATAAGCTTTAAGTGGTAACTTAGTGATCCACCAGCTTTTTACCAGAACTTGGAATGTTGTAGCTTACATCAGCTTTCCTCTCTAAAAAGACTTGAGGTGAAAAGAGTTGTCTATTTGCCAATATCTTGTTTTCTTCGGAAACTCTTGCCTAAAATTGTGTGTGGTGGTGATTATTTAGTATTCAAAGCTATTAATTTGGGATTGATGAGACACAAATTAAATATTATTAGCTATAATCTGATGATAAAATAGAACTATGGCAGAAGGAACAGATCAGCCATGCTTCCCTGACTTCTATTTTTAGGACTTGAGTTTTCATCTGCTTGAAAAACTTCTGTTGTTGCTCTGACTTTCACTGTTTGATTTGCAAGTTTATGCTGTTGCCTGTTGAGTTTCTATGCCCATGAGTTAATTTATCTTCCTTTGTGTTCTTCAGGTGGTTAAAGACAGAGTGAGTCAGTGTTTTGCAGGTGAAGGTTTAGACAAGTTCTGGATAAAATAATAATAAAGGCTCTGTCTAGATTTTTATCTCGGTGCAGCAGAGGCAGACAGTTGAGAGATGAAGATGAATCTGGGTGGTCTTGATGCTGGAGACTGCCTTGAGCATGGATGTTCCCAGCTGGGGGACAGGGAGGAAAAAAAAAAAGGTCCTGAAATTATTATGAAATGCATGTATTGAATAAAAGTGTTTTGCTGTGCAAGAAACCCGTCTTGTTTGAAAAGCAATCCAACCAGCTATTTTAGCATTGCGTATCTTAAAAGCAGCAGCAGGTAACACTAATGTAGCCTTGTTTGCTGTGGGGGTAGAAAAACTGTTCTGCAGGGGTAAAAACCTGGGAAGTCAAGCCGCAACACCCCTCCCGTACATTTATTTGTCTTTCAGCAAATGGTATTTGAATCAGTTCAGTGACATGGAGAAGTTTATGGAAAAGTGCATTACTAGAGCTGTAACTGAGGTGATTTCACAGTTTATTTTTAGGCACTTTGGATTGAAAGTTACTAATTGAGGGTGGGGGTGAGAAGTGAAGGTTTGCTTGAAGTTGGGTTAAGCCAAGGTTATCTGTATTTGTCTCAAGCTGGGAAGAGTTGGCAGGAGAATTGACTAAACTTTGTGAACTTGCACAGACCTGACCCTTAACACACTCACACACACACGTGCGCTCACACAAACGTGTCCTTGAACACTTTCTCAGCCTTCCACTCCAGCCAATTTCTCTAACAGGCATACCACAATCCTTTCCAGCCCACACTGGGAGGATATTAAATAATTTTTATCCTAAAATTCCTGCTCCCTCCTCCTTTTTAACTTTCCCATCCACCCTCTGCATGTTCCCATTGTGGGGAAGGATGAGTGCTGTTTTCTCTTATCTCCTTGGCTATGAGGGTAGTTTCACAACTGCTCCATGTTTCAGTTTTTCACCTACCACAGACTTAATGTATTAAAGTGGGCCAAATCTGGCACTCCTTATCCCAGACAAATGTTTTATTGAAGTCTTTGGGAACTTTGCCTGGGACTCTATGAGATTGCAGGCAGTGGTATTTAAAAGAGGTTTCCACAGTCACTCGATTTGATTGAAGTTAACTTTTTTTTTTAGTAGTGGTACCTTAATCAAGGCAGTGCTTTCAAGTCTGAAATCGTTTCTTATGAAGTTACCTGGGAAGAGGTTTGAAATGCCTCTCTTAGTGTTTTCACATCTCCACACATCAATTCCCAGTCATTTCTACTCTCTGCCTTCTGTTTGAAGCCAAACCCTAAGAGAGAAGTCATTTCTTTTACTTTCCCCCTTCAAGGTTAGGCTGGACAGTCTGGGATTCTGAAAGGAGAAGTTAGGCAGCTTGTTATCGGGTACAACTGATTGTCTCCAAGTGATGTGATGAAAGAAACAGTCTAGGTGAGATTCTGACTTTATAACACTAATAAAAGTCCTCAGGGTGGGAGAGGGAGATTTGAACCCCCTTGCATGCACAGACTTACACCTGCATTCTCTCACTCTGTGATTGATGAAACAATAGCAGGATAAAAATTATTTTTTGGGGGAGGATAAGTCCATACAGTTTTTGCTTCTTTTGCAGAGCATAAGTTCATACAGTTTTTGATGCACTGGGGGCAAAACAGTATCAGGGTGAGTCGTCAATGAAGGGAGGGAATTGGTCTGTGGAGTTAGTTCTGATAGCCCCACATGCTTCTGGGCAGGAAACACACTTCTGACCATATAGCATTGTGTTTGCTAGAAAACCCATAGCTGGTAGTAAACCTATTACCTGTAGGGCTTTTCTATATTTCTAGTAAGAAGATGATAGATGTATTCCTTTTAAGACTTCAAAGGAAGCAAATGAAAGGGAGAAAGTTAAGCTCTGCCAGAAGCCACCAAAATACCAGTATGTCAGCTGCTGAATAGGGTGTGCAGTGTGTTCTGTGCAGGGAAGTGCTGTTGTAATCAAGGGAAATGTAGAAAATTGAAGTATGGCAGATATACTGGATTCCCATTAAGCAGTTAAAAAAGACTATGAAAATAAAGCCTTCTCTAAGAGTGAAAGAAATTAGGAAATTGTGCCTTCACTGACTAGACATTTGTTTCTCTCTGAGGCATCATTCATTATAAGATTATAGGAAAGGCCACTGTAGTAGCATGTTCTTTCACCCTCTGCTTCTTCACTGATGCTGATGTCCCAAGTGTGTTTGTAAGAGCCTCATGCTCAGGGCAGAGCTGCAGATCTGGCCCCCTGATCCGTTCCAACTTGTGGATTGCCGCAGGAGATTTACCATCTAGGATAGGAGCTCCATTTTTGTTTTTCCCTTAAACTCAGAATCTAAAAATCTGGTGCAGTACTTGTAGCTGGAGAGAAATGGAAGAGCAGAATACTTTTAGTTGGACTGCAGAGAGGCCACAAAGTCCTACAGCATTTAGTGAGAGGTTTTTGTGGTGGGAGGAAGTGGAGGCAGAGGCTGAGGATTCAGCCCAGTGAAGAGGCCACAACATTGCAGTTGCGGCAGGTTGGTGTAATGGCTCGTGTAATCTGGTGCTGTATGCTTTTCCAACTGAGCTTAAAAAAGGTTTGCCTCTTAACTACTGGGTCTCCCAAAATGGCTTTAATACTTCTTGGTTTTTTTCCTGTGGAAACCTTGGTGGGCCTCTCTGTTGTTTGCTGACGCCACCGGTTCTCTTGACATTGCTGTCTTGTCCCTGACTACTCGGTGGCTTGTTCCTGGTAGTGCTTGTCCTCACAGCTCATTCAGTGAGTGTATGACTAGAGGAGTGTTCTTGTCCACTTACCTGTGTGTTTAACTGAAGTTCATGATAGGCTGTTGGAGTTACCAGAACTATACTATAAAAATGGGCTACCCATTTTTCTTTTTTTTTTTTTTTTTAACTAATGGGTCTTTTCGTAGTGTGTACATATGAGAAGGAGCTGGGGCAAATGCTTAATTGCACAATAAGGAAAAATAAACCTCCTCTCTTAGAACAGGCTGTAGTTTTAAAAAAAATCGTATCTGTCTTTTGGAGTTTAATCTGTGCCAAGATTTCTGTTTGTGGTTTCCTTACATACTTGCATTGTGCTATTTCATGTCCAAAGAAGTTTTTTTTTTTTTTTTCTGTGTTCAGCTTTTTCACAGTTGTGTTACATTTTTCCTTTTTTTCTACCTGAAAACAAAACTTCTGGTTTTGACTTGTCTTCGTATTTTTTTGAATGACGGAAACAGAGCTGAATGCGTTGGACTAGTGGTTGAGTTTCTGTTGCTCAGCTCTTTTTTATGATACTCACTTTTACAGGGTGATTTGTACAACAATTAACATTCCTCCAGGCTGAGGAGAGCTCTAATGGAAGCTCTCTGTGAGCTGAGAGAGCAGCAAAAGTGGTCTGGGAGTAGAAAGATTAAACAGTGAGGTTAAACAGGTCAAATAAGAAGGAACAGTCAGTTGCAAAAAGTGCATAGTACAGGGGATTAGAAGAAGGGATGAAGTTTAATGGCCAGGTTTTGCACTGAGGTTGTTACTTATGTGTAGGTAAATTGTCTTTGTGTTGACATTAGTATGCAGGAGTTTGGCTTTGTCCCCGAAGCTCAAAGTGTTATTTTGTAGGAATACAAAAAGCCTAATTTCTTGCATATTGCCTTTCCAGCATACCTGTGACTTAGTGAGCTTCTAGCATTCTCTGTGGAAGTAGTTCCTTTCAGACTTCCATTCACTGAAAAAGTAAATTCCTTCAGTTGCCAAAGGCAGGTAATGGTTTGCAGTCTGCTTGTGCTTTCTCACAGGTGCACACAAACTCAATTTCAGTACTAAGACAGCACAAATGTTATCAGCATGTTTTTCCTTTCGCCATGTGCAAGCACAATCCAAGATCAGATAAAGGAAATGTCATGTTGACCTGTGGTTGCCTCTGAAATATTTTTGACTCTTGGCTTCATGAGTTAGTTGTCTTTATCTACTGAGGCAGATTTCTTGTCTGTGATGGTGAAAACAAGTTTTCCTTCATGCATTAGTAGAAATGAATGCTATAGAAGATCTCTATGACTCTTGACTAAGAATCGTTCTACTATGCATGACTTGAAAAAATACCAATAAGCTAAATGTTTTTGGTATACTTTGTGGCTGAAATGCATTAGCAGTGGATTCCAGGAAGGAGCGAAGTTGAAATGTGTATTACACTGTTTTCTCTTATTCTTTGTAGATGACTTTCCTGTATTAAAATGTAACAGGGCAAACAGCATAAGCATGTGCTCTGTGTGACACAAGAGTGAGAACTGGAGGGTGCAGACTGGATGGGACTTCTTGATTTCCCTCTGAGAGGAGCTCTGACAAGTCCAGAGGAAGTTTTGCACAGGATGTTCAGGGGTTTTGCTAGAGATACCTCAGTGGGATGTAGTATTACTACTTTTCCCTAGTGAACAGAAGCAAGAATTGGTTACTTTTCTAAAATTCATTGAGCCTTTGTGATTTGTGATTCTATGCTAATGGTTTTCCATTTTGTGCAGAAACATCTTTCCTTGTCTTGCTGTGTGTAATGATAATGAATAATGAGGAAATGGCTTCATAGGTGATAAAGGACATTACAAAAATCCTGCTGAGAATTAACTGTAAGCTAAATTGTGTTCAAATCATCAGCTTTGGGCACAGCTCTCCCACTGTGTTTCATCCTTCCTTCCTCCATTCTCTGCTTTCTGATAGGCTTTGCAGCCTGGTCTTTGCCAAGAAAGCAGAAGGCATTGGAAAGAAAGTGGAGTTAATTTATTTAATGGTGGGTCAGGAAGGGAGGAGGAGAGATAAGGTTTTAATATCAATAGCCAGCCCCAATACTGAATATAGGCATGCTTTTAAGTCTGTTTTATTAGAATAATTTCAAAAGCAACTCCTTCAGAAATATTGGTCATCTTGGCAACATGCCATCATGATTTTTTTTGAAATCTGAACTTAGGATGACCTAACACTGGGCCTGTTAAAAAAACCTCTTTCTCTCCCCCCCGCCCCCGCCTTGTATCTTTATCCTCCTTTGCTCCCTAAACCACTGACCGATAAGCAAAAGCATCGGAACTGGCTGTTCCTGCCTTGGTGGTTGGAATAGCTTTTCCTTTTTTTGCAAGGAAGGGTTTATGGAGAGTTTAGGACCTGTGTCTCCAGGACCACCTTGCTTCAGAGCTGGCTGAGCCATCTCAGAGCAAATCAGTGCTTTTATGTAGTGTAAGATAGAAATACCAGCTCAGGTCCCCAAAGTGCGACTGTTCCACAGCTCAGAGGCAGCGCTCGGCTCACGCACCTGCTGGCAGTGCTGGAGCAGAGTCACTGCCCACTCAAAAGGCGTCATGTTCAATGCTGACTTCTAACCTGCTCCATGCAGAACTGCAAACACTTCTCCACCCCTCCATTTGTGGGCATTGGAGGTTTTGGTGCACCACAGAAAGATGGATGCCTGCTGTACTGCTGCTGCTGCCCAGGCCACCTTTGATGAAACAAACTGCTTGGCACGTGGTCCATGTCTGAAGGACATTGCTTCTTGCAAACTGGGGGTAGCTGTCTCTAAATCCCCTCAGCTGTGTTCTGCCCAGGCCATGCCCCAGCCTGCTTTGGAGAGCCAGGAAAACCAGTGGGAATCAGAGCATTTAGGGTATGTGTTTCCTCATAATCTCTTTGAATCTGTTATGTTTTCATAAAACATTTTTTTCAGCTGATGAGTTTTTTTGGTTTTTTTTTTCTGATGGGTGAGATTCCTGTCAGAAAATACCAGCCAGAGCTGGGAAAGGAGTTACACAGAAATATATTGTTGTAATAATACCAGAGAAAATTTCCAAGCATGATCTGAATGCAAGGCTTTATTTCTTTTGCTATGGGTCAGAGGAGCGTAAACTGTCCCTTTCATCTGTGTAGTGTTGAATTCTGGGACAGAAACGCTTGGTATTTAGTATTTGGTATTCTATTTAACTGTTTTTCTGCTGAAAAATAATAAAGATCGAAATAGTGTCCCTTTTGGTAATAATACAGTGTCTGGTCCAGTCTTAGAAGTTACAAAGCTCTTGGCAGATAAAGGCTGCAAGATTTTATCTCTGGCAATTTCTATTCTAGCTATGTAACTTATGGCAGAAGCTGAGATTCAGGATGACATAGGTTAAGAAGAATTTGATATGTTAAGTATTGCAAGAGGCACTGTAGAGAATTTGCTTCAATTGTCATGGTCTTCGATGGGAAGAAAATGAAATTTACTTAGTTTTTAAGTTTACAGTGCCCAAGGCTGGAGTCTTAGTATCCTGAGACTTTACTGAATATTTGATATCAAATTATTATACATAAATGATCTACTGAATAAACATTGGATAAGAAGTTTTGAGTTATGCAGGGCAGCTTCCTTAAAAATGTCAAAATGTATATTCCTAATTGTGTGTTGTTGAATCTTACCGTGTGTATTGGGTTGGCTATGGTAAAAGCTTTTACACAAACCTCATTATTTCTTCTGAAACTGATGGTCTCTTCCTGAGTTCACAACATTTTAAGGATTTTTATACTTTATCTTTTAAAAGAATGATAGTTGAAGATAAGCCAGATTTATTCTTCTCCCCCAAATGCGTTGCGATTAAGCTCATCATTTTAACTTACTTCTGAGTAGTTGCTAATTTTTTTTGAGAGCTGTGTGTAATGGACTAATTGTTGCCAGAATAAATTACTTTTAGAAGGAAAGTTTATAGCTAAATGGAAGCTGTGGAAACAGAGGAAGCTGTTTCCTTTTTGAAATCCGACCACTGATAATGTCTGGAAACCTGAAAGCTGATGCACTGTAGTTTTGTTTCTATGCTCCTTATATTCCTTGATGCACATAATTAATATTTCTTTTAAAGAATGAAAACTGCAAGAATGCAATAGATTATTTTAATAATTAATTTTTTGCTTGCGTTTTCTTTCAGGGTTAAAAATGAATGCAAAAGATAAAATTATGTGTATTATATACAAGGCCCCTTCTCTGAACACTTTGAAGCTGGATACTTCACTGGCCTCTGCTCAGTCATGGTTGAACTACAATTTGATAGAATAAGGCATTTAAGAGTGCATAAAGATTTAAGAGTGTTAACATTGTTGGATGTCTTTTGCTGTCATCAGCAAAGGTAAAATATTATTTCCTTTATTAACCCCATGTTCATTGATAGTTGTTATTCACATATACCTAGGATACAAAAAATGTAAAAACAGAGCTTATACCACAACAGACATTTAGCTGGCAAGTTGTGGAGGTGTGCAACTCTTCCCCAAACATGGAAGTGCTAGTTTTTAATTTGAAAGGAGCAATCTCCTGAGTTCTACTCACGGATTTCTATTCTGCTGGATTTAGTAACTTGGTTACTTACTACTCTTGGTTAGCTTTCATGTGGAGATATATTTAAAATATTTTTTTTAGTCTTTTTAAAATTTAAGCAGGATTTTAGATGTCAGGCTTGTTTTACAGTTAATGACCAGTTTTACAGTTAATTTTCAAAAGAATGTGTGTGTTTCTATGCATATTGTAGATTTAATTAAAAAAAACAACCTCCCTATCAAGAAAAAAATGAGAGAAAGGAAAACAGAGCACCTTTTTCCATTTTAAGTTCATTCTGATGAAAAGCTACGTAATGCAAAGTTTTTGTTAATCCGGCCAAAGCGGTTGGAATGGCAATTCGGGGCTGTGACCAGCAATGAAGTGGCAGTAACCCAAGGTATGTCCTTATTATAATGGCATAACAGGCCTAAGAAGAGTGAGCAGCTGGGCATGCATGCCTTCCTTTTAGCCATAAGCTTCCCATGGAGAAGCCCAGGAGAAACGGAGCTCCTCCTGCAGCAGTGGAGTTGAGCAAGTGGGACAGAGCAATGCTGGCCACGGGATATAGAGGCCCCAGAGCAGGGTGGGGAGAGAGCCCCAGCGGGGTGGTCTGGCAGACAGGGCCCCTGGGTGCCTGCCTCAGCTCTCTTCAGCAGCTTTGAAAGGCTAGATTAGGGTACAGCATGTCTGCAGGAATGCATTTCTGGAAGTTATGAAATGTTGTTGGAATATATATATGTATTTTCCCCTTTGAAAGTGAGGAGCAGGAGCAGGTAATGTTTTGGGATGCTGTACTAAAAACCTGAGGCTAGCCAGGTGTAATGAAGTTTATGATGTCTGCCTGAAGGTATTTACAGCCTACAGTGGCAGCTGTGAGGGGCAGATTACAGCTTTCATCTCACCCGCATGCAGATGAGTTCAGTGGGAGAGAGGTCCTGCAGCTGTGAATCACTTGAGCCCCCACACTTGTATTTTTCTCTCAGCCTGGCTCTATCTCTAACCTGAACTTTGCACTGAGCCCTAGACTAGGTCCCCCAGCTATGGCCCAGGAGAGGAGTTTCTTGCAGCCCTGTTTTCTTGGCACCTTGCCTGGGGCAGCCCCTACCCAGGCACATCCTTGTGGGCCCTTGGGCTGTCTCACTCATCCTGACCCCTGGTTTTATGCTGTGCTCTGAGCCAAGGGCATACCTAACAGGCCAGGGGAGTGGTCACAGCACCAAGCCTAACAGAGATCAAGAAGTGATTGGACAATGCTCTCAGGCGCATGCTGTGACTCTTTGGGATGGTGCTGTGCAGGGTCTGGAGTTGGACTCAATGATCCTTGTGGGTCCCTTCCAACTCAGCATATTCTGTGTGTGATTCTGTGTACGATTCTTTGCTCTTATGGGAGATGGCAAAACAATGTTATCTTGATGCTACTTTTTCTCTGTAATGGGGGATGAAGGGATTCCTGCTGCTGCTTTTCCTCCCCCTGTTTCGTACCAGTGGGGGATGATAGGGGTCACAATATGAAACAGGGCAATGGGGGTGACTGTCATGGCATGTGTGGGCTTTGTATTGATGTGACCCATTTGTAGGGTTTGCCTTCTACCCTATTGTGTTTCTTGATGGTGAGCTGAGACAGGGGATTCAGACTATCTTCTCTCCTGAGGTCCCTGAGGGTCACATTATTTATGGTCTTTATTAAGAAAGCAAGCCTCAAAACCTCCCTCCCTGCCCGCCCCCACAAAACGAAGCTGTGACTGCACTGGACAGTCTTGAAATAGGTATAAGTAAGTATTCATTATTTTTCTAAGGTTCTAAGGCTTAATTTTTCACTTCTCTGATAATATCCTTGGAAGAAATGCAGCCAAACTCTAGGTCATATCAGCATTGTGTTGACTAAGTGATATGATTTAATCTGTTAAAATAGCAGTCAAAAGATTGTTAGGGGTAGTGATGATTGGAAAAGTAATCTTTCGGGAAACCTTCTGGTTGTGGGGGCAGGCATAGCACTTTTTGGAGGAGGGAAGAACGTCAAGATGGATTTTTTTAGAAGTATATTTACATTTCCAGGAAAACCTCACAATCAGTTGATCTGTAACTTACTCTAGTTCACAGTGTTTTTAAAGCAGAGAGGGTGCTCTGCACCACCCCCTCCCCCCCCTTGTGTGTGTGTGTGCGTGTGTGCACGTGGGTGTTTCTGCAAGTGTTGTGTTAAAAAGCAATTGGCATTTGCTGACTTTCTGCATCTGAAGTTGCTTCTCTTGGGCATTTGAACTAATTCTGTCTACCCTGGCATGTGCCTGGCTCTGTCTGACCTTTCGTGTGCAGCCCTGCATGCCCTGTCAAATGTGGTGCCAAGGCAAAGGGGCCATGGTGGAGGTTCCCCTGTGCAGGCACTCCCTTCTCCATCATGTGTGAAGCCATTCCACATAACCCTAACAGAAGGCTGCCTGTCAACTGCAGGCCTGGGGTGGGCAGAATCCTTACTTTCTATGATTTCCTTGCATTAAAAACAGGGAAAAAGGGGAATTTCACCATCTTGCCTGGCTAATGGTGTGATCGATGGCTGGGTCTGTTTAGGCAGGGCTGTATCCCATGCCTTCCCAGGTGCACACCCATGTGTGCATACGCACGGTCTTGGGTGAGCATTTCCTAGGAAGATCCTGTGGAGGAAGATGTATGGACATATGTATTTAAGTGGCTTGATTTATTCCATGGTGTTTTATTTGATTGGTTTGACTCCTCCTCTCTTCCCTCATGTTTTCCCAAATGCTAGGAAGGCCCTGTGTTTTTCTTTGCTATATATGTTTGGCATATGTGTTTCAGATGACTTTGGCAGGCTTTTGAAAAGAAGGATTGAGCTTCTGTGAGTATTCTGAAGTTTTTTCCTCCTTATGGATTAAAGTATTAAAAGATACATGCTATTGGTGGCTTGGAGAGTATAACTTACACAGAGAAAGCAATTTACTCTTCAGTATCTCAGCCATGTATCTTGATTTAATTATTCAGTTAGGTCCTCATGAAATACAGGCACATGGTTGCATAAAAGAAATAAAGCAATCATTCTATCTGGCCATCTTCAATCTTCAATAAAGATGGTATTGTTTTGAATATGTTAAAAATAACAAAATTCTTCTTTTGCAGAGATTATGATAAAGGGAATGTAATATGGTTGATTTGTGTGTGCATGTTCGCTTGCACAAAAATGAGGCAAAAACCTGTAGCGTGCTGTTACAATTAAGAGCCAGTTCAAGAAATCCAGGTACCCTTTGGTTTCAGTGCACCCAAGCTTGAGAAGGAACCTCAAAGTCTGCTCATTAAAGAACTCATCTCTGTTTTGAGGCCCATCTTTTTTTGTATTTTTTGTTAAACTCTTGGGCAACAAAGCATACATTTCAAGGGTTTTTTTCTAGAGCTGTCTGAAACTTCTGTCTTTCTTTGTTCACTCCAGCTGTCAGCAGATTTCAAGGTGTGTGTCTCTGTGTTTGAAGAAGTTATCATAGATAGTGGTGACAGCTGGGCTTTGAAATGTTCTTTGCAGTCAACACAAAGTACATGAGGAGTGAGTCATGAACATTTACAGACCATACTTTGCTTCATATGTAAGTCTTCAAATCATGAGCCTGCCTAATTGAGCTGGGGAAGCTTGTGACTTCATCATGGTCCTCAAAAAATTATCCAGTTGCTAAAGTTAAGGATCTGAGCAATGTTTTTTATGATGCTACATTCGATTAATCAATCAAATTAGGATTTTCACTTTTTCTGTCACTGCCAGAGGGATTCAAACTAGTGTAATTTCCACCCCTCAGGGGCTTCCACAGGTATCTTTTGTTTTTACAGTTTTAATTATTTAAGTTAGAAAACATGAGGCTGTGCATTTTGAAGGTAGGACTTTCCAGTTATGACGTTCAGTGGTCTTTTCTCCATCTCTAGTTTCATGCACTGTACATTCCTGAGCAAGGTAATTGAATGCAGCAAATTATGTTTAATCACATGGAATTAGAGAAGTTTGTAATTTGTGTTTGTAGATGCTGTGTCTGCTCCAGGTGTAAACGGAACCACCAGAAGTCTGCAAAGACAAAGCTCTCTGAGCCCTGTGCAGTTATTCTGGACTTGTTTCCAGCATGTGTGGAAGAAATACCATTAAAAAAAGTAAAGGTGCACTTAGCACTCTTAGATATAACAAAAGTTTTATCACTGACAAAATGTCTTTTATCTTTCTCAGGACTTTCAGAATGTTTTGCAAAAGTCAGCTTTTGTTTGACTTTCTGAGCATTGGAAAAATCTCTAATGCTGTTCACAGGGTTGGATGCTTGGATGCCACAAATTTGCCAGGCCTTAGTGTCTTCAGTTCATGCTGCATGGTTCAGTGTTACGGACATGCACTTTAAAACTTCCTGATTTCAGACTGGAATGCCTGCTTAGGTTGATTTTTCTTTCAAGGTTATACACATGCACACACAAACGCACACGATGTAATTGAGAAAACTGTATAATGTATAATAATGCTGCATAAAAATGAATTATAAATGTAGGAATAAGAAATAAATGGCATGACAACATATTTTCATGAGAATGTACTTGCATGAGTGATGTACAGATATGGAGGTTTTTGTACCTAATTTTAGCTACTGTGTTGAATCTTTTATTACTGTTTACTTAGTAGAGTTTAAGTCTTGATCTTACCTTTTGGCTGTTGCAACTGCAGTCTTTATCCTGCTGTAGCCCATGTTTCTGAGATGGGCAGCAGTTCCTGTGTGTGCCTTGGGGATTAGGAGAGGGCACAATGTGAAGGTGTGCTGGGAGTGTTTCAGGGACATCATCCACTGCTGCTGCCCAGCACCTTTGTTCTGCGTTTAGACATGGTTTGGGGAAGATAAGTAGATGAACACTGGAAGCTAGTAAATGCAGAGAACAAGAAGATAGGTGTCTGAGAGTGGATTTGTCTTCCGCTGACACAATCCAGCTTCCTTTTTGTAGCATGAATGTTCAATAAATTTTTTTTCTCAAGGCTGTTTTAAGACCACATTCCAGGCTGTGTTCCTGTTCAAGAAAATTTTTAGTGAGGAAGCATCCTGACTGAAATTTTGGACTTCGTCCAGCGACTGAAGAGCTTGCAGTGCCTAAGTGGGATTTATTGTAACTGAACAGGAAAAGTCCTGAAATATAAGACTATGTAGTTGTGTAAAAGCATTGTGTTTTCTGTCATCTTACAGTCATTTGACCTTGAATTAGAGCAATGTCTTTGACTTGAGTATCTGTAAGACATAATATAGTGGGAACAAATTGTTTTAAAGCACCTATTATTATAATTTAATTTTTTATTAGTGTATAGCATAAAGTTACTAAGTGCTTGTGTCCTGTTTTTCTTTATTTCAGGCTGGAGTCACAGAGAAACGTGAGGATTTACACTTCTGAAGTAGGTGTGAATGGGATTGAAAGGCTTACTTGGAAAATTCTGAACTCCCCTTCTTCCTGCTCCGGGAAGGACGGGTGAGTGAATGATGAAATAGTTTATAATTAACTCAGTCCTTACATTTTAGTCAAAACAGGAAGATACAATTCAGCTGGCTGTATGTAAGAATGGAAGAAATTTCAGATATTACAAATGCACCTCCTAATTACAAACATCAGCCTTCAGAATGTGCTGTTCCTGTTTAGTAATAAGAGGGTTTCCATTAAAAAAATAGTGTGAGTTTTCTTTAAATCTCATCCCCCCTCCTGCCCCCACCAATTCTCTGATAAAAATGTTCTGTATTTGAAAGCTTTTAGTCCAATGTCAAAGAAATCTAAACTGACAGAATAAATTTAGCTATTCTTGAACTGATTCTCAGTGAGGCTGGAGAAAAGTGCAAGGTTCAACTTTATTAGACCCCTGCATGTATTTGTTAGTGAAACAGAGAGGTCTGTAACAGCAGCGGAAATGCCCATATCACACCTGGGCTGCTCCTGAAGCCTGTTAGAGTGCAGCTGGTACGTTTGTTCTGGTGGCTGCAAATGTGGCTTGTGTGTCTTCCTGCCTCCCTCCCTTGCTATATCTCTGCCCATGGAGGGGAGGAAAGAAACTCCAAGGTGAAACCCTGTAGGAGGATAAATGGGACTTCACTTTGGGTTGTCTTTCTCTGGCTCTGCCTGTAGATATGTGGGGCCATCATTAGAAAAGGGCACATGACCTTTCTGTGGAATTTACGTCCTGACATTCTAATTGCTTTCAACTTAGTGAGCACCTAGCATATGTCACCTTCACATAGTGACCAATGAATAAGATCTGTGTTTCTTAGTACAACCTGTTCAAAGTGAAAAGATCCAAGTCTTGTTAGAAAAGCACATGGTGTTTAAGCCCTGGCTTTTGGCAGGGGGTTCTCACTTCTGCACCAATACACACAAGACCATTGGTCCTATGAATGTACCAGTGCTAAGCAGTGCATAACAGGATGAGTTTTCCATTGCAGGTGTTGCTGACCAGGCAGCTCTTTCACCAATCTGTGACACAAGAAATATTTAAGAACTAGTAAAAATGAGCCCTAACACTTGCAGAGTGACAGCAGAATTATTGTATTGGTTTAAACATCATAATTCTGGAATCTAGCTTAGATTAATTTTGTCTAAATTTGTGTGCAGGGCTGAAAATGGAGGCTGCACCATCCAGAGCAGCTTTGGATGACCATCTGAGTCTTTTATTCTTGTACATGGGAGCAGGCAACACCTAAAAGCAATAGGTGTGTCTGGACAGCACTCCGCTTCAGAGGGCCAGAACCAAGATGATGCCATGCTGCCTACAGCCCTGAAGTCAAAGGACACACCTTGAGTGGTGTAGGGAAAAAAGGCAGTGATATTACTGGGTTGAAAGTGTGAGGGACAGTGGCTGAGGCTTTGCCTGAAGTGGAAATCAGCAGCAGGTGCAAGTGTATGCTGGAGAGGAGCAGGCTGCGGCAAGGTTCAGGAGTAGCCCAGCACTTGGAGGGGGTAAAAGGCTAGGCAGCAGAGTAAAGAGGGTGTCAGTGGTGCATCGAAAGCATCTGGAGCTCAGTGGGTGAAGGAGGAAAACAAATGGGAGTAGTAACTTGTGTGGCCTCTCCAGAACAGAGAGTGGGGTGACAGGATGCAGTGGAGAGTGAAGTGGGTGGGAAATTCTCTGTTGAGCCATCTATGCCAAACACGTTTTTTCCTCCAGAGATGTTTCTTGGTGGGCTGTATTTGAAACCGAGTATGAAGGAGTCTCCTCTGCAGCTGTTGAGAGAGAGAGGTGAAAAATTCAGGGAACCAGAAATCAGGCCTTTCTGAATAAAAGAAAAGAGCAAAGGGGTGAGAAATGTGCAGGCAATAATGAGAAAACAAGTGTTTTGAGGCAAAGTTTTGGAGAGTAATGGGAGAGCAGGGATCTTCCTCAGGAAATACACAGTGGTAAGATTCAATTTCCAGATTTCTTGTTTTTCTTTTTTTTTTTTTTTTTTACCGGTATGATGTAAGTGGCAGCTCTTATTGGAGGGAAGGAAAAATCACTTTTCTCATCAAGGAAGTGGAGAAATCTCACTATATTGGCTTGCATGCACAAGAAATGCTTTAATGTAAGTGTGGGAGAGCAATAGAAACTTTTTGATAGTACTTCTTGTATTTTCTATTTTTTGAAGAGGGGACTGCATATGGTGACACAGCCTGGGGTAACCATCAGCCTACAGACCCACACCTGAGTGTCTTGTGGTGCTTTCTGAAAAGATGTTCTTTTTTTCCCTATCTTTCATATACTGACTTGCTTAGACAAAGCCAGTGTTTTAAAACTTCATTTTGAAGTTTGTCCTAGGGAAGTCTAACTATATGCTGGCCTGAATATTCACTGCTTGATGGTAAGATTAAAATGGTTGTGAATGTTTTAAAGATTTGGGCTTTGCATGAGTACCTTTTGTCCTGTAGTGGGTAGGGTGGCTGTCACTTGGCAAGATGTGACTCCTGCCTGAAACCAGAGCAGGTCAGAAGCTGACCTAATAGCTCATAAATTGGAATATTCTCTCAAAAAGGTGATAAGCTTGGCAAGGTATGGGCTGGTCTGTGCTTGTGGTTGTATTAACTTCTACCTTGTGTCTGCTTTTTCTTCAGCTACAATTATGCTTGCAAGGTGTTTGTGGTATATTTGTTTTATCAGGAGGAGACTGGAGGTGTCAGAGACATGCCAGAAGAGTACCCTCATCTTTCCTCATTCGGTCCCTGCACGGTGTCATATGGAGCTGGGAAACTCCTATTTTAGCAATTGTTAAAATATGTTGATAACACTTGCTTCCAACAGGGCACTCTTCTCCTGGACATCCCATTGTCTTCCTCTTTCAACCTCTGGGTCAGTCTGAGGCTTTGTGAGCTTGCCCTGGTTTCCCAGGCCGCTGGTAGTAGTAAAAGGGAGGTGGTGCTGACCAGGCTGTAGTACGGGCAGGCCTGGGATCCCCAGTGCCGTGGAAAGCAGAGGGCAGAGCAGGTCCAGCTGTAGCAATCCTGACCTTTCTGGGAGCATCACACTTACCCCCTATGTACTGCCCCGTGGCTGTTCCCACTGTTTGGCAGGGCTGGGGCTTGCTTGTGAGGCTGACACCAAAGCAACGTGGCTGTATGTTTGCAGTTTTCCACTGCTGGAATCAAATATTGGAAACTTCCATTTATGCCTGGGAGCTTTTTAGTCCTGAACATGCTCGCTAAGGAGTTTGTCCTCCATATGAATTGCCTGGCCTTGTTACTCTGTTTCTAACAGTGTCTATTCATCAATTTTATTTTATTTTTTCAAAACAAAATATAGGTAAAGCAGACATTTTATTGTATCTGTATGCTGACCTAGCATCAAATGGAGGAGTATGATGAAGTGATAAATGTTTCAAGCCCCTGGCCTTTTATCTCTGATTTTTTTTTTCTTTTTTTAATGTTTCTCAAACTTAAGTGATTGAAAAGTTTTCCAGATCTGATAACTGCAAAGATTTCAAGTGAAACTTTTGGCTTCTATCCCAGTATGAGATCATACAAAGTGATATTAGCTGAATTTGTACCGGAGTTTGAAAAGAAAATGAAAACACGTTACTGTCTCTCAGCTATTTTTCAGCTATGCTGGACAAATGTTTTCTCATTGGTTAAGTTCTATGTACCATTTGGAAGGTTTTCAAATACATGTGAGTATATATATGCACATTTTTCTTTGCTAATATTGTATTTAATTTAAACTCTTTGGATCTTTTATCCTTGCTAGAAGAACTCCTTGGATTCCATTTTAAATAGAAGTTTTTTAATCTAGTGTTGCAGAGAAAGCTCACTGTAAGAGAGAGGATGTACTGACTTCCTGTTGGTGTTCCAGAATGACCTTAAAACAAAATTGAACTGAGGTATATCTTCTCTAACCTGTCTTTTTGTCTGGCATCCATGATAGGAGACAGTGAAAGCAATGGTCCTTGTAGGTGTGTGTGTGTACCTAATAAGGGTAAATGTATGTCAACCACATGTGTTTTGTGGGTTTCCTTCTATACAGAAATAAAATAAGATAAATAATGCCTTAAGTTAGGCATTTAGATTACTGAACAGGGCTGAACTTCAAGGGCTGAACTTGCAAACCCAAGCAATCGGAGGCTAAAAAATTCTACAGTTAAAGCTCCTCATTCATCCCCTTGGTAAATATTCATTTTGATTGCCTTTAATTAGAGGATTGCGTGCTTCCCCCCCTCCACCACCCCCCAAGGCCTGCACATTGTTCAGCACACAGCATGGCTAATGCTTAATGAGTGGGTAGGTTGTTGATGTTTTGTTTCTCACCATTTCTTGTATGGCTTTATTTACTGCATGGTTGGCAGATGGTGCACTGAATACAGAACTACTCATTTCCTCACGGAGATTTTCATGGCATTAACACCATAAAGACTTACTTTACTGCATATATTTCAGGGAATCTTAATCAGGAGTGCAAAATAAGACATACATGTGTATTTAACCAAAGTCTGAGCCTTGACAGTTAATTTTCTGGAAGGAGACGGTTACAGTACAGTTGCCTTGGTGGAAGATCTATCAGGTTGTACTGATTTCTTTCCCCACTCTTCTTTTTTGTAGCAGAAGGTAACAGTGGGTCAAAGCTCCCACTGGGGCACAGGGTATCACCATAACTCAAGGAATTTGGTGGAAATGTTGTAAACAGCTGTAACTTACCTCCTTCTCACCAATGTTTTCTTCTTGCCACTGTTTATTGTACAAGAGAACATAGACTTTCACATATCAGAAATCTCTTCTGTAACCAAAGGAGTGGACATTTTGTCCAGCAAGCTGGCTCAGCAACCTGCTTCCAGCATTCACTGCACATTTGAGACCTGATGGAAATGAGCAAAGCTTCAAAACCTGCTGTAAGCTACAGGAAGAGAACACCCTTCATCTGGTTTCTGTCTTGGAGACTGTAAGCTCTTCAGGCTGGAGCCTGTGCCTTCCCATATGTCAATAGAGTATTTCAAGCACTATAGTAGTATAAACAGCAGTGGATGAGGTCATCATATATCAAACAACATAATTAAATCAGTGTTTTATTCACTGTCTGTGTCTCATTATGGCTGCCTCCTAGGTCACTCTGCAGCCTTGGAGATCGTTTAAGAACTAGAATGTTGCAACAGTCCTTGCAGAAACATTAGCTTTGAAGTTGGTGCTATTCACTTAGAGACCAATCTTCATAAAAATGTACTTTTGTAAAGTGTGGTGCTATTTTGAAAAAGCCATGTAAAAGGGAAACACTTATTATTGGTTTTTTTTCATAAATTGTCATGCACAAATGTCAGCTGCTGATCACACAATTGTGATGGGATTTTTTGATTGATTAGAGGTCTGAAACCAATCAAGTAGATGATGTATTAGATAAAACAGGTTTCTCAGAGGGGAACATAAGCTTCTAAGTGCCTGCAAAGCAACCAGATTTCAGGCATTGGCATGAAACTGGCAGTTTTTAAAGTTAAGCGATGCTTTGTTTTGGCCGCTACTTTAAAGTGCATTCCCTGTAAAACAATACAGGGAAATATTTTAAGATGCTCTTTCCCCCTTTCACAGTTCTGGTACCCACACTTTAAATCTTCTGTTATATCAACACCTGTAAGTGTTTTATGGCAATAGACCCTTATGTGTGTTTTACAAGGAAGTAGGCTACCAATTTTGTCTGAGCAATAAGGTACTTTGAAGTCTGAAGTCATAATAAGATATGCACGTAAGCCTCGTGCCTCACCACATATGACGCCGTGGGCATGTGTTATTGCTTACCTATGCCATAATTACTGTACACATGTAGCTACAGGAATATATCCATATGGTTTTCCTACTGCAAACTTTCAGGTGACTTGCTAATCTAGGCCAGTATTCAGAAACAAGGGCTGGTCTGAGATCTTGGTAATTACAAAGCCGGCATACAAACTAAGGCATTAAGGCTCTCCCATATCCACTTGAAATCGGGTTACATTCATATTCTGTCTTGTTTTTTGAATAGCAGCCCGACAGCATGCAAAGTCGTTACGTTGTTGCTTGACCTGCCCTATCTCAGTCTTGCTGCCAAGGGAAAAAGAGGAAAAGGTATTCAGGACTTATGTTCTCTTGGCTTTGCCATAAGTTAAAGAGATTTTTTTCTCCTTTTTTTCTCTTTTTAAATCTGGGGTTTTCCTGAATTTATTAATATTACGTGATGAATTTACTGAAATAATACATGTTCCTCCTCTCTGAAGTTTATCTATTTGTCTCTGGTGCTTTTCCTCTCTACCAGTAACGATGGCTCAGAACCATGAGTTGGTACCATGTGTTAAGGGATAATCTTTGCTAAACTTGAGCCTGAAAATAGGAAAGTGAAAAGAGATCAAAGGCAGTTCTCTAATGTTCTGCAGTACAGTTGGAGTCCAGAAATCAAGTATAAAAGCAAAGTTGTGCTGCTCAGTCAAATACCCTCATTGAGAGTGGAGGGCATCTTCCAGCTGGGCTGCCTCTTGGACTAGTCTGCCTTCCAAAGCAGTTCCACAAACCTCCTGCTGCAAAGATGGGAGGTGGGGATGATGATGAGGAAGGACTTGCAGGATCGTGCTGGAGGTTCGAGTCAGTAGCTCCCGCTTAGGTAGCTCCCTTGCTGGGAAGACTAGCCTGGCAGGGTAGGAAAGCTGAGGGAGGGGCCAGAGAAGGCTACTTACCCCCAGGCTAGAGCTGGAAATCACCTGGCACCTGCTCAGTTAGTGAAACAACAGCAAGGAGAAAAGTCTGTCATCCTGCCTGGAGATGGGTGCCTTCACATGGTTCTGGGGTGCTAGGGAGAAGCCAGTTTTGCTTAGTCCACTCTTATGAAGAACCCTGCTGTTCCTAACCTTTTCTTTTTTGCAGTAACATCACCCGAACAGGAGTTACAAGAAGATCAGTGGCAGACAACGGAAGTACAGGCTGCTCAGTACTTAAAATTTCTAGTCTTCAAAAAATAACTTCAATTTTATTGTGTTGTCTTAGTGGCTTGATTGTTGACTGGTTAGGCACTTGGTAAACCTCCTAATATAAAGAATAGATGCTTCTGGTTTTTGCTATTCTTCTGTGATTCTTTTTTTAAAATAGCCAGAGTAAAACAGAAGTGGTAGACCATAATTTAGAGGTGTTAGCAAGAGGTGGCTCACCCTGATAAGGGTCATCCAGGCCTCACTGGTTCCTTGTTATAATCCACTACCCTCTGTGGTTTATCCTCTCTGAATATTACTTGTGTTATATATGCTGTCATCTCTGTGCAGATGATAGCTTTATACTTGCAAATGACCTAAATATAATGAACGTCAAGTCGAGAAAACCCTCTAAAAGCATACACCTATGAGAAGACAAGGACAATACTGGCAAGCTTGTTAGGGCAAGTATGAACAAGTGTTGGGTGTAAAGAAAAATTGTGGGTTTTGGTTTGTTTTTTTTTTTTTTTAATTCCTTTGCTACAGGGGCACAATTCTCATTTCTGTTAGCAGTCATCTAGGCAAGCTGAGGTGTGTTGAGTGCAGGGCCTAATTGCTTGTGCACTGTGTGCTGTGCCTACACAGCTTTCAACTGGGAGCCAGCTTGGAGCACAGGCAGAGCAAGCTCAGGTCTGTCCACACCTGCCTGCATACAGAGATCCTCGGAAGAAAGCAGAGACACCCATTTTCTCCTTATTGCTACATTACACCAGAGGCAAATTCTCTAATTAAAATTTGCAGTTAGCATGGAGTGTTAAAACTGCTGTAAATTTTGGTCGTGTCAAGACTTCCTGGTGGTGGGAGGAGAGGCACAGAGAAGCCAGTGGGTACAAACAAGGGCTCTCATGTAGATGGCTACAGCAGCCCAGCCCCTGTGTCCCATTCATGTTACGAAGGCACCACCTATGGTGCTCTGTACCAGGAAAATTACTAAATACCTGAAGAGAAAATATCACTAATGCTGTATATTGGAGGAATTAAGATCTGCCTTGTCCTGAAAGAGGTTCTAGTCATATCCTGCTATCCACTCGGCTCCCATGGGAAAGGTGCTTGACACAGCTCAAAACAGCCTTGCTGCTGCCTTTGCCCCGGTGCATTGCTTCCATTCATCTGACTCAGTAGGGAAAAACTGTGAACTAGGATAACAAGGATGGCAAGATTAAGAAATATGCATTTTAATAAAGGCATTAGAGAATAGATTTGCATATCTTAAAACTAGAGAAATAGAAACTTGGAAAGTGAATAGTTTTCTGAACAGGTTCTGATTTTTACCTTCTCATTCACTGTGTTAATTTACTTTGGCTGTCATGGTATGCCAGGTTGCTTTCTTCTGCTTGCTTTTATGAACTGGATGGCTGAAGATATTTATTTGCTATCCTACACTGTGCTGTTTCCACCTCTGCCTCTAGACCGAGGAAGAATGTCCGGTTACTTTCCTTTCTGGGATGGGAGGACTTGGTCATATGGGAGCTCACAAAAGAAGTGCCATCTGGCATGTAATTATCTTTTCCTTCTAGGAGGATGCTTTTCTCTTGGGCAGGCTGGGCAGAAAGCTGTGGGTCTGGATGTCGAGCACAGTTTAGCAGTCTGTGTTTGGGAGGGAGGAGCAGAATGGCACTGAGTTGATGGGATAGTATTCATGTGGAGCCCCTGCTTCCTGTCGTACTGTATTTGACCTGACATGAGCAGCTGACATAACATCACCATGGGTGTTGCCAGCATTTTCTTTTAATATTAAATTTGGGAAAAAAAAAACTTAATAACTGTTTTCTTCTTAAGAGGAAAGAGAAAACCCCAAAGGATCTTGGCTGGCTCTGCATGCCCTATAGGTATGTCTGGTTGTTTTTGATGAACAAGGTGCTGTCCTCCTGTTTACCTCTCTCAAAGGAAGTGTCTGTTGACATAGTCTGCATTTCAATCATCTTTATTATACAGCTCTCTGGGAAGCCTCCGGGGCAAGTCAAGCCAGCCCTGAAAGAAGCTTCTTGGTCACAAAGAGAGAAGAGTCAGAACAGACACCCATAGTTTGTATTTCTTTATTTGCAGAGATCTCTGCCCTGATAACCTCAGACCTCAGCTGGCGCTGGCTCAGTTTGGAGTGGTGCGGGAGGCACAATGGGCAGGTCTCCCAGTGGCTGCTGTAGCTGCCCATGCACTGCAGCCAGGACGGACCTGGGTGTGCCGGCGGTGCTGTTGGAAAGCTGGCTTTGTTGTCCAGCCTAGTGGGTGCTGGGGTTTCCCTGCAGTGGGAGAGCTGGGTGGGTGCTGCCGGGCTCAGAGGCATCTTTCCCCCATCACTTCCCTCTGTGCCACAGGTTTTCTGGGTATGCTGTCACCATGCTTGGTGCCCTTAGTGTGGCTCAAACATTCACAAGGCTTCACGTGCCATTACCAGGGACAGGCTTATTCACGGAATGGCATCCAAAGCATTGCATCTTTGTGTTCATGTCCAGAAGGTTGGCCCCTGACTTCAGTAGAGAACTGCTGTTGGATGTGCCATCAAAGCTGCCTGTTGTTAATATAAGCATGAGGAACTTTACTTCAGGTTGAAGCTTATGCATCAGAACTGAACCTTTGTGGGTAAGCGAACTGTAGATGATTTGCATGATGTTTTGGTAGTGTGTTGCATTGTTCCATGCTCATGTGTTTTGAATAGGTGAAGTTAGCGTTGGCTTGCACTGATGTGATGTTTTTCTCTAGTGCTCAGTGATGAGCTCTAGATAGATGCTTGTGAAAATGATGCTACACAAAGAGCATCCATCTTCTTGCCAAAAGGTGAGGCCCTGACTGGCCTCAATGTGCCCTTGAGGCCTCTTTCTCCAAATCTGTGCAGCTGTTGACACCTCTGGGGGGCTAAACTCATTCATCTTTTGGAAGAAGAATGGCTTTCTACTGCACTAATAGAGAGTGAGTTATAAACCTTCTTCTCTCAAGTTTTCTGCCGTCTGGACACGGAACTTTATTTTATCTTTGATAGTTCCTACCTTAAGCCAGCTGCAATCTCTATCAAAAACTGTTACCCAGAAAAGCTACAAATGGTTAAGAAACAGTGTATGAGTGACCAGTTGTCAAGTGTAAGGTGGCACTTGTGGTGCGTGGGGAACTGCCTAACATCTGAATGTTCAAATATCAATTAAAATAATCTGCAGCGTGATGCACTAATGATGAAAGCAGCTTGTGCCTTCATTGTAGCTGAAGATTTCAAGGGCCAAATTCACTGGAAATAAAAAACAGTGGTGCAAATTATATATTAGAGCACAATTGTTTCCCTGCAGGCTATAAATAACTCCTATTTTAAGACACTGGGGGTTATTTGTCTCCTGTGGGAGAGACTGTATTCTGTGGTGTAGCTGACCAGAAAATGGTTGTTAGTGATAAAGTGGTGTAATTTGCATTGATTTATTATTCATTGGCTGTGCAGATCAAGTGCAGCTTACTCAGCAAGAGGGATTGATACCAAATTCTTTTGTTGCTTAAACAAATATCCCTGCTGAGTATAAGTGAGAGATGCGATTGTAACAGTAGAGTGGTGTTATTAGACACCTTCTAGCTTGTAACTCTCTAAAATCTGAATCAAACTTACTGAGACTTTGACTCCACACTTAATTTTGGCCTACCTGTGTAAACAGAGTTTGATAACTATTGGAAGTAGATGCATATAAAAAAAATTAAAAGGTAATTCCTTAACTTTGTCTAAATTTCCCACATCATGTAACATACACATCCTGCTTTGGAAGTTCTAGTACTTCTGTCTAGCAACCTGCACCCATAATAATAGGCCTTTATTGGCTACTGTTTTTAGTGTGGGAAAAATTAAAGATAGACCAAGATCATTCTTGTACGGTTTTCTTCTGAAAATGTTGGCTTCCAGGTATTTTGAGACATACTGTGATTGATGTGAGAGTGATATTCTCAATGCTTACTTTGATGTTCCTCTGGAACATGTATCTCTTGGAGGAAAACTACTTAAAAGACTGTTGGATTTCTCTTCTGTTGCTCCTCACCTTTTAAATCAGTTTTCTATTTCCGGTGGTTGTGGAAGAAAACCTGGAAATATGAATCAAATGCTTCCTCAAAAAAATGGAGGAATATATTTAAGTGTTATTTTTAAGTTTGTCTTGGGGGAAGGGAGGGTGTTTTATGTTCAGATTCATTATCTTCAGGTGTGCACGGCCACTGCTGCAGGTGTTGAACCATCCCATACTTCCCTGGAATATTATCAGCACCGATTTCACAGATTATTCTGCAATTCCACTGAGATTTTGGCTGAGAAAAAAAATAAAATTAGCTACAACATGGGAGGTAAAGCACTGCTGGAGGAAATTCTTAGAGGTTTTCTGGTGTTTCATTTTTCTTTGTACATTGACTGAGCATCAGTCTCCCTCCACAAGTCCTCAGCAACAATTGGCCTTGGAATAAACACTCCCTGTCCTGCCATGGGCCGTTGCTGTTCGCAACCTGGAATGAACTTGTGGAAAAGAGTGCTGTAACTGTAAATGACTCTTTGTGGGCCAAGTGTTCTGGGGAAATCTGAACAAAATAATAATCTTGGAACTTAACTCTTCTCCTAAAAGAAGCATGTCCTATTCATTTAAGACTGAACCATTTTGCAGCATATTCTTTCACATTTTTGCTAAAGGTTAACAAAATTGTTTAGACAGCTCTAGTTGGTGCACATCAATCTACTTTACGACCAGCTGATTAATGTGACTGATTTCTGCAGCGAATTTCTCTAATCACTTCTTATTTACAAACTGGGGTGGTTTTGTTTAAAGCAGCTATGCTGTGAGTGTTCATCCATCTTAAAAGTTCATTCCTTGACTGAAGTAAGTTTAGGAAACACAAGTCTAATGAGCCTCTGTGACAAATGGTGCCCATAAAAGAAGAGGTCATATGCAACATCTCTGGTAGTGTTAATCCCTCTTGTCATCTCCTACAGATGTAGTAAAAAACCCCCAAATTCTTGAAGTAAAGAGAAAGGAAATCATAGCGAGTGTAGGCAAATGAGAGAAACAGCTACTCTGAAGCCTGCAAGGAGCTGTGCAGGAAGCCAGGAAACTGTGGATTTTCATTATCCAGGCTATTGGCTGACAGCTGGTGATGTGAAATAATCTACAGCTTTTTTTTGAGAACTTATTTAAACCTCATAGACTTACTCTACTGGGAATTACAGAAGTTTCGTCTTTAGAAATAAGTTAAATTATTCAGTCTTTCTTCAAGTGGAGTTAGTCACTGGGCCGATGTCTCTGCTGTGATACATTGTGCTTCATTACAGACTACAAGTGCTGAATCCCTCTGCATGTTTATTCTATTGGTAAACATCCCCCTAACTGGTATTACACAAACTTCTTCCAAGGGTAAACATAAGAAATATTCAGCAGCTGTGTCCCTATAGGGAACTCAGTTGGACAGAGTCCACAGGTATTGGGATGCAGTGTAAGCAGAGACTATGCACTTTATATTGAAAAGCCAGTGTAACTTCATGGAATTGAAGCATGACAGAAACAAGCATCGAAGGTTTTGAATGGTCAGACCTGTTATGTAGAATGTCAGCATAAGTTGTGGCATGCTGCTGATTTGGAAACAAAAATCATGTAAGTGGATATGTGAATACTTAATTCATTATTTAAGGACTACTGAGAATCTCTTAGTCACCTTCAGCAGTCACCATGCTTTTCATTCTTAAAGCGGGCTTATTTTCCCTACACTTTTATGACTTGTTTTCTTCTATCACTCTGTATGTCTGTGAGGATATTCTACACATGGCTTTCAGTGTAGGAATAATTCTGCAGGTTTCCCTTTACTCTCTGTACCTTCTGTTCTGATGACTCAGATGTGTTTGTACATGAGTCCTTTCTAAGAAAAAGATGTGTTTCCTAGTGGTGATTTCACCATTTTTTTAATACTTAGGTTACACATCAGAATTCTGACCAACACCACCTTCAGTTTGACTTTTCTTTTACCTTCTCTCACAAAAAAAGTTATCTGGTGTTTTTGGGTTCTTGTGGACTTAAGAAGAAACTGCTAAAGCTCTTGCCCCATCTCTCTTCACCTTAGATTCTCTCTCTCTGCCTTGTTTTTTTCTTTATTTTTTTCTGGTTTTAGCATGTGCTCTTTCATCCTGTTACTGTCCCTTTAGACTGCTTCTACAAAAAGTCTTGCAGCCATATTGCCTTTATTATTTTTACTCTAGATTTCCCTATACTTTGCATTGTCTTAAACAAAAATGAACTTTATTTTAGAAGCGTCTAATATTCTGCCTCTATTCTCTCTGTAATTTGTACAATTTTTGGAGACTGACTCTTGCTCTCCATCAGCCCATGGTGCCTTCCTCCCTCAGTTTTTTGCTACAATTTAAAGTGGAACTTCAGTGGTTTTGCTCTTTATTAGGAAAAATGCATCAAGATATGTAGATCTCTCCTCAGTTACACTTTTGCCGTGATTTCCACAGAAAATCTGGATTCTGGTGATCAGAATTCTCCCAGTTCCTAGAGAAGGCCTGGAAGTGAGATTGGCAGATGGGGGGAAAGCTTGGGCTGTGTTTCTTCTGGGTTGCATTCAAGAAATTAGAATATTTCTTAAGGGATGGTCTGTGTCACTGTGTGGAGTGACAGTATTTTTTGCTGAGGCTGTTACAGCAGTTGAATATGTCAAGAAATTATGGGACAGCGTCTGAAGATGGTCATATGATATTCGTACTTGGCTTTAGTGTGCAGGAAGTGAAAAAGGGAGAAGATACACTAATGGATAATGGAAGAAGAGTATAAGAAAAAGTGATAGAAATAATAGTGATCTTAATTGGATCATCAGGTCACTTAATGAAAGGTTTGTGCTTAACTTGACAAGGTGATTGGTTGTGGTCAGTTAGAAACAAGGAAAAGGTTTGTGCTTAAATACCAGGTCATTAGGGAAGGGGAGTCTAAACTACCTGTGAAGACAAATGTTGTAGAGAACAATAGGTGCATAGCAGAATAATAATCTTGCAGGAAATATAGTACTTGCTGCGTTCAGGAAGAACAGAAAGAGAAGGTAGTAGACTGTCCATGAGTGTAACAGTGTGAAAGATCATTAAAAAAACCCCAAATCACCTTCTCCCCTCCCCACAAACATAACAAGAAAGGACATAGTGAATAAAGGAGTATCTGTTCTGGTTTTAGCAGCCAATAATGAGATCATAGAAGAGCTAGACTTGGGAAGTAACTTAAGATCAAGTGATCAGGAATCAATTTAATTAAAATGAAGGGAGGATTAAAAGTTTGTCCTTAATTAAAATTTGTCTTTGAGAGATAGCAAACGTGAGTTTGCTAAACTGCTAGAAATGCAGGTTGGCTGCACTGAGAACTTGTGGACCTGAATAGTGCAAAAACTGGGAGCTTTTGCAAGTACTTCAGCAGTCTGAATTTTGTGTCCCAAGGAAGGAGAAGAAGTTGTCAGAGAAGGGTGAAAGTTAGAGTTGCCAGAACTCAGGCTGAATGGAAGCTAACAAGTGATATTTAGACACAAAGAAAAAGGACATTGAAGCATATAAATAACTTTCAAATAGCAAGAGGAGTACTATGTAACACTGCTGTTTATGCAGGGATTAGGCATGATTTAGAAGTGGCCTCTGTGTGAAAAAGCCAACCGCCACCTCACACCCCTCTGAAGAAAGCCAGATGGTGACCATCGGGAGAAAAACATCTGAATGTGATGGAAGCAAAGCTTGAACATGGCAGTGCTCCTGAATTGTGTAGAAATAGATAAACTTTGTAAGTGCACACTCAGAAATTGAAGGTGTGAGTGCAAGGATTTTTAGCAGATCCTTCAACACCCGCTATTCACCTGTAGGCTCTGTGCCTTATACTCAATTGTGTCAGCTGTCTGGAACAGGAGTAGTTTTGTGGTGTTGCACTGCTTGGCCTTGTAGCTCCTGAGTATCACTGTGTCAATTCAGGAAGACCTAAAGTATGTAAACTTTAGGAACAAGTTGAAGAAGAGGGTGTGAAAAGAACATTAAATGTGACGCCATGTTAGGAAACTGAAGAGTTTACTTGAAGGTTTCCTGACTGAACAGAGATGGGAACATGACTTCAGCTGTTGTACCTTTTCTGCCCTGTCAGAAGGCAGTGGCATTTTTGGGACACTCAAGGGGAGAATGCTGTCAGACTGGTTAGAATAAACTACAGAGTGAGAGCTTTAAGCTGCTGAGACTGGAAGAAAGTGACTGAAAGGGTACGACTGAACTTGATACTCAGAAGAAGAGAATGAAATATCACAAGTGACGTTAAATTTGCTGTTGTAAGCAACTCCCAGAGTTGGCATCAGTTGTAGGGAGAGGAGGAAGTTTTATAGGGAAGGCATTTAGTGTTAGGGCAAGTTAATTTATGTTTGTGGCAAAATGTAGAGTTTGAAAATTTGGGAGGTAAAATGATGCATGTTTAAGTGCAAAGGAGCTGTCTTGGAAGGGGAAAAGGTGTGTCTGACAACAGGGTTTCATAAGCCTCTCAATCTGATCTAAGACTTCTGGCCTATGCCCCTCTCCTATTCCTTCCAGACCACCTTAGGCTGCTTTGGGAATCTTTAAATGGAATCTGAACCATTGGTGCAGAGGTGAGGGCTAATGAGATCCCCAAACTGTGTTAAACTGGGAAGAGTACTGTGGCAGTGGCAGAGCTTTCAGAAACTTCCATCAATGTAGCGGGCTGCCCAGAACAGAGAAGTGTCATTGACAGGAAAGATAGAGACTGAACTGAAACCTCAGTGAGGATGAGATGTCAGAGCAAGGATGATGATCAGCAATATCAAAAGAACCAGAAGGGCCATGTAGGAGGGAGATCCTTGAGATTTGCCCAGGAAGAGATCATGAATTACTGTGGTGAAAGCACTTTCATTCAGAGGGAAACAGCGGAAACTGGGCTGGACATGATCCAGTAGAGAGTTGGAAGAGGAAGCGAGCGCAGTGGCTTTAGCCTGTGCTTGCAACAAGTTTACAGACAAGGGAAAGGAGGAAAAGAACTGCTGAAATAGGTAGGGCTGACTTCTTGTGGGTAGTGAGAAGAGGGAACAGAGAGAGAGAAAGGTAAGTGGAAACTAAGCTTGGCTGAAACAGAAATGTGCAGCTGAAGACAAGTAAAAGAGGTTAAAGAATTTCAGAGGAAGTTGAATAGTCTATAGGCTCTGTATGGTGATATTTTAACAGACTGGATTTTTGGTAGGGATTGGCAAAAATGGGTGAGTGAATTGGAAATATCAGCAGCTTCATGCTTAATGAGGAAGAAATTGGCTTTTTCTCCAGTTAGTGGTAACTGATTTGAAGCAGCAAGGTGCTACTGCTTTCCTTTCCCTCTTTCCCCCTGCACGGCCGCAGCAGACAGCCAGGCATGGTGCCGACGTGTGCCCTGCTGCGGAGCGCCCTTGGCTCTGGCAGGAGAGCCGTGCATCCAGACTTCAGGGGCTGCACAGCCTAATTGTCTGGCTCTGCTCCAGCTCGTGATTGACCCAATAAACTCTAATGAATCTGGATTCCTGCAGTCTGATTTGCTTCCTCTCCCAGTTATGTGCCTTTCTCAGTCCATGAAGAGCTGAAACCTGAGTGCTGGCTTTGACAAAGGGAGTGGGAGAGGGGGAAGCAGGGGAAGAAAAGGCAGATAACAGCCGAATGTAATCAGTGTTTTATTACCATCCTCAGGAAGTGGGAATGGCTTTAAAAAAAAAATAGTAGGTTGGAGCAAGGAAAGTTAGTTATGGTGAGGTTATTTGACAGGAAATTACAAAATACAAACAGACAGAAGAAACACATTTTAAAACAGGGTAGGAAATCTCAAGTTACTTCGCTGTGTATATTCAAAACCCTCAAAGCAAAGGCTGAAAATAGCAGTTTAAACAAAAGCTATCTTATCTGATAAAGGCATTTCAAGCACAAAAGGAAATTTATATATTGGGTTGACAGTCTTAAAATAAACTGATTGTCTTGATAACACCATAGATTTAATTGTGGGAAAAAATTGGGTTCCTTTGTATGACCTGCAGACACAGTAAATTCCCATGTAAATTCATTCCTTTTCTTTCTTCGTACATTTCTTGTCTCCTAAGCAGTGTTTATCAGTGTTTTCCAGAAATTGTAAAGGTAGATTTATGCATGTAGGACGAGACTGATAAATATGTGCATAATTTAAAGAACTCCATGCAGACCAGATACAATTCATTTCCTGTGCTACTGGATGGAAGCATATTAATGATACTTCAGCAAGTAGCATTCAGATTCAGAAAGATTTTGGCAGAAATACATTGTTTTGGGATGAGTGTAGAATTTCCAGTACTAGTGATCAGAATTATTATTTTATTCATTTCATTTTTAGTAGACTTGAGATAAGCTTTTGAACTTGGTTGGCTCTTTTCACCTTCTGTGTAGAAAGGAAACTATTCTGTTACCACATCACCTTTATCCTGTTGAGATTTTGAGTAAACAATGTATCTGTATAGCTATGTGTCCTTCTAGTGAGATAGGATATGTGTTATAGGGTTGAAACAATTTGATTGGCTGTGCGGGAAGGAGCAAGGAGAAGGGGAGGAAATAACTCAGTTGTGCAAATGATCTGTTAGATTATCGCTGTTCAGATCAAAGACTTTGAATGCTGTGGGACAAAATATCTCACTTGCTTTTGACTGAAGCGGTAAGAAGAAGCATTAAGAGGTTTATAGGTACACCTGCCTGGCTGCCATGGCTTGGAACTTTGTGCTGCCTCCAGCTTCTTGCTCAGCAGGCTGCATATCCAACAGTGTATTACAGTGCAGCAGCTACATCTGCAACTCTGTACCTCGTCATACCTTCTCAGTCCTGGGAGACGTGTAAGTTTGGGATTTTTTCCCCAGTTCATTCGTCTGCTGTGCCTGTAACTCCCTATTGCTAACACTGCTGAGCCTTCACAGTTGATGAACACAGCAAAATAAACTCTGCTGGGAGGCCACTCGCCTCTAGAGTGCTGTGTTGGGAGGTAGTGAGTTGCACCATGGCTTTGTTCTGGCTTGGTTAGGTACATGGATGCTTCCATCTGCACTCAAATCTTTCCTTTTTCTAGGTGATCCAGGTGTGCCTGGAGATCTCTTAAGGACCAGAGTGCTCAAAATTATCTGACCTCATGGGGCTCAGAGTGTCACTGGAGTGTAGCACAAAGATGAGTTCACATCAGCTTATGTTGAAGAACACAAGACTGCAAGGCCTGGTAGTGTCTTATTGCTGGAAAACCTTGCTAGGAGTCCTGTAAAACTGTCAGTATCTGATGGAGGTTTTGCTCTGCTTAACAAAGAACTATCAGTTGACAATGGGCTATGAGGATTGGGTTGCAAAATAAATATTCTGAACTTGTGATCACTGGGGTTTGCACTCAAAATAAATAGAAGTGACACCTGTTCAGGAAAGCTGACCTTTTTTCTATTGATTTAGGTCTTATTTAAATGACCTCTTTTACAGGATTTCATAACTCAACCAGGTGACTTCATGAGGGAAAGCTGTGGGAGGAAAGTAGCTTCCTCCTTTAAAATGGGTGAGTGTTGATGCCAATATGAATTGCTAATCTAAAACAGTGAGCCTTAAAAAAAAAAAAAAAAGAAAGAGAAAGAAAATTAAAAAAGAAACAGCCCTAAAATATCTTTCCAAAATGCATATATTGAGTGTATGGAAAAATAGGGAATAGAATCATTGTTAACTGACTCTATTTTTGTTGTTTGGTTTTGGAGTATTATTCTTTCCTTTTTTTTGTTCTGAAACCCTCTACAGTTACTCCTTGATACAATTCTGAAATGTAGATGTGGTATTGTAGTAAAAAGAGATCAATAAATTGTAGTGTCCTGTAGTTAGCTCTCAGAATGCTGATCCGACTACTGGGAACTTCTCTTTTTCCCATTTGTTTTTTCAGCAGCTATCAATACCAACCATAGCTGATAGAAGATTTTCTTAGGGTTAAAGAGCTTGCATCAAAATTAGCACCTCTGAAGAATTCTAAGATAATTAAAAAAAAAAAAAAAAAAGTTGGCTGTTACTATGACATATCTTCATATCTTTTACAATCACCTTTCCTTTTTTGTTTGAAAGTTTAGACATGGATGAATGAGATTTAAGGAGATGTCAGGTGATCATGATGCTACATAATTTTCTTTCTGTCTTAGTGCCATTTTATAGCTATTATTTTACATATGTAAAAAATGAAAAATCAGATTCTGGAGACGGAAAGTAGTGCCTTATAACAATCCCTATCACAGGTTAATATTGTGACTAGGTAGCAAGCATGTCCTCTGCTGAATGTGTATTACTGTTAGCTTTAACTTCTTAGCTAAGATGAAAAATAGCTGCCAAAATTAGGATACAACCATTTCAATAGTTTGCTTAACACAGTTTTGCTGTTTTCACATTCATAATCATGATAAAATAGATGGACTCATTTTTTTTTAAAACAAGGAAACAGTATTTTACATTAAACTGCAAAGTGGGGAGACTACTTTGGGAAAATTCTGTTTGCTGGTTTTGAAAGGTGTGTACGTGAAACTCATTGTGACTACTAAGTGCAAATAAAACCTATGTCAAGAAACACAAGAGTTATCTTGTCTCCTGGCTTTGGTTATATGCATTGCTTGAGGAAATCTGCGACATCAAGTGTCCTTTCTCTGTGACAGAACTATGTGTGGGTGACTGACTTGAGACAAGAGTAAACGGATGGGAACTGGGGTAAGGATCCAGCTTCCCTGACAGGGTTCTTCATGCCTAATCCTCTAAGAAGTGTTCCAACCAAGAAAGGTGTTTCTGCAAGGTTGAAAGACTTACCAGTTGGATTTTGGGAGTTTTAGGACTGTTCAGCATTCCAAAATATTTAACACGTTTATTTAACACGTGTCCCTGCATCTTTGAAACTCCACTGTGGGTAAAGTTTGAACTAATTAACCAGTAACAGATGTAAACCACATTCATATTCAACCATATGTTATCCTTGTAGTTTATCTGTACTTGTTTCCTTTGAAAACCATGAAGGCTGAACATATATATTTACAAGTATAAGGTTTTAGTTTTGCAACTTTTTTATGGTTTCCAAATATAGACAGTAGTGCAGTTTGTTTCAAGGTGTTTTGAATAGAATACCTGGCATGCTTCCAGCATTTTTCTAATCAGTCACTGGCGGCTTTTTAAAAAATTTAGTTTTAAATATGAAGTGAGTATTTTGCAAAGCAGTTAATCCAGCTTCAGTCTAGGACTGTAGCCTCTAGATATTGGTTGATATTTGTGATCTTTGCACCTGGAGAAGAACAATTCTGTGAAGTCATGCTGCTCCTTTTTACAAAAAGCAAAGTTTCTTTCAAGGACTTCTAGCTTTAGGGAGAGGGATGAAAAAAAATTGACAGAAAGACTGAATTTTATTATAAAGCTTCAGGAGAGAGAAGAGAGAGAAAGTGCATAAACATCTTCTAAAAAATGTGTGAAAATGTTTTATTAAAAAAATAAAGATTTTTACCCCAATCTTATCCTCTTTTGTTGGTGTGGTTTGAATGTTCTTGGATTAGCAGTGTTACTGCGTTCACAGTAACAGAAAACTTCTTCCTTCAGGGACTGACTCAGTGGGGCCACAGCCTTGCAACCTGTGACGGCACAGGAAGGTGGTTTTCTCTACTGTGAGACTGGAAATCCATTTTATTTATTGTGTATAAGGCAGACAAAAGTCTCGTTTTTATTCCCTTCACCCCTTCTTGTGAAAGCTCTGCAGTTTGGCCTGAGGGAAGTAGGCTACAAAAGAAAATATCAAATTGTGCAGCCATTCCTGTAGTGTTGCTGTTGCTCCTTGAACCCAGCCTGAGGGAGCCATTAGAGTGATCTTCTAGCAGCTGATGAGGGGAAGAATAAAGTTTCTGTAGTGCTCAGTCTGTAACAGACATGGGACCTAGGCTCCATGTGAAAACACAGTTGCAAAATTACTGTGTTCAAACTTAGCAACACTTAAGGTTTATATATTTACCTAAAATCATGTAAGAGTTATCCAAGTAGTTTATTAAAATCACATGATATTACTACAATATTTTAACTGCCTATACAATTTTTTTTCAAATTAATAGTGCAGTATATAAATTCCTTTCTTATAATATTGCTGGGCTATTTCAAAAAAGGATTTTTAAATTAACTAGATACAAAGAAATGACCCTTTTTTTATTCCTATATCCTCTAGTTATCCCCCTAAGCAGAAGCTGATTTGAATTATATGATGGTGTAGCATAAACCATAACCTAAACAACACACTGAAGGGAATATATATATATGTGTATGTGATATAGAAGTTTGAAATGAGATGAATGCTATTGTCAGAGTAAGACTGCATTAGAAAATAATTATTTTATTACTGAATACCAGTGCATAGTGAAACTATTTACACAATTATGAATTAGCCTGGCAGAGTGGGTGTTTGAATACTTTTAAGAAATTCTTTTGTTTACAAATGTTGTGATGATTCAGAAAATTTCAGAAATTCAGATTTCAGAATTTCAGAAATTCAGATTTCAGCAGGAATACAAACAGTTTTTACATGATTTATAACTATCAAATGTCTGTGCTGCAGATTTTTTTGTCTGAATATACCAAAATAATTGGTGTTTCATGGACAGGTGAAGTGGAACTAGTATTTGCCAGCATGCTCTTTGTCCATGCCCTTGTTCATTCCAGTTAAAACTACCTACTGGTGACTCTTGTGTAACCAGCTTACACTCTTGAGTCTTGAACTACTTTACGTTTCTCTTCTCTCTCAAGCTTAAGCACAGGCTTTAGTCTTTGGGTTCTCAGTCTTACAGTAAAGCCCTCAATTCACGTTTTCTGCTTTAGCTTCTCCATTCTTCTGGGCGGGAAGTGCTCAGATCTGATTTCTTCCTGGGCTTGCTCACTGGTAACATGTCAACTGTGCTTTTGAAACAGTCAGACATAGGAAGGAAATGGTGTTTGAAAAAACTCCCCAGTCTCCTAACAAGCCTAAAGCTTGTAGAGGGGTTAGGAGTGTGTGTTGTATTAAAATTGGGCTGAGCTGAATTTTTGAGATAAGTTTATTTCCCAAAGCAAATTTTACTTTTTTGGTCTACTTAAGCCAGTGTCTTTTACTTTAGTGTAATATGCAATGAGACAAAAAAAAAATGGGTAAAAAATTTTATATGAAGACACAGCTACCATGAGTGATACAAATTAGTAAGAGCTGGGCATTAGCTCAAGTCCTGAGCAGAAACGACCATGTGGATGTAGATTTTCCATGTGGTCTGCTCTCCAGCAGCTTCGGTGTCAGTGTGGTCTGATGGCTGGCCTGTGACTTCAGCAGTGGTTAGCATTTTAAACTCAGCCTCTTTAAAACCAGTGTCTGACAGAAATTGGAGCATTGGAGTCAAGCAAATGATAACACATAAATGCCAGGAGACTGACTTGTGCGCTTCCCTGCTGAATTCCTTACGACCTTTTCTCCTAGACATTCTGCCTTCCCGCAGGGGAAGAAAACCCTCCCACTAGCCCTTGATTCAGGCTTAACTTGTACATCTGGCACTGATGTCTGGTATGTGACAGTGATACTGTCAGCTGTATGATAGACATTCATACAGGTGATTTCAAAAGTCTCTCGCAGATAGCCACAAACCCAAAGCAGCCTGTTTCTGGTGTGGTAGCACCGCTACTTTTAATGTTGAACCCCGTTTTCCTGAATGACGAACAGGGACTTCTGCAAAGACTAGAGGAGCCATTTGGGTTTGCATCTAATTGATTGGGATTACTGAATTCAGAGGGAGTTTTCCCAGGCTGTCTGGAAAACCATGAAAAAGACTGGCATCAAGGAATGAAAGACTCTGCAAGTGTGAGTAGAGGACGAACCCTCTTGCCCTTCCTCTGTAATTTGAATTGGATTATAGTAATTAGATCAGATTTTTGAAGGCATGGAGGAAGGCATTTTCTAATGACATATTCACAGTCTGTAAAAGACCTTTTGCAGAAGGGAACAGATTCTGGGTCACTTCTGAAAAATTGGTGTTGGTCTATAACGAGCAGCCTGTTGGGTTGTGTTACAGCTGCTCTGTAACACAAAATGTGTGCTGCCCTGCATGTCCGGCTGTGTTTCTCATGGAAATACTCTGGATATTGGAACTGAAGCAGAAACCCCTTTATTTTTGTAGTACATTAGTTGTAAAAGAATTTTTTCCACTACAGCAGCTTTGTCTTCATGTCTGCCACTCAGGAAAGTTTAACACCATTTGGAACTGTTTTCACTTGTAGAAAGGTAAACCCTGTGTAAAGATAGCCATTTATTGGAAGGCTAAGTAAGATAGCAGATGGTCTGGATGTATGATTTTGTCATGTTTAGACACTGGGAAGGGGATCAAACTGTGGAAAAAGTTGTCATAATAGAAATCATATATACAACTAGCATGTAGAGATTTTTGATTATATTTAAATGAGATCAGATGTGTTTGAGTGAATTACATACAACGGGGAAAAATTAAAGATGATCCCTATTGTTTAAACACACAGTCTCAAGCCTTTTTTAATCTCTGATGGCTGTCTTGGTGTGCTCCTGGCTGTGCAGCGAGTCTTTCTCCCTTGGGAGAAGGAACCAGCTCCACCTCCCTACACCCTCCTTTCAGGCAGTTGTAGTGAGTAATAGAGGCCTCCCTGAGCCTGCTTTTCTCCAGGCTAAACAACCCCAGCTCCCTCAGCTGCTCCTCACAGGACTTGTGCTCCAGACCCTTCCTCAGCTCCATTGCCCTTCTCTGGAGACTTGTCAGCACCTCAGTGTCTGTCTTGTAGTGAGGGACCCAAAACTGGTCACAGGACTCGAGGTGTGGCCTCACCAGTGCAAAATACAGGGGGACAGTCCCTGCCCTGGTCCTGCTGGTCACACGATTGCTGACACAGGCCAGCATATCATTGGCCTTTTGGCCACCTGGGCACACACTGGCTCCTATTCAGCCACTCCTGTTCAACCAGCACTCCCAGGTTCTTTTCTGCTGGGTTGCTTTCCAGTCCCTCTGCCCCTAGCCTGTAGTGCTGCCTGGGGTTATTGTGACTGAAGTGCAGGACTTGGGGCTTTGCCTTGTTGGACCTCATACAAGTATTCTTAGCCCATTGTTCCAGCCTGTCCAGATCCCTCTGCAGAGCCTTCCTACCCTCCCCCAGATCGAGACTCCTGCCCAACAACTCCCGGTGTTGTCTGCAAACTGACTGACGGTGCCCTGAGTCCCCTTGTCCAGGTCATCAATAAAGATACTAAACAGGACTGGCTTGTCACCACCACTCTCTGGGCCTGGCTATCCAGCCAGTGTTTTACTCAGTGAGCAGTGCACCCATCCAATCCATTAGCAGCCAGTTTCTCCAAAAGAGTGCTGTGGGAAAGAGCGTCAAAAGCTCTATTAACATCCAGGTAGACAACATCCACAGGCTTTCCCTCATCCACCAAGCAGGTCACCCTGTCACAGCAGGAGGTAAGTTTGGCCAAGGAGGACCTGCCTCTCATAAACCTTGCTGGCTGAGGCTGATCCCTAGGTTGTCCTCTACAAGTTGCATGATGACACTCAAGCTGATCTGTTCAATGACCTTCCCCAGCATCAAGGTTAGGCTGACAGACCTGTAGTTCTCCAGATCGTCTTCTGGCCCTTCTAGTAGATGGGCATGACATTTGCTAACATCCAGTCAATGGGAACTCCCCAGTTAGCCGGGACTGCTGGTAAATGATGGAAAGTGTCTCAGTGAACAGGTCCACCAGCTCCTTCAGTACTCTTGGGTGGATTCCGTCTGGCTCCATGAAATCGTGTGTCCAAATGGCATAGCAGATCACTGACCATTTCCCCTGGGATTATGGGGGCTTCATTCTGCTCCCTGTCTTCAAGCTCAGGGGCTGGGCAGCCTGACATCAACTGGTCTGGCTGTAAAAGAAAGGAAAAGAAGGCATTAAGCAGCTCAGCCTTCTCCTGATTGTCACTCTGTTTCCCCCCATGTCTAATAAGAAATAGATGCCCTCTGAAATATGATGGTCTCTGAAAAAGCAACACAGCACCAATTCTTATTGTGCATTGGTGCATCCATTGTATCTGAGTTTTTGCTGTTTACCTTCTTTTATACCTGTGCAGTGTAACAGCTTCTTCTAAGAATTTTTCTTTCCACTGTCAACATTTTTGATTCATCACACCAAATGTACAGTATAAAAAAAATGTACAGTTTAAAACCAAAATGTTTTCATGTGATCAGGGAATTCTGATTGTCCTCCTCATTTTCTAGAGGCCTGCTCTGAGACCACCTCTGGTTATGATCCCCATGTGCTACTGAAGCTGGCTAGAATGGTGTGACAAATGTAAGTATTTTGAAGAAACTTGGCCGTGCAAGCCTCCATTTGTGTACTTGGAATTAAGAGATGCTTTACTATCCCTGTGTCATGCCCCTGCTTCTGTAATGGGCATACAATGATATCATTCATATCATCACACAAAGATGATGTGAAAATGAATCACTTAATGTTTGTAATGCATTCAGATGTTGTGATGAGCACTGTAGGAAAACCCACAAGCCAGTGAATAATTCATTGTTCAAATCAGGCTTTGAACAGTACATGGTAAACAAGACATGGGACTTCACATTGAATAGTAAGAGTAAGGCCAAATAATTAATGATCACTTGTTCAACTATCACTGTTCATTCAGAGCATTGAAAGGGAATGACATCTTGTGGAAAGAGTGTGGTCATGTCCTAAGGGACTGTGTGTAAGTATATGATGGGAAAGAATAATAAAGAAAAATAGTTTATGTTTTTTCTTTTATTTTGTTCTTTCAGTGAACTTTGGTATTAGTTATGATGTGTGTTTTGGAACAAAGACAAAGTGTGTTAGACTTCCAAAATTGCCTGATTTTAAGTCCATGTATCTCCCTTTGCAACGGTATGATAGTATTGGAGAATCCTAATGTCTTCTTTTATTCTGTTTTCATATTTTCCTGCTGCCCAGTGAATCCTTTTGGTCTTTGGTGTTTAAGCATCAAATGAAGGGTGCAACACCTTCTCTGGACACTGTAGTACAGTCTCTGGATATATTTTTTTAGTTTGGATCTTATATCTTGATATGAAATGATCTTAAGATCAGCTTATGGAAAAGGAGATTTAAACTTTCTCCTGTGTACTGGCAGCAAGATAAAACTTTAGTTTTGATGGAATCCCATGTTCTGGAATAGCTTATTCCTGTGTTCAACCTTTTGACCATCCTTTCCATAAGAGCTCTGAATGTTTACATTTTGAGAGTGAAAAAGAAAACTGAGGGAGGTATTTGCAGCTACACTACACAAAAATATGTTAATAATTCAGGCTGACTAATAGCTCCTCTAGTAACCAAAGTCACCTGCAAGTTTTTATAGTCCTAGAGCATAAGCCATCCAGAACATATATTCAATTCCACTCTGCAGATGGAACAGATGTTTTTTTCCCCAGGCATCTCCTCCCTACTTCCCTAAGCTGAATCTTTAAAAATCAATTCTGTAATTTGATCAGTTTAATATCCTGACTATGCTGAGGTAATTATACCAAACTTCTAGCATTTCACTGCTTCCAGTGACAAATCTATTGTCAGTGCAGCATTAAAAATAAACCAACATTTCCATGAAAACTCTTATAATTCACATTTGCAATTTTTAAAGTATCGTAACTGTATTTTTTAATGTTTTAAATGCAAGACCACTGAGCACAGACACGTTCAAGAGACAGCCACAGCCCACCATAATACAATGACATTACTCAGTGTGATAAATAGCAGTTATGTCACACCCACTTTATAAAAAAAAGCAAATCATGTTTTAAAAGAAATTCTGTATGTCACACTTCTGGAACAATTTAACAAAGTGCTACTGCTTCATAATATTCGGGAAAATTTTGAGGGCAAAGCCTGCATAGTAGCCAAGTGATTGGAATGAAACATAGGATCAAATATAAAGGGATAAATCTGCATTTTAGGACTGTAGGGAAATATGGACTTTAAGTACATTAGCAAGAAGAAAAATGCAATGAAAGGAGGAAGCATCTTTCCTAGATTCCAAAGCTGGCAAAGAACAGCAAACATAATTTTAATGTTTTTTACTATAATGTATGTAAACAGGAAACTTGCAAAGGATGAACTTACCTTTTGCAAAGATGGGCCAAATTATTACATATGTAGGTTGATACATTCAGGGAGTTTTAAGTGTAGTTTCGCTGGCCTTTTAGGAGAAATGAGTTTTGGATGTTAACTGGTATTTGCTTCTGTCTTTGTCAGCATTTTCTTAAGGTCCAGCATAATTTTTAATCTGAGTTCATAGTAAATCCAATACCTCATCAACCTCACAGCCAAAACCTCACAGAGGTGGATTTCTAAAGTTTGCAGGTATTGGAAACTTGTAATGAGACCTGTAACTTGGAGACACAAGCTGGTGAATGTAGGTACCTGAAGTAGTGTGTGAGTCTGCTGATGCCAATCAGGCCCTGAGTTAGAAACTACGGAGTTAGTTCTTTCCATTTTTTACCCAGGGATCTCAAAGCCTGTTATACCTAATAAATTACTCTTGTCCGCAATGTGGAAGATGTATGTAAGTTACTATGGGCTTATTTTAAGCCTGCACAAACGGAAACATAAATCAGCTTGGCTTAACACTGCATGCAGAAGTGGTGTCAGGAACAGAAACCAAAGGTGTTCTTTCTCCTCTGGGTCAGGTGACCTAGGAGTGTGAGAAAGCTCATTCATGTGCACAGAATTCTGCTTGCTGTCAAAATGACTTCAGTCTTTAGCCTACTTCCCAAAGAAAACAAGACTTTTTCTTTCTTTGTTTCTTTTTTTTTTCCTCTCTCCCTTTTTTTTTTTTCCTCCCTCCACACCTCTTCTGCCTCATCCCTTCACCCAATAACCTTTGATTGTCTTGGCCATAGGAGGTTTGGGCAGAGTTAAAAGGGGAAAGCAATAAAAATGTTATGAAATGTGGGACTGGCTAGAAGAGAAAGATAAATTAATCCTTTCTGAGAGATGTGTGAGCCTACCAGGTCTCTGCTCCGTTTGGTCTGAGAGCTTGGCTGAAGCTCCTGAAGCGTGGCTCAGTCTTTGCCATAGCGGGGCTGCCCCTGTGCCCAGCTGGGAGTTAGCTGATGGGGGAGGGAGGTGTAGAACCTTGTTGAAATGGTGCCACTGAAGTAGGGGTTGCTGGGAGTTGTAATTGGCCATAAATGAGAGAAGCTTAGATTTTATTACTGGCACTGTTTGCAGGAGAACTTGGAGCTATTCTTTCTGCCTGTAAGAATACATTTAGCCTACTTGGGAATGTATTGTTGTAATTTTGATCAGCTTGGCAATTAAAAAAGGCATTTTATTTCCAACCAGAGTTGATAAAGCAGAAACTTAGTTAAAATACTGAACTCTAAGCTCCCTTCAAGGGAGTGTTTCTTTAAATAAATACGTAACAGCATCTCAAACTCCAAGAGGTTTGTTTTTTTTTTTTTAAATCTTCTAAGTAAGTGTTCTTTGCAGTTATGTCTTTCATCTCATGGGAACTGTCTGCTCCTTATTTTAATCCCAAAACATCATCAAAGTCAGTGGGAAAGAAGAGGAAAAAAATAGTATCGGCAAACTCCAAAATAAAAGCTCAGTGTATTGTGATTGATCTGGGCAAAATCCTATCCTGGTAGTTTTAGACTTTGTATAGAGAATTTTCAGAGCTGGAACTTTTAACTGCTTGGTATATGGACATAGAATTATTCTTTTCACCAAGAACCACACACATGAAATGTGTGAGGAACATGTAGAGTGATTTTTAATTTTGTTCTCCTTTAGAGTACAACATTGTAGCTATTTACTGTAGAAGGAAATCAGAAATGCCTATCAGAAACATCTCCTTAGTCTGTTTGGAAGAGAAAAATTGAGACTGTTGTCCTTCCACTCCCCCTGGAAAATCTGCTAACTTGATGTTCTGTAGTCTGAGCGAGCTCTCAAGGTCATCAAAGTAATGTTTTGAAGCCTGTGGCCTTAGTATTCCTGTAGATAATAGCATCAGGCCCATTATCTCATACTCTTCAATTTTGTTTTGGCTTCCTGCAATTTGCATCCCATTGTCCACTGATATTTTCTGCGTTCTTTTAAAGTAAAATCAAATAACACTTCCTATGTTGGCTCTGGACTTAATAAAACTCAGACATGCAGCATTTGGGACTCTTAAAATAACACGTTTTAATACAAAGATGTGAGATATCTTTTGAAATCTGTGGTGGATGTTTATTTCCTGCTGGGCTTAATTTAGGAATCTAGTGCTAGCGTTAAACCAAGGGGAAAAATGTTTGCTCTTTCATCTGTGTGCCACATCCCATCCAAAATCACAAACAGCTCCTTTAAATTTCTGATCTTTGTCCCCTGCTGGATGTGCATAATACACATGCCTGTCTGACATATGAGACAGCCAGAGCCTTAAGAAAAAAAATTAAACTGCTAATCATATGCTTCTTGTCTTAGGCCTCATAATCATCTACATTTTGGGAGAATGACAAGTGTCCAAATCTGTTTTGATTTAATAAAGATGCATCTTTTTCTTTTTTTGAATAAACCTCTTTCTTACCAAGTCAAAAGTCCTGATTTTATTGGTAAAACAAAACAGGGGTAAAAATGCTTGAGGAATAAATACTTTCCCTGTATCAGAAGACCATTTCCCTTTTTTTAATACTGCCTTTGAATACAGAAGTAAATACTTTCAGGAGTGTCACCTTAAAATTACAAAATTTACTAAGGTCAAACCCAAATGTGAATCTCTCTTTAACACCTAGCCATGTAGCTCTTACAAACACTCATTATGTAGGTGTACACCACAACGTGCAGAAGAACTTCTGGTTTTGTGCAAGCTGGTATGAAACTGTGTGGCTTTAGACATTCAACTGCTTGGATCACATCAAAGAACTGGGATCAGAGTTTAAAAGAAGTTTGTACTTTCTGTTTGATAAAAGTATTTCTTTGTTTGAAAAATTATCTTGGGCCCATTGAGTGTTATAATAGAGATTACACATGAAAAGCATATTTTAAAAGAAAGTTATTAAGTTGTAAAATGTAACATTGAAAAGTTTGATGCTAGAATCAATATTGGTCCTGTAATCTCAGTGGGTACATTGTATGTAGGCATTATGATACAGATTTTAATTATATGCTTGCATCTTTTTTCTCTGTAGTTTCTCTGCCTCATTTACATAAACATCCCTTCTCACCTCTCCCTCCCCTCAAAGAGAAAGCATTCTTTAAACTGACAAGCTATTTGATGTTTTGTTTTCCCTTTATGCAGTATAAGAGCAAATTGCACTAACTGTATGCTGTTCCAGCCCTGATATGAGGGCAAAATAATTAATTCTTTCCTGAAATTCTCTGTGGTACTTCACCAGTTGAGAAGCAGAGTGATCCTCTATAACCTAACAGCAGCTTTTTAATTGCAATTGCAAGCCAGCACAAACTTAGAGAATTTATGTATTGAGATTTAAGTTATTTTTGCAAAATGTCTGTGCACAGATTTAGATTTTCTACCAGGTAGAGAGATCTGAGAAGATTCTGAGTTAAAAAAACAAAAAACCAGAAAGAAAAAGCAGACATGTTCATAACTGACAGGCATGTTGCCAGTTCCTGATCCAAAGCAAGTGTCTTCTAAGGCTTCCCAAAGGAAAGGCCGCCAGGATTTCACAGTGTGTATTCTTCAATTGGTTTGTTTGTGAAAACTGAAGTTTATGTTTATAGAAAAGGAAAATTTCAGGCCAAACAGTTTAATTTGCTGGAAAATAGGTCTTTGAAACTAAAAATATCTGACCCACTTGGTAACTGAGGGTGCTGTTTAGCTAAAAGTATTAGTTTTGTAAAAGACTAAGAAAGTGTACTAAACTTTGATTTTCTTCAAAATGTCCTGTTGTTAGCATATTCAAAATACTCTGCACATAGTGAGCAATAACCAGCTGTGCTGGTAAGAGTATGCTGGTCAGGTATGCCTTGGATCTGATCTGCCTCTGTATTTCAGATTCCTGTCTGGGCCTTATATAATCGCGCTTTTTATTTTTTTTATGATGTTCAGTAATAGAAATAAACTCGAACTTAATTCAAAGCAGTGTGAGTGTTCATTTTTAAAATGAGATTGTTAACTCAGTGGTCTTCAAAGCTGGCTTTGTCAAAAGGGGTAGCATGATTTTTCAGGGTCTTTTCAAAGACCCTAAACTCTGGTAAACACTTCATATCAAAAGAAGAAATTACGGAGTATTTCTTTGGAGTAGATATTTTGCTTTCTTGAGCTTTATCTATCTTCTGAAGCCTTGGTATTGACCTTAAGCAAAGTGATGAAGCTTGAAAGGAGCAGATATAGCTCAGCCTCAGTTGGAAGGGACTGCTCCCAAGCATCTCTCCACCTGGCACTCCTGATAAAAGTTGGTTTAACCATAGTGTACTTGAAAAAATCTCCCCACTCAGTGTACTTACCTTTCTGGCACATATTACGTGACTCGGAGGTCAGAGTATGTCCCAAATGCAAGACAGTCTCTTTGATCCATTACTTTCTTTTAATTGACCAGAGAGAGCTCAGCTAAAAGCACACACTGAGGTACAGGAGAAGAAGTTCAGTGAAGATCTCAGACATGTGATATTGTATCTCCCACACCATTTTGCTGATCTTATTTTGGTATGCTGTGTTCGTCATTAATGAAAGATGTGATTTCTCATGTTGATATGAAATCTCATGTAGGCAGCATTTCACTCATTTGAGGTGGAAAGGTAAGGTAAGCATCATCAAAGGTCTGTGTAAGGACCAGCTCTCTACCTTAACAGTAAGCTGTCACAAAATCAGATTGTCCTGATGATGAGATGCCATTAGTGTATTACCTCCAACAAGGTCTTTATTTCATCAGGTGTGTCATCACTGGTACAAGAAAGAAAAGTAATGCCAAATAGGTACACAGGCCAACTCAAAACATGAAATTAAACTTTTTACCTTCAAAAAACCCCAAACCAGTTGCTCATAAAACAAACCATCCCACCATACATTATAGTATTTTCTTTTTGAAGTATTTGTTCAATAAAAAACCTGTCCTTTTGAATGTCTTTATAGGAAGATATACCGGAGGAAAAAGTTGTAGGCTGGTGGTAAAACTTTCAGAAATTACAAATGGATTGAAGACTTCTAAGGCCAATGTTTTATAAAAACTTTGGACATTGAATTCCAGTGAGACAATGTTTCTGAGCATGGTTCTGAAGAAGAGTCTTAAAAGCTAAAACGTTTTGGGAGTTTTTAAAATGCTACCTTCAATCTTTATCAGCTGTAATGGGGCCACATTTTAGGCAATGGGAACAATGGAAGTCCTAGCTGGGTGCATTCCTATTCTTAATTGGAGGCTATGAAAAATGAATCAAAGTGTGGAGAAAGCACAAAGCTTGTATTAAAAACACAAAACCGATACAAGCATCTTCGCATAAAATAGTTTTATCTTCACTTTTTTTCTTTTATTTTGAGAATTGTCATAGCATATAATGTGAATTGTATATGGAATTATCTTGTAATTGAACTTCAACATCCCATGTGAAAATGTGTGTCTGTGTTGCTGTAGGAGTTGCTGTGTTACTCTTACTCTGCAGCATTTCCTATACATAGAATGGGAAATATGCAGGCAAGTTAAGCTCCTGTAAATGAAAAATATTTGGTTTTTAATGAGTGCTCTCTAGAATCTGTTTTCATATTTAGTTCATTTGGGCATATCTGGGTTTATTGCACATTTTCTTAAACTAAAACAAAACAAAACAAAACAGAACAAGAAAAACCAAAAAACCCACAACCTCAAGAAACCCACCATGAATTTTTAAGTTCAGTTTCACAGATTTTTATATTTTTGCCTTAGTAAGTTGATTTCTTGTGCACTGGTAGTTGTTATGACATATCTTCTCTGTTCCAGGACTTTACTTCTCATTTGTTGCATGTGTCTTATAAATAATACTCCAGAGAAAGCTGAGAACATACTTGACTCTGATGCAGTGAAATATACACAGCCAAATATGAGCAAAATGAAGCTTGCAATGCTTATGCTTCTGTATTTTACTGTGGTAGTTATGTAATGCTTCAGATTATCATGCTAACATTTCAGATATTTCAGTTTCTCCTCATCATGGTTATCCTTAAAATTGTTTCTGTAGATAGTGGGCCAGAAGCAGGAGGTGCAATGAAGCTTTTTATGTAATCCATACAGAGGGATTGTCCAGATTAGGTCTCTACAGAGAAGGCATTTGCCTTTCAGACCTGTGCTTTCTTTAAACGTGCAAGTGCAGCTCACGCTCACCTCTTGTCTCTAACAACATACTCGATTCAAGTTCTACTGTTCATGTGCAGAAACTGTTGGTGTAGGTCTCTCTGATACTACATGGCTGGTTTGTAACCTGCTGGCTTAGGTGTATTTTTGTCCATTTGAAAATAACTTCTGATTTTTTTAAAAGTCTTTTATCACTAAATATAATTTGCATGAAAATTTTTGAGAAATCTGAGTTTATGGCCAAATTTATGGGACTCCATGTTAAAACTCCAGATGCATTAAATCTGTAGATTTTTGGGGCAACTTTCAATTCTGTGCATTGTTTGTCTGATGCTTCTCAAACTTTTGCTTTGAATATTTTCAGAGGTTGCATATTTTGACTGAATATTTTATAGATTATGGATAAAACATTAAATATGATTTACTGGATGCTTGTGTTTTATTGCTGTGAATTTACCCTATTTTGATTTCTAAAGCATAACTTTTTTTGACTTATTTTTGCCTTTTCAATAGAAAAATAGGGTTTAATAAAGAGAAATGTTTGATTGCCACAAAAGAAAAAGTCGATTGACACATTTTTTTGACCTAGCTATGTGAGAAGTATTTTAAAAAGTACCATAAAAATATAAAATGAGTGAATCTGGCTGTAGCTTATTGTTTAATGGATATGAGGGAGACTTTAAGCTTGGTATGATTAAGCAGTTTCCTTAAATGGGGATGTGGTTTGGAATGGTTGTTTATAAATATGCAGATGTATTTAAGCCCAATAACTGTCAAGCATCTGCATGTTATTGAAGTGCTACTTCACTAAGCAGTGGACTGCCAGCTGGAACTGTGGAGATAGGAGTTATGCTGAGGATCTCAAGGAAACTGCCATGCCATGTAAACAGAAGGTATGGCTCCTATTGACTGGCAGAGATGTTGTTCACTCTTGACACTTATTTTCTTGTATTCTGTCAGATGCACAGTAAAACCAAGTTCTTGCTCTCTCCAACCCTTCTGCTTTTTCACCAAAGTAAATCAGTTTTGAGGACAGAAATGAATACCCTTCTTTCTCAGATAGACAGCAGAACTCATAAGGGAATAATTACAAGTCTAATTCAGCTCTTCTAATGACATCAGCCCAGTGATTCTTGGATTCAAAGTCCCGGATGAATTCCTAAGCTTTTTAACTCTAAGCTTCTAGGCTGAAATAGTATGACTTTTAAATTTTGTTTTCATTGGAAGATCAAAGAAATGACTGCAGCATTAATTAACTGTGTGTATTTTGTTTGTGTAGTCCACTGCAAAAAGATTACGTATTTAATAGCATTCATTTGCTGGGTGAGATAAGGAAAGGAAGGAAGACTGGTATGTTGGACCTATCAGAGGAATTGTCTGCAGGGCTGACAAAAGCTTCTAGAAGTTGGTCATCCATGTATGTATTCTCTTGAAGATTTTTCTGTCAGATCTAGTGTGATAATCCTGACATGAGGTTTTCTAATGGGCTGGATTCCAGGTAGATTGCTTGGTGTGACTGTTTTATCTTGTGCAGATTTTAAGCGCATGAAGATTTTTTATTTTGTACAAAAGTTACAAACACACAGTTGGGAATGTAGAGGGAAATTACACATTTCTACATTGTTTTCTTTTTGGTAATGCAGTTTCATCCATAACTTCCCCTTATGCAAAAATACAATGGGGGAGTGCTAGTGCTCTGTTTGTATGATTAGAAGCTGTACTTCTTTGGTCAAGGCAGGCCAGCCATCCCTTCTACCTTAAATATAGCAAGCATCCAGGACGAATTTACTTCTTGCTTTAATCCTCCATCTGTACTGAGGCTGTATGTCCACTGCTCTGCCTCTTTCCTCAGATCCAGTCATTTCACCCCAGAGAGCAATTAGATTGGTTAAACATGATTTACCCTTGGTCAGTCCATGCTGACGGTCCCCAGCTGTATTCAGAGACTGCTTCTTACAAAGCAGAGCGAGGCTGACCAGCTGGCAACTCACTATATTATCCTTAGGCTTTTTCTGGAGGTGGGTGCAATGCTTGCCTTTCTCCAGGTGTGGGACATCTCTGCTGGTCTCTATGATTTTTCAAAACCAAGAGAGAGCGGACGCACTACAAGAGCAACCCCTTCTCTCAGCACCCCTCAGCACGCCTGGGTGCAGCCCATCTCTGATGTCCTCAGCTGCTGAGTTGCTGCTGTCCTGAAATGATGACTGCTTCTGCTAGACTGAGGTGTAGAGCACGACTGAATGCACACGATCAGAAAACGTCCTTGGCTTCCTTTTAGTTTTCTTTTCCTTGTCCTCTAAGGGAAGGGAACCTCTTTGCTGATCAAATATGAAGACGGTGCTTTTTGGTCTGGGTTGCTCAGACATAGGACAAGGAGTCGTGCAAAGCAGCTGCTGCGTGCAGGGGAGAGAGAGCCGTGATATTTTGCCGAGGAGGATAAATGCTGGAGGAAACGGTGCCCCCTTCGACAAGATCTTTTTGTAATGTAAACGGATTATTCCTTAATTAAAAGAAGTCGTAGATCTTTGCCTTCTGGTTGGAGGCAGCACACCTGTGTGCCGACTCCAGGGGGAGCTGGCTCTGGTTGCCTGCTGGCTGCCAGCGGCTGCTCTGATCCTGTTTCTGCGGGAACAAGTGTTGGATCAGCAAATGGGATGTATGTGAGAACAATAACACACAAATATTGATTTACTGGCTACCCGAGCTATTTCTGTGGTTGCAAGCTGTCTGCCTTCGGCCGCGCGCCTAAGGCCGCACGTAAGGCACAGCTCCCCTGCTCTGCCGCCTTATCCTTAGCGCTTGCAGAGGACTAAGGAGTCTTTTGACACATGGCATGTGAGAAGAGACTCCATCCATGGAGTGCTTCTGTGGGAGATGCTGGTCAGCCAGAGCTTAGTCCAACCTATTTCTTCCACTACCGTGGGTGCCAAGACTGTGTGTTACATTTGTTAAGTCTTTGCAAACTCAGGACATGGACTGCCGTGGTGTCTGACATCTCCCAGAGGAGTGAGGAGCAGACAGCAGAACAGAACTGGGGACGTGGTTAACTTGTAATTTTCCACCCCCTGTCCCTTTCTTTCTTTCTCCCTTAAGAAAACTCCTAACCCTATGCCTTCATAATTAGTGCTGTGCAAAAGGTTAAATTCAGCCTGTCTCAGTTTGAGCAAAAGGGGGTGAAAAACCCCACTATGATAATAAAATTATGTTCTGTGTAATTTTAGATGTCAGTCTGAAAATCTGCTGATTTGAGATTGCATTCAAACATAAGTCCAGGCCTACAATACGGTGTCAATTGTGCTTAAAAATTCTGGCTTCCATGAATGCAGATTTAACTCTTATTACTATCTAGATAGCACCAGAATTGTTGGTTTTGATCTTACTACACAAGATGCTAATCGATAACCAGTTTCCTTGTAATTAACCCCTTACTAGATGGACTTTTATGGTTTTTTAAACCTAGACAGCTTTTTGTTTTGTATATCCATAGACACTTTTGCATTTTGTGGTTTAATTACATTTTGAATAGAAAGGAATTTTAACTTTCCTGGGCAAAGGAAAAAGGGAATTTAATACTATGCCCATCAAGCAGCAGTGGGATTAAAATCCCAGAATGCCAGACAACTGTCTGTCGGAAAATGCCTGACTATATCCTGTTGCCCTCACTGTCCAGTTAGGAAACCTTTCCAGGGCTCAGTGAGTTCCTGGGACTTATGATTGTTTGCAGAATCTTTCCTTCTGCCCTTCCTTCTCTTTCCTTTTTTATTATTAAATTACTTATTAATTACTCCCTGAATTCTAAGGCTGTTAAATACAGCTCATCAGACTTTGACTATATGCCAGAGAAGCTTTTGGCTTCTTCAATTTGTCCAGCTTCAAATTGCTCCCATTGTCCAAACCTGCAGCTGGCTATTGATGTGGTGTGGGAAAGCCCCGACGGAGCAACCTCTCCTTCAGAGCACAACACAGGAACAGCAGGTGTCACGGAGACCTTTAGGCTGTTTCCACAAGCTGGAAGGGTTGCTTCTGCAGTTTGGGATCCCTCTGTGGGCTAGGTACGTGACTGTGTTGCCCTTCAGCTTCTGCAACACTGTTTTATTGCATTGTGCTACTGAAATTACTCCTGCTGGCGGAACTTGTTGCCTGTGGGGTTTTTTTAAGGTTCCTGGGCACTACTAAGACAGCCAGCAGACACTTGTACTGAAAATCTCCTTGCAAATATTGGAGATCTTGTGATTGTTTCAGTTGTCTGCTTTACTTAAAAACCTCTGCTGTGTGTCAAAATTAAAGGAATCCTTTTTCTTCTCAATATGCTGATACTTTCCAGCAATTGTGAGCAGGACATAAACCCATTAAAAGCCCCGAATTAGTTCTTAAGCAACGTTTATACAATAGCTCAATACAAATTATGTTTAAACATTAGCATAAAGCAAAACTGTGCTATTTCCATTTTGACAAATTTGTGTATGCTGTGGAAACCACAGGGTTTGTGGGAGGAGGAGAGTGCCTTGGAGAAGAATCCAGCATTAACTAGCCATTGGTTACTGAGACAGTACACAAACCTCGGCGTCAGACTGGCTTTGTTTGTTGCTCCAGGAGTTCTGGGCTGCTGAATGTTTTTGTAAGGAACACTTTTCTCAGTTGCATGCTTGCCTAGAGGTGGTCTCCTCCACCA